>NC_134037.1:131482577-131786709 GCF_965140245.1 Athene noctua
AGACTCATTGTAATCTGAAGAGACATCACCAGCACTATCTGCTGCAGCCAAGAATTCCTGGGTCCAGTTTTCAGACAGTGCCAGGGCTGCCACACCTGGAGCTACAAGAAGAAGAAAACAGGATTGGAGGACTCAAAGGCATCATTTAAATGTTCCAGACTAGCCCTCCATCACTAGCCCTTTGTTAGAATAAAATCACAGAAAGATTCCACATAGAAGGAATCTGTGAAGGTTGCTAGTGTTGTCACAACAGGTTAACAATAAAGCTAGAGATTAGGTTGCTCAGAGCACTCATCAGGTAACTTCTGAACTTGTCCAAGGCTGGCAATCCCTCAGCCTCACCAGGCACCTGTTCCTGAACTTTCCAGTACTGAACCTTCCTCTAAGGGCAGAAATGTTTCCTTACATCTAGTCAGTTTTCCTTTTGCAAGCTATATCCATTGCCCCTTGTCCTTTTGCTGTGTATTGCTGCAAAGATCCTGGCCATAGCTGTGGAAGACATAGTCACTCCACACCTCCCACTGCCCCTTAGACTCCTCTTCCCCAAGCTGAACAAACCCAGTTCCCTCAGCTTTTCGTCTTACACCACATATCCTAATCCCTGAACACCTAACTGATCTCCATGGGACTTGTTCCAGTATGTTAGTGTACTGCAAATCCCAAATCTGGAAACAATATTCCAGATACAATCTCACAAGTGCTGAACAGATAGGAACCACCCTGCTAGGAGCTTACCCATAACACCAAGACCTTTTCCAGCTCTCCACCTACTCTAACTCCCCTCACCTCGCTGAGGGGCCTGTCGGAAGCTTGACTGCTCAATCTCTTGCATCTCAGCCAACAGGTCATCCATCTTAAAGGTCTGGGGTGCACGGGACAGTAAAGGGGCATTCTGTTCTTGTAGGAACTCTCCAACAAGCTGCCAAAGACAGAGATGGATTACGAACATGGCACAGAAGATGAACAGGCAGAGCCATAGAGCAAGAAGAAGAAATGGGTTTGCCAGAAGGAAAGATCAAGGTGAAAAATAGCAAACTGTGTTGATGAGAAAAGCAGTAAGGAGATGCATCGATCTGTTCTTACCTCATCTTCAGTGGCCACTCCCAGTGGTTTGGATACCTACGGGGAATAGCAGGCCATTATCCCAACAACTTTGATCCCATACCCCTCTCCACCCACATCCCATGACCTGATCCATTTACATCTTCCCCTTCCTTGAGCATAGTTTGTCAGCATTTTCTCGCATTAGCTGCCTGCTTAGGTGGAAGCTAAAGGAGGAGGAATCCCTGTCCCTTCCACCACCCTCTGGGCTGCCAGGCATACTCAAGTGGCTCACTTCAGCCACCAACATCCTCCACTGCCCATAAACGCTGCTTCCACAGACAGGCCCTCACCCCACAGCCCTGCAGGACAAACCGGGTGACCCTGTGGCCTCTTTCCGCAGGAAAAAAATCACCAGCACACGCATCTGCGCCCACAACCACCCGCAGTGCTCCCCCACAGCACCCCTCAGTCCCGCGCTGTGGAACCCAGCCGCGGACAGGCCCCGCACCCAGCCCCCAGCTCAGCAAAGCTGGGCCACCCACAACACTCACGGTTGCGGCTCCGGGGGCCCCCGGGGGCCAGGCCAGCGGGCTCTGAAGTCCTTCCTGCCGCAAGGCTTTGTCCTGGGTGAAGTGGCCGGCCAGCTTCATGAGGGGGTTGGAGCCCCCGCACTCCGGTTCCACCAGCTCCCTCATGGCCATGGCGCCAGGGAGGGAAGGAGGTCGGCGCCAAACCCCACCGGGCCTGCACAGACAGCGGGTGAAGGCCTGGCGGAGCGACCGGCTGCCGGCGGCGCCGCGCCCCGACCCGACTGTCACCCGTCAGCCCTCCCCCCACCGACAGCTTACGGGGGGAGACCGGCCCCTCCCGTCCCGAGAGCTTGCGGGGAGGCCCCGACCTTGGGCCAGAGCCTGCAGGGGTGAGGGCCGGGCTCAGAGCCCTGCCACCACGGCGCAAGCTCCCGGCGCGGCCGAGCACAGCTGCCATCGCCGGGACGAGCCTCCGCCCTCGGCGGCCTCGGGGAGTGGGACCCCTGGGCCGGGAGCAGGGACCCCCCCCACCCCGCTGTGGCTCGCTCGCTCTCTCCCTCGCCCGCCCGCCGCTGGGCCGGCCCCAGGGAGATCACTCGCTCGCCAGGACGGCAAGGACGCGGCCTCCCCAGCGAGTCCCGCGGCCCCCTCCCGCCAGCTGCCCGGGCGGCGGAACCCCCGGCCCGGCCCGGCCCCCCCGCTCGGTACCGTACCTGGGCCTGCCGGGGCTCGCCGGGATCACGGGGCAGGGGCGGGGCCAGCTCTTAAAGGGCCAGGCAATCCGCAGGGCGCCTTAAAGGGCCAGACTTAGAAGAACAGCCGCGGCCTCTTCCACCCTTCGGCCTCCCGTCGGCAGCGGCCCTAGACCCTGGGCAGCTTCAGCTCTTCAGGGGCTCGGCATTGGTGCGTCTCCGTGCCACGACCGGGCGTGTCCCCACGGTCTCTGTGACAGAGCACACTTCACAGTGACTAGTAGCCGTGGTTAGTAACCGTGTTAAGCAGCCACAGGTACCGCACAAATGGGGGGAGTCACCAGGTTTTGAAGCTTGGTCGAACAAGACCTCGAAGCGTGGTCAAAATTACCTTGATTAGTGATAAGAAATTCATAAAGGATAGATTCTGATCTCCAAACCCTAGAAAATAAGCAGAACGTCCTGGACCATAAAGACAATGTCTGGGACCGTGTTGAGGATGAGTTACTTGACAGCCTGGCAGAGTGACTCTTCAGTTAATGAACTTGACAATGAAACCAACTTCTGAGTGTGCTGAAAGTGAACTCCCTTCATTATCGTACCGAGAAACACACCCACAACTCGAAAAGACCCCTGCCCAGGTTAAGACCCTTCCCCTGAGCACTGCACAGTAGTAGAAGCATTATGTGAGCTGTATTGTAATTGTATGTTAATCACTAACCAACCAGTATCTAATAGGTGTGTTTAGAAAAGCACTAACCCCTGATTTCTGGGTATAAAAGGAGCATGGAAACCTCCTGCTGGGGTGCTTGATTTGTGGAAAGGTCCACCAAGCACCCAGGCCTGAATAAATAACAACATCTTTCCTGATTGTGTTAAGAATCATCTGTTGCATGCCAGGCACAGATCTGCTTTTTGGACAACGCTTTTGTGCTCTTGTTCCCCTCCTTACAGTATTTAGTGTGCTAATTCACACAGCTCCTTTTGTCAGGCCACTCAAGGACCTTTAATTATAAGAAAAAGGAAAAAAGAAAGGCAATCAAGGAAACCTCGTCTTTATTTTGCAAGTGGGGGAACCAAGGCAAAGATGGCAAAATAATTTCTCTGAGGTCAGACCACAGGGAAGTGACGTGTCCAGGAGCAGAGCCTAGTCATTCCCAACTCTCATCCTCACTCAGTGGGTCCACAGATGCTTCCTCAGATGTTTGGTTTTATATGAAAACAGGCCAGTGTGTTTCAGACACAAAAACCTCAGAACAAATTAGACCCATGGTTTTGAAGTTTGAAGGAAACTTATGTCAAAGATGGGCAATATTCAGAAGATCCTCTGTTGCTTTTGCAAACGCAGAGTTTCAGATTGTGTCAAAGTTCACTGAATATCATCTTCCTTGGAAAAAAGCAGAACATACATCAACAACATGCTGTTGCCAAAAGGCACACATCGTATCAGTTTATATGGCTGGAAGGATAGCCTGTAAATCAGGTGAAATAAGCTGTCAGATCAACTGTACTGCTGTGACTTCAGCACTCACAGCACTGAGTGACACAGGACTGAGTTTTGGGTTTGGGTACCACACTGGTACAAAACAGGCAAATGTGGGGGAGTGAACCCACAAAGAGGAACAACTCACCTGGACGATCCAAGCAGGAGGACTGAAAAAATTGCAATGCGTCTAGAGAAGAAGGAACTGAGGGAGATGTGGCAACTGACTTAAAGTATGTACAAAGATACCTAAAAGATGAAATTAATAATTACCTTATCTGTGGTGGAGAAGAAAAGAACTATCAGCTCATCAATAGTGCCTGTCACTACATGGGCAGTGGGGGGAAGACCAGTAAAAGTATTGGCCTTCTGGTCAGTGAAATGGGAAATCGACCAAAGATATGAAGAAGTTGTTATTTTTCACTTCTCTTCACTGTGGTGGTGGCTAGACTAATACCTTAACACTGATGACAAGTGGGTAAAGAGTCATTCTAGATTTCTAAGTGTTTAGGCAAAGTCAATGCTTTCAGACCAGTTAGGCTTGATGTAATTCATCCTGTGATGGATGGAGAACTGGCTGAAGTAACATCATGCCCACTGGCAGTTATCTTTGAAATCTCTAGAGAATGGAGAGGTTTGGAACACTGGAAAAGGCCAAATATGTTGGCTATTTGAAATAAATAAATAAATAAATAAAGGATCTGAGGAATTACTGCCCAGCCAGTGTTACTTTACTGCCTTCCTCTGTGATACAGGAACAAATAAACATTAAGTAGACAAATCACATTTCTTATTTTAAAAAAAATCAAGTCAAACCAATCTTTCACAGTAGACTAACAGACCTTGTGGATGAAGTAACAATAGATGTTATATATTATGATGTTATATATTTTGACTTCAGTAAGGATTTTTATTCTGTTTCATCTGACAGTCTTACAAACAAGCTAGGAAATGAGAAACTGGACCTACTGACATCATTGTCAGGAGAGTCTGATGCTGATTAGAATTGGTTAGAAGATTGGTTTTCAATGGTATGCTGTCTATCTGGAGAAAAGTATCAAGAAGGAGTCCTGCAGAGATCTCAGTGTGTTATTAATAGTTTCTTCAGTGATTTATACAGTGGACTAGAAAATGTGCCTATTAAATTTGCAGACCACACTAAGCTGGGAGGGGTTGCAATGTATTTGGGAGACAAAAATTAGTATTCAGATCATCTTGATCAATGTGAGAAGTGACATGAAAGAGTAGAACACCATTTAATAAAAGCATATGCAGAGTTCTGCACTTGGAAATAAATAATTAATTTCACAAAGTTAGGATGGGGAATAGCTAAGCAGAGAACTCCATTTTGTCACGGGTCCACATCAGGCCCAGGACTTTCAGCAGTGTTCTGGCTACCATCAAACTCAGACTGGCTGAAGAATGAAGAGCCTAGAATAGCCTTTTTCAGGAACTGTACAATTTGCTTTTCTCACCTCTCTGAGAGTTATTGAGGCCCCCTGATATTTCAGTCCTTACTGCCAAAATAATTACACTTCTCATGCAAAGGTCCATTGACTTTGCTCCTTTTCCTGCTTGCTTTAGAGCAGACCTTTTGCTGTTGTAGTGGTTTAACTCAGGTGGCAATTAAGCACCACACAGCCATTGCTCCCGCCCCCTCCCCCCCCCCCCCCCCCCCAAGTGGGATGGGGGAAAATCAAAAAAAGAAAAAAAAAAAGGTAAAACTCATGGGTTGAGATAAAGACAGTTAAAGAGGACACAAAGGGAAGGGAAAACAATAACAATAGTTGAATATACGAAACAAGTGATGCATAATACAGTCACTTACCACCTGCTGACTGATGCCCAGTCAGTCCCTGAGCCACAGTGATTCCCAGCCAACTCCCACCCATTTTATATACTGTGCATGACGTCATATGATGTGGAATATCCTTTTGGCTTATTTGGGTCAGCTGTCCTGGCTGTGTCCCCTCACAGCTTCTTGTGCACTCCCAGCCTCTGCTGCCAGGGCAGTATGAGAAGCTGAAAAGTCCTTGATTTAGTATAAACCTTAAGTAGTGTGTTCTCAACATTACTCACATCCTAAATCCAAAATACAGCACTACATCAGCTACTAGAAAGAAAATTAACTTTATTCTAGCCAAAACCAGGACAGCTTTTTACCTGCAAACACAAATATTTGTGGTTTCAGCCAGATATTTATCCACCAACAGCTCTATCTGTGGCTGTCCTAGATGTTCTGCTACCACTGCCACTTCTGATTCCTTTAGTTGCATCACAGTCTTTCAGGACTGTAAGGGATAAATGGCTCCATATGACATTTCCTTCTGTCTCCTTTGCTCTGGGTCTAAGACCTAAAAAGTCTCACTCTGACAGGTCTCATTCTGTACCTACAGGTGGAGGGGTGGGTGCCTCATTCTTAGGCAACAGCAAACTGTGACTGAGCTGTGGAAGATGCTTTCTGAAGGCCTCCTGCAGGCTGTCTTCAGACTGGTACAAATGATATGATGACATTTTTGGATCGAAGGATTGCCTAATGTTGGAACTGGTTCAGTGATGTGCACTGCTTTGCAAGAGTCTTGGTGAGCCTGAAGGCAGCCAAGAGCCAGGGAAAAGAAATTGTCTTCCCAGGAGAAAAGAAAAAGGAGAAAAGAAGAGAAGATAATTTTTTCTTTAGTGCGTCTTGTCCCTGCAGGCAGCAGCAATGACACCAAGGTGCATTCCCTATGGGGCCTGTTCTTGCTGCTCAGACTGAAGAAGTGGGGCTGTGGGGACTTTTTTACAAAGCAATCTTTCAGAATCCCTCTCCTGAACCAGTAGGCCAGGCTGGACTACTATCATAGGCTGGTGCCTTGAGCATACCCCAAGATCCTGATACAAATGTTTATAAATCAAAACTGCTTCATCTTGACTTCCTCACTACTCCGTCTCTGATGGCTTCTGGATTTCTGCCCATGCCTTTTCTCAATGCCTATGCTCCCCTTCTCCATGTCTTTATGCAGTCTATTGTTTTTGGTAGGAGCACTCTCTGTCTGTTCTTCACAGTAATTCAGGGTTCTGCCCAAAAGCTTCCTCCCTCTGTCTCTCTCTTCAAGTCGTCATGCTAAGCCTTGATCACACTGACCGTGTACAGGATTGGCATTTGGTAGTAGCGGGTGAGTCTTTGTCATTCCAGGGGCTTCATTCTGAAAGGGTAGGGTTTGTGCACTTACAGTCCTTGGATGACTACAACTTCCAGGCAAGTAGGGAGCAGTATCATAAGGCAGACATCTGGCAGAGTGGAACATACTGTGCTGGTGTTACATAGCATGTGAGGCCTTTGTCTTCATGTGTAGGAATGGTTATGTAAATGTCTTTTTAAGTGTTGCCATCTTAATGCAGCTGTCTGCCAGATGTAGGATGCTTCCACATCAGTGCCTGAATGGATGTGTCAAGTGTGCTTTCAGAGTGAATCTTCCAGCAACCCCTGCTTGCTGGGCTTTGGTTTGTACTGCAGAACAGTCTTGGTGTGCAAAGCAAATTCTCTTCAGGTGGCACTAAGCTAGTAGGTGTGCCGTACGTAGGAGCACACCTCATGTGTTTCAGCCAGTAATTGGTGTGCACTCCACAGGACCAGGGAAGACATAATACAAAGTAAAGCTCTCCAAACACGTTTGGTGTGGATGTTGGATTTCCAGCCCCTACTCTACCACTTCTGCGTGCTTTTGCTCCCATTGAGCTATACTACTTGCTAGCACAGAACTGGCTGTACATGCCATATGTATTTCAAAGTTGTAAGGGGAGCAGTCAGAAAGACTTACTGCCAAAGAATAGTGTCTAAAACAGCACTAGATATCAGTTTTGGGATAGATGAACTGTATCTAGGAAGTCTGGAGTGAACGCTGCAGAGAAGCATATTTCTTTTGAAAAGGAGAAGATTGGATTTGATTCTGGAAACAATTTGTTTCTAGCACCCCAGTGTCACAGGAGGCAGAACACATCATGCAAACCCCTCTTTGTGCTTTTCCCATTCTTGTAGAGACTATACACAAATAAGCTCTGATTTTCAAGGCAGTTTGCTCTCTCCGGAATCACACATGGAGAAGGACAAGAACTGTAAAGGAGTTGACATTTTTATGGCTCATCTGAAACCATCACATACTTTTCAGCTAAATGCAAGCACTTAACCTGTTACCGCCAGCTGCAACATTTCAGTGATCCCAAAGCAAATAATAAGATAGCAGTTCGTCAGACAGACGAATGTGTGCACATGCACTAGGAGAGCCTCCTGTTCTCAGTGTGCCATTACGACTCTACAGGGTGGCTGCAGTTACTGTTAGCGCAACAATTAAGTACCTGTGTCTGTAGTTGAAGTGCTAAGGCTTGGACAATAAGCCCAAGCCAGGGTTGACCTATAGATGAATCCTGTACATTTTATAACTGATAACCATTGTGCTAGTAGGTATTATACTAAGTTATAACAAACCACCTATTCTGATGTAAAAGCCTGAGCCTGAATATTGAAGCCTGAGCAACAGGCTGTGAGCCGAAACTGCTAACTCAGTATGTAGTCACTGGTGAAATATGTATAGAAGATGTAGTTTAAACATCATAAACCATGTCTATCCTGAATATATCTTTATCTTTCTTTGTGTGGGGGGGCAAGATAACAGGGCCACAGAGACAGTTGTCTGGCCTTGTGACCTGATGGGTGACCTTACTCATAAATCAACTAGCTAAGCAGGGAAATTCCCTTAGCTTCTTCCTTGAGCCCTGGCCACGTTCTGGGGAGTATAATGTGAGATTGAAACTAGGTATTTTTGCTTAAAACAAAGGTGCCAGCTATTCTGGCATGCTGATTTTTGGGTATATAAGGCTGGACATGCTTTCAGTGACTTTGGAAGCCTCACCTACAGGTGGATGCACCGCGTAGGATTTCCTACTTGCCGGGATAGGTTCTCCAAATCCTTGCTGTAACCGGGGCTCTCCAGCGACTGCGGGTCTGGATGATGGTAATGGGTACAAGTGGTGATGGATCTTTCTTAACCACTATTCTCTCTCTCTGGTAGTAATGATTTGATGCGTTACCCTGTATTTTCCTGTTTGTTTGAGTGCACTATTCTGTCTTACTGTATGTTTTCCGTATTAGTCTGTTATATTGTTTAGTTATTTTCAGTAAAATATGCCTGCTCTTTTCACTCTGGTGTCTGAGTTTAATTGGTATCCCTAACCAGCAAAACAGCAGTTCAGCCAAGATGAGCAGTGAACCAACACTGTGGCAGAACTGCTGCTCTTAAATATGTGCAATGTATTTACTGACTCTGTAACATAGTTTTAATGATACATTATGCCTATTTGTGCAGTATATGAACATACCATTTACACACCACTTTGGTCAGTGGAGGACAGTGGGGATGGGAAGGCGTGTAGTGTGCCCATCCTCTCTGCCACTGGTGTGGTGGCTGTGCAGCTGTTATCCAAAAAGCAGATTCATGCCCAGAACAGAATAAATGAATCTTAACATGCTCAGGAGAGATACTGTATTTATTCAGGCCTGGGTGCTTGGTGGACCTTTCCACAAATCAAGCACCCCAGCAGGAGGTTTCCATGCTCCTTTTATACCCAGAAATCAGGGGTTAGTGCTTTTCTAAACACACCTATTAGATACTGGTTGGTTAGTGATTAACATACAATTACAATACAGCTCACATAATGCTTCTACTACTGTGCAGTGCTCAGGGGAAGGGTCTTAACCTGGGCAGGGGTCTTTCCGAGCTGTGGGTGTGTTTCTCGGTACGATAATGAAGGGAGTTCACTTTCAGCACACTCAGAAGTTGGTTTCATTGTCAAGTTCATTAACTGAAGAGTCACTCTGCCAGGCTGTCAAGTAACTCATCCTCAACACGGTCCCAGACATTCTCTTTCATGGTTCAGGATGTTCTGCTTATTTTCTAGGGTTTGGAGATCAGAATCTATCCTTTATGAATTTCTTATCACTAATCAAGGTAATTTTGACCACGCTTCGAGGTCTTGTTCGACCAAGCTTCAAAACCTGGTGACTCCCCCCATTTGTGCGGTACCTGTGGCTGCTTAGCACAGTTACTAGCACACGTCAAGTGTGCTCTACAAGTGCACGGAGCGGGGAGAGCACCCCGGGAAGAGCGAGGCCTGGCTTCAGCCCGGAGAGCGCACGGCGCGGGAGGCCGAGGGCAGGACCTCCGCAGCGGCAGGTCCGCAGGGTCCCGCCCCACCACCCCTCCGGCCCGGCCCTGCCGCCGCCGCCTCCCGCGGCCGGCCGGCAGCCAATGCGCGGGGCGGCGGGCGGGGCCGGCGGCGGCGGGTGGCCCCGCAGCGCGCCGGCCATGCCGCAGCACAGCACCCTGCTCCATCTGCTCGCCGGAGGGTGAGTGGCCCCGCGTGGGGCGGACGGGGCCCGCCGACCTCTGCCCCGGGGACGCGCGGCCGCGAGTGGGCCCGAGGGTGCCCTGGGCATGGGGCCTCGCCGGGCCCGCGGCCCGTCCTCCCGCCCCGGCTCGGCCGTGCCCCGCGGCTGCGGCGCCTTCTCCCCGGGGGGTCCAACTCCGTCTTCCGCCCCTGCCAGCTGCCAGGCCGGAGTCTCCTTCCGGCCTCACCGCGGCCTGCCCGCCCCTCAGGAGCGAGGCCTGTGGCGGCGGCCCCGGGCCGCGGTCGCGTTTTGCGGCGGGGGCTGTGGGGCCGCCCGTCCCCCGGCAGCTGCCCAAGAGCCGAGGAGCAGGAGCCCCGGCCCTGCCCCACGCCAGGCCTTGCCTGCGCCCCGTAATCGCCGGCGCTTCCTCGGCTGTGCCGGGTTCAGACGCGGGCGCAGCGGTTGCTCGCCGTGGGGAAGGTGTGGAGCTGCCCTTTGGGGAGAAGCGGAGCCTCCCTGCGAGCCACTGGCGCCTTCCCCCGGCGTTTCACCCAGCCTGAGCTTTACCGGGGAGGGGCGAAGGGGAGGCGGCGTGTCGGTGGGGGGAATGAGGGGTGCGGGAGGCCTCTTCGGCGGAGCGGATGGTGGAGCATGCTTGCCTTTGGGAGGGCAGCCAACCCTTCGCCATCATCGCGTGGCTGAGGTTCCTCCTGCGTGTCTTCTCCAGCTTTAAATAGTGCGGCTGATTCAGGCGAGTCAGGATTCTGGCGACTTTGGAGCATGGACCCCAGCAGCGCCTCGGAACTTGAAGTGTCGCTTCTCCTGCAGAACTTCACCTTTCCTCTCTTATAGAAACATTTATCATTTATGTATCAAAACAGTGAGCTTTAAAGTTTATGATGTTCTGAAGCAGAATGTATTTTGGAGTTCGCTGCAGAGCTCCCTTTCCTAGACAGCCACCTGATCCCTTTCCAAATTCCACCAGCCTGTTGGGAGTCCGTGTGACAGTGAGGTCTGCAGTGTAGCCTGTGCAATAAAGTACATAATTTAATTGCTCTTAATTAGTAAATTTCCAGTTTTCTGCAGCTAATGCAATTATTGTGCTATGTTGATCTTTCTTGATATGTACTCGGCCTCTCTATTCCCAGCATTACTTGTGTATGTTACTCTCTTATTAATTTATCCCTTAAACTGCATCTTAGACTTTCTTAATATAATTATTCATATTTCTTGGCTTTCTTCTTAAGGTTTTCTTCATCCTCATTTTCCACTTTGATTCCTGAAAATCTATGAGAGTTTGGCTAGTCAAAGAGCGTTGCTAGTGGGACCTTAGTCAGTCCGTATCCTGCCCCCATTAAGTAGTAATCCTTGAATTACAATTAATTAAAACCCAAGAGATGAATAAGAGACAAATAAGAAGTTTAGGTTATTGCTGCCCTATATGGTTAATATTATTGTTATACAATGAAACATCTCCTTGATGAAGGAACAGCTTTTCACTTGTATCTTCTAGTATGAGAACTGGGCACCATCAAATGAAACTTGAGAGGTTTGTTCAAAGCTAATGCAAGAACATAGCTCTTAACACAGTGTGCAGTTAAACTGTGGGACTCCTGGCCACAGGATATTAGAGGGTAAAAGCTTTTCATGTGTCCGGAAAGCATTTTAAAAAGATCAATGAAAGAGAATGTGTTGAAGGCTATTAAATGCAATGGAATATTTCTGGCTGAGGAAATCCCTGAGCTGAAACTTTCCGGAAGCTGGGAGTGTTCTGGAGATGAGTATTTCTCCTTCTCTTCAGTAGGTGATCTTTATTCACCAGTGTCCCAGTCAGAATCCTGGTTTAACTGCAGATTTGTCTGACCTAGCATTGCTATTCTTAAATAAAGATCTTCACGTCATCTCAGTTTTTGGCTAGCCTAAGTAGTGGCTAAAATGTGAATTACCAGTAAATCTGTGCATGTTCTCTACCCATTTCAGATAACTGAAAAAAAGTTAATGGTGTTTTTTGTATTTCTGTTTTTTCTGCCACCTCAGACTTTCTAGTTTTCCTTTTAAAATGTGAAAGCAGGATCTAGAGGCAAGTACTGTTTTCTAAAGTAAAATTACCTGCCTTTTTCAGTTATCTCTTTTTGCCACCGCTTTGCTCTGGGAGTACATGTTGTACGGTTGTCAGCTGCTTCTCTTCAGCGTATTTTACTGGAATTGCTTTTGTTCCTGCTTCTAGGGTAATGACTTCAGGGTTTGGGGCTTTGTTTAAACCTGTCTATTTAAGCCCAGCATAAGGACCCTTGGTGACTGCCCAGTTTCATATGGTTTTTTGTTATTTGCCACTCGTTGCAGCTCTGTTCAATGCGACAATCTTTGTCACCCATGGATTTCATCAAGAGTAAAATGCTACCTCCCATCAGAAAAAAATGAAAATTGTTAGGTCTAGTCTAGAAATGATTGTCCTAGACTTGCTGGACAACTGTTGTTTGATTCTTTACTGACATCTGGTTTCAGGGCAGGGAAAGAGTGGGGCTGATAATTTTTTTTTCTTCTTTTTTGAGATTTTGTGGTCTGATTTTAATCCATTTAGCATCTATCCTGTAGACAGAGTGCTAAGGCTCTGTGTGTGTTTTCGTGAGATATCAAGCTTGCTTCTTGCAAAACTGAAGTATGTTACATCTTTGTAGTTGCTTTTGTGAATCCAGCTTTTGTTCAGTAAGTTCCATTTAAAAACCCAACAATGTAGCTATCCTTCCCCCCCAGCACTGATGAGTACAAAGTGTCTTTTAAGTCTATAGTGATCTGATTCCGTAATTGTCTTCTAGCATGAATCACAGGTCGTATAACTGTATAATCTCAGCAGCATAAATTACTACAAATACACTTTTTTTTTTTTTTTTTTCAGTCCTGGTGGAGTTTAGAACTCTTCTAGACTAGTATATTTCCCCAGTCTTCTAACATTTCTTAAGTGTTTAAACCTGTAGATATGAAGTCTCCCCAGTCAGCTATTTTTAATATCCATGGCCATGGGTTTTTTTTGTGCCTGCTGATTTTAAAATGTTTGTTCCCACTAGATTTTGTTCAATTTTGCCTTCATTAGTATTGGAGTGAAAAATAGTTCATCTCTTTGTGATGAGAGTACATAATTTTCCATTTCTCCTAAAACAGAAGAATTTTGGAGACCTATGCTTTTCATACATTTTAAGCAGCTGTATTGTCATGTAGCGTGTGATGACATGAGTTGACATTTCTTCTAGTTTTGAACAACCAGTACACCTTATTTTCTTAGCTTTATTTAGTCAGTGTTCCTTGCTCCCTGAAAAATCCTCCTTAGTCTCACCATTGAGTCATAGTAGCTCTCAGACTCTCTTATTGCTGATTAAATGACTACCAGGAGTAACAATTCCTTTAACTCTTATTATTGCTTTTAAACTTCTTCTTTATTATCTATACATATCAGTAGCTTGAGGAACTTGAACTCAGGATACTTTTAAGTATACTGGAAACGTGGGTTCAAATTCATATCCTGACCATGGTAGGGACTTCCTGAAGAAATGAGCTATTATGAAAACATGACATAAAGTTGTGCCTCCTTATGCACTGTCAGATAGAAAAGTCTTTAGGATACCAAGCAGTTGCTTCTCTAAATGTTGTCCTGTTGTAGTGTTTGTGCAGATTTTAGATTAGAAGTTGAAACTGCTCTATTCAGACTTCTTGGACATCTTGATCTGTCACCACTGTACTCAGTCTTCTCCTGAACTGGAAACTTCACTTCTGGTCAAGGAAACAACAGACATGTAAGTCTGAAGCCTGTATCAGGCAAATTAGTAGAAACTATGGTCAAGTACAGGACTGTTGGACCCCTGAATGATTATGGTCTACATGGGAAGAATCAACATGGCTTTTTTGAAAGGAGGCCCACCCTTATGCGGCTCCTGGATCGCTGCGTAGACTGTCATGGTGTCTGTACTTGATCAGCTTGTTCATTCAGAGAACCTGAGCCAGGACATTTACTGCTTTGCTTTGTGTTGTCTTCTGAGCCCAAGCTAAGTTCTTTGGTCATGTTCCACCTGATCCAAGACTCTCACCCCTTGTCATATCTCCTGAGGGATATTGCTGCTGATCGGCTACTCTGCAGGTCATCACCACTGTGTAGATTTGCAAAGGGCTTGACAAAGCAGCATGAGTGTGATGGAGTAGCATAACTAGTTGCTAGTTGCTGGCATCATTAGCTGCATAACTAGCTGCCAGATTTTCAACTCCTGGACTTCACTGCAACGGGCATCCAGATCTCCTTCCCTGCCCCCCCACCCCAACCTGCAGGCAATAATAAATAAAGCCCTGGTAGCAAAGGCTGTGAGAGCACTGTATGTGTATGCTGAGCTATATAGACGTTTTCAAAGTAATTCCTCAGAATTCTAGCTGTTTGCTGTCCTATACCATCATATGTAATACTTGATTCTTCCCTGATAGCTTGTAGTTCTTTGGCTGGCTTTTCTTTCTTTGGGGCAGAGTGAGCATTTTTTAAGCTTCCATCTCCTGTGAAACAAAGCAAGTTTGGCTGTAGCAGGTTATCAGCCACTGTCTGTTTGTCAAAGCCTCTTGCGTGGCTATTCCATGTAAATTAATCTCAAAACAATCTTTCAGGTACTGAGCATTCTCTAGAAGAACAGAGTTGTCAGCCAAAAGATCTGAAGGGGCAGAAACTGAGAACTGACATGTTGGTTCTGACTTGTCCCTGGGCAGCAGAAAGGGGAAGAGGGGATATGTGTCCTTTCAGCATTCCTGAGGTGTGGCTAGACTGATTCATGGTGATGGTTCATGAGTTCCAAAAATAGCTTCTGTGTGCTGAAAGTCAGGGTCTTCTTTCATTAAATAAGTCAGGCCGGGGGTGAGCCTGGCCGTTGGCAGAAAATACAGAATCTTGCTTACAGGGCCTTGCAAATGTGGGGCTGAATGTGTTATGGTTGAAGACCCAGACAGGCTGAGGGGTGGGAGAATTTTGTGCTGTCCCTCTCTAAGCCGGTGCTGCTGTGGGGAGGTGTGAGGCACGTTGCCCGGTGATCTCAGCAGAAGGCATTGCAGCAACGTTGAGCAGCAGAAATGTTTGCTCTGGGAAATTCTGAATGCAAAGATCAGCAGCTTTGAGCTGAGGGACTGCTGAGTCCTTATGGACTTGGGACTGTTTGTCTCAAATAATGAGTGAGGTTTCAGAGTGAGGCTGCCAGGAGATATCCCAAGCTAAGCCGTTTATTATGTTAATCAGTGTCAGAGGGGGAGGTCATGTGTGACGCAGGCTGGGGAACCTAACCTCCTCTCCTAGAGGGGAGAGGTTGTGGACGAGCAGGGTCAGAATTATTGCCCTGGGGTTATTCTTACATGCACTGTTATACCCTTGTCATGCCCTAGATGTGGTGGCACAGCTGGAGCCATCCTGACCTGCCCTTTGGAAGTGGTGAAGACACGTCTGCAGTCGTCCCAGCTGACACTGCGGCCTCTGTGCCTCTCAGAGGTGCAGCTGCCAGGGATGAGTGTGAGGCTGATGAACCCCACCCCACCATCTCCTGGAGTGCTCAAGTTGCTAAGGTGAGTAGGATAGGGCAGTGCATGTGTTAGCACCAGGGAGGTCAAGGTTTGGCCATCAGGTGGAGAAAGAGGGGTGGGGGGGAGAGAGAGGTGGTAGCTGAGGCTCTGGAAACCACAAGTGCAGTAGGAAGTTTCATCAGAGCACAGGTACATCTGCTTCTCACAGCTGATCTGTCCTTTGAGACTACAAGGCAGCTTCTGGGACTGTGAGAAATTTCTTGGCTAGTGGTTTGATCAGACCCAGAGTGATAGTGTCAGCAAGAATAGGAAGAAATTACTGAAGGAGAGAGAAGTGGTTGGAGAGAAAATGAGAGTAGGGCAGAAAAAGGGTAACATGGGAGGTGAAGAGAGGATGCTACAAGAAGTACTGAAGAAGAAGGAGGAACAGGAGAGCCCCCAGCTTAGTTATTCTGATGATTTCTCTGTTCATTTCCTTCCCTTCTGCAGGGCCATCCTTGAGAAGGAAGGTATGCGATCCCTGTTCCGAGGTCTGGGTCCAAACCTTGTTGGTGTGGCTCCTTCCCGGTGAGTGCTGCTCTCTTGAGGATAGCTCATGCTGTACACTTTTTTTAAGGACCTGTGTGATAGCTATTGCTCCACATTCTGAAAGCAGTCTGGACCTTGTGCTCATTGTGCCACAGGACCCCTTCACACAGACATTTTCTGGACCTTCTGATCATAGTTGTAAAATAAGATGATTGCTGTGGGTCTAGTATAAATGGTATCTGATGTCACATTAGACAGACCTGTGCTGGGAATAAGAGAAGTTGGAGTGAGACCCCACAGCAGTGCTGCCTCTGCTCCTCATAGGTGAACCATAACCTATTCAGTATTTCTTTCCAAACAGGGCTATATATTTTGCTGCCTATTCTGGTGTTAAGGAGAGGCTCAATGCTGTCCTTGTACCAGAGTCCAAGAAAGTACACATGCTATCAGCAGCCTGTGCAGGTGAGCCTCTTCTGTTACAGATCAGAGCCAAGGGCTGTCTGTACGTGTAAATGGGTTTCATTCCTTCCCTTTTGCTGTTCCCATCAGTCCTACTCTCTCTTTTGAAGTTTTCTCCCTTCTCACCTGGAACAGTGAGTTCCTTGGGTAACCAAAATGTTTTCTCATTCTTTGTTCTTCTTACACTCATCTCTTTAAGTCGTGGATCTAGTCTTTACCCCTTCAGCTGCGATCAGGAAAAGAGCTCCATTCAGCTGTGAGAGGGAGAAGGCAGTGTTTAATGTAGACCATACACAAGATCATTTCTCTAACAAAATCTTCCACTCTTGCAAGTTTAGCCCATTGTTTCCTGCCCCTTTGTAGCACCAGGGCCTGTAGCAGGGTTATATCGTCGATGGCAGAGGAGCTAATTACCACCAGACAGTCTCAAACTGCAAATGCCTGCAGCTTGTCAAGCAGAATTCAGAGAGCTGATAGATCAGTGCCTCTTCACAAACTGTCAGGGTGATCCTGGTGCTCATGGCTGTCTTTTTCTTCTGTTCTCCAGGCATTACCTCTTCCACACTCACCAACCCTATCTGGTTAGTGAAAACCAGGATGCAGCTGGAAGCCAGGTAATTCCATGTCAAATCAGGACTGGTTTTGGGCGTGGGGTTGAGTTGGGGTCCGTGACTTACTATCCTAAGTCCAGAATGTAGGTCTTCAAGGTGTGCTGGGGAAGAGTCATACAGTTGTGTTCATGACAGCATTTTAGGTCGGTAGGGCAGTGTGCCGTTCTCACCCACCTCCTCTTCACAGGGCAAAGGGGGAGATGGCCAGCAACGCTCTCCAGTGTGCTGTGCACGTCTACCGCACTGAAGGCCTTCGTGGGTTTTACCGTGGTATCACCGCCTCCTACGCTGGAGTGTCAGAGACCATCATCCACTTTGTCATCTATGAAGCGCTGAAACAGCAGCTGAGGAACAGCCATCATTCCCTCTCCCCACCCCTCACACTGTCAACAAACAGCCACGATTTCTTTGGACTAATGGGAGCTGCTGCTGTCTCCAAAACATGCGCTTCGTGCATCGCATATCCACATGGTGAGTGGGTCCGCTCTCCTTGCTTCTGTGCCCCTTAATGGGAGATGCTGTGCCTGTAGGATCAGTCTGCTAACACCACTTCCCTTCTTGTCTCTCCAGAGGTCATTCGGACACGGTTGCGAGAAGAAGGGTCACGATACCGTTCCTTTATACAGACACTGCAGCTTGTGGTCCGTGAAGAGGGACCCTTGGCTTTGTACCGAGGGCTCCTGGCTCACTTGATCCGCCAGATTCCAAACACAGCTATCATGATGGCTACCTATGAACTCATCGTACATCTAGCCTCTTCCACCTTGTAAGCACACTGTAGCACCTGGCTGAGACTCGGTCTTTTTCCATCCAGTGAGAGGTGGTGCTTTTTACTGCATATCAGAACTGGTCAGGCATAGCGTTCTCAGGACATAAGACTATTTTGTGCAAAGTTTTTGGCTCCCGTGTGCACAATGTAGGCTTTCCAGAGACTTGAATTATTCCGGTGCTTCAAGATGTCAGGGCACTTGTTTGACAGTGCCTGCTATAAGCTCCCTGTATGAAATAAGGGCATGGAACTTACTGGGAAGGAGACAAAGAAGAAAACGTAGATATCTTATCCTCCAGCATATTCACTACTTTTGGACCCAGTAACAACCATACATGGGCACAGTTGTACGTAAAGACAGGCTAGATCTGAGACATCTGAGAGAACTGCAGCAAGCAGAGATCTTGTGCTGAGGCATTTCACACCCCCAGAGGGTCTCTTCCACTCTCACCTACTGTGCTGCCTTCCTGCCAACAGGGGTTTCTCAACCTTGGCTGTCAGCAAATGTCCTATTGCAGAATCTTGTTTTGGGTCCTTAACATGTTGCAGCCATTGCCCTGAGACATGTTAGGCAGCTGACAGCCTTTTTTTGTCTTGCAGGGTCTGAATAATCAGACCAGTTACATCAAGGGAAGAAGCACAGCCTGCTGTGAAGCACTACCCTAACAACTCATGGGACTGGGCTCACAGCCGTGCTTTGCCAGTATCTGTTTTTCCATCCCCTCTAGAAAGAGGAGGAGATCTCCTTAGAAGTGCTGAGGCTGTTCTACAAGCTGGCATCCCTGGTGTGAAAAATACTGTTATGCTGATAAAGAAAGTGGATCATACGAAAAGATGGATGAAGCTGAGGGCTTGGCCTGTTTCTATTGATGATACACTAAGTGTATGGAAAGAGACTTACTTCTTTTTCTGTAATCGAGAATTCAGTGTGCTGCATGTGTTACACTTGTCTGTGACAGGCTGGGGTGCTTCTGCCCCATGTCCTGGGGAAGGCTACACTGTGTGTTTACAAAGAGTATTTTGACTCTCAAAAAGGTGGGTGTAGGGTTAGGGGTGATGTGTTTTTCTTGTTCCAACACACACTAAAAAATGTAACCCTTCCCCTACATGAGGCAGTAATTTCAGTAAATACATGCTCTGGACAATCTCCTGTCTCACATTAGAGGCTACACTGACTCTTTCTTTCCCTGGTTGTTGTGAAAAACTGCAGAAGCCCTGAACATTTTATTTGAAATCCATTTATTTTAAAATCCACTTTGTTTCCTTATCCTTCTTACCTTCGTTCATTTAGTTTAGGACTATCGACAATTTTACAAAGCGACACAAGCTGCAGTGGGGTTTTTTTTTGCATGAAACAAGAATAAACCTCAGACGACAACATTGAAAAAATATACAATATATATATATATAATATCTGGGAAGGGTTGTGAGAGACCCCACTCTGAGCCCTATAGCTGGCTCCTCCTTCCAAACTTCTTTTCAAGCCCCTTCCTCATTATAGTTTGAACTGTGCCGCAGGCATGTGCAGGTGCCCTCATACATGTTTCTAGAGAGCCAGATGGGGGGGTCAGCAATGTGGGGAATGTCCACAATGAGGATGGCAGAAGATGAAGGACTGTGGGAGGCAGAAATGACAAATGAGGGAGGAGCACGTGTGTACATGGTGGGGAAAGGAAGAAGTTAAAAGTAAGACACCTCCTCCTTCCAGCCATATGTTTTGGAGGGATCCATTGGACTGGTGTTTTAAAGCTCCTAGTAGCAGCGAGAGCCGTTGCTTTTGCCGATGATGTGTCGGTCATCCACATCATTGCTGTCCAGGGAGTCCGATGTCTCCGAGTCGGTGCTGTCATCTTCATCCTCCATGCCCTCGGTAGCTCTGCCCTCACCGCTTTCTCCTGCTCTCTCCTGGCAGCTCTGGTAGGACTGGGGAAGTGAGACATGGGGTGAGGGGAAGGATCTGGCAGCCCAGCTGCCTGCCCAGTCCCAGCTGCTGAGACTGCTCCTCACCTCCATGGGGTTGACGATGATGGTGAGGGCTGAGTCGTCCCAGAACATGTCGCTCTCTTTGCCTCTGGTGCTCGTGTGCCCCCCTTCAGCAGCCCCAGAGACCTCTTGCCCCATTCCCCGCCGATTCAGGGAGTGAATGCGCAGGATGCCAAGGATCACCATGAGTGCCAGGAAGCCCACACAGACCATGATGATGACAGTGGCAGCACTGGGGACCACTGTGAAGAAAGAAAATGAGAAGGTGTGGTTAGAGTCTGTCACAGAAACATGTATTTCCAACCTGACCTGCAGGAACTGAGGTTCCTGGGCAAAGCTTGGCTTTCTGCTCTAGGCAGGAACATGTCCTGACTTTTCTGCTCCCCTGAGCGCAGGCAGCTCCTGCCATCAGCTGCTGTCCCTTTGCTTGAGGCCTGCATGGTCTTCCAGGATGCCTAGGTCCAGGCATCCTCTGATGTCAGGTCGGCCTGCAGACTACACATCTTTATCTACAGAAATCACTAGGACATGTTGCACAGCAGCCATTTGTATCCCCCTCCTGGGACGGAGAAATGTATACTGGGGAGAGCCTCTAAGGGCAGGAGGATGATTTTCAGAGGATGTGATTTCCATGCAAGCAGTGGAGAAAGAAGGAAGCCAAAAGAAGTCTGCTTTGAACATGAGGCAGAGGTGAGGGCTATGATGGCCTAATTAGTGCCACAGTCAAGGCCTGGCTTTTCCACAGGAGAAAGCCTGAAATTAACCTAAGACCCTTAACCCAACTCACCCCTTTGTTCTAGGCCTGTAGGCCGAGCCTTGACTCCTCAGATAACCCCCTTCTCTACAAAATCTATCCAGGCCTCCATGGATTTGTTCTGGGTGGTCCCATACAGCAGGGACAACTTTTCATTTTCTGCTGCGATGAGGCAGAGCTGGGGAAGGGAGTGACAAAGGCTGGGTTTTGGTGCTCTCCCAGCACAAACCTGGGCTGCCCCTGCAGTGACTCAGTGACAGCTGCAGGACTGGACCAGCCTAGAATTGGCTGCTTGTGGGAAACCGCAGCAAAAACTGGCATCAAAGGTGTGTTCCATGTTCCCTACAACAGGGGACCAAAACCAACGCAGGGTCCTCTGTAACAGTCCTAGAGATTCCACCGCCCTGGAGGAGCCAGCTGGACTGCAGCCACACCTGAGGCACAGAGCTGCTAGCACAAACCAGCAAATCTCATCTCTAGCCTAGCTTTCAGGCTTCTCTCTCCTTGTTTTGGGGACAAGAATCCTCCTCTTGTTTGTGTGGTGCCGTATATATTTTTCTGCCTTGCTGGCCACCACCTAGTCCCATCTCTTTTTTTTAGAGCAGTGGCAGTCTTGATTCTCTTGTTTCTCTCCTGCTGTTGAAGCTTCTTTCTGAAATTACAGTACCCAAGCCTGCACAGCACCTTTGCGAGGTGCACAAATGAAATCGTACCAGCTTACAGTTCTTTTAAATCAGGTGTATATTTCAGACTGCTTTTACATCAAGAAAACAACACACCAGAAGAGGATTGTTGCACCAAGCTCTAAAACACAATTTGACACAGACTGCAGTCTATTTGCTAATGACAAGTAGGACAGGACAGTGTAATAATGACAACATGGGTATAGGGAGTCTGAAAGGAATCCTCTGCTATAGGTTCTACCAAGGTATCAGAAAATCAGCATCCTGACCTAAAGGTATAAACCCAAAGGAAAGAGCGTTACATACTTGGGTTGTTATGGGTGCTTGCCAAACTGTGCCCAGATAGCTCTGGGGGTAAATGATGGCCTTGGTGCATGAACTGCTGGGAACTCAGAATATGGTTAGGATGAGCAGCTCGGTTCATATTGTGGAGGACATTCACCTGCAGAAAGACCAGAGTGAGAGAGACTCAGCCCTGTGTTCAGGGTACATTCTGCACTGTGTGCATTCCTATCCACCATGTCCTCTCTATGCATGCACAACCACCTATCTCTGCATGTACTGATCTTGTACCTCAACAGTAAACTCGTTGCTGGAGTAGCGTCCGTTCATCTCAGTGCAGGACAGGTGGAACTTCCTTTCAAAAAGAGCAGTGCCATGGTTGATGTGGTATGAGACCTGGCGTAGTATTTCCTCGTAAACCGCGATGCTCTCCACACCTGAGACAAGAAGAGAGAATTGGTGTTGGGGGAGACCGGCTCTTAGGAAGTATTTCTTTGCAGAAGGGGTTGTTGGGCGTTGGAATGGGCTGCCCAGGGCAGGGGGGAGTCCCCATCCCTGGAGGGGTTGAAGAGTCAGGTTGACCCAGCGCTGAGGGATCTGCTGGAGTTGGGAACGGTCAGTGTGAGGTTAATGGTTGGACTGGATGATCTTCAAGGTCTTTTCCAACCAACATGATTCTGTGATTCTGGGAGGAAGCTCCTGCTTCAAAGTCATCTGGCATCATAACCCTGTAGCAACTAGGAGCTGTAGAGGAATCCAAGGCAATGCTGGGTTCATTCATTTTAGGAAGGAAGCAGAGACAGAGCTGGCTGCAAAGGACCTGATGAAATCCTTGCCTGCACTCCTAGAACAAGTGGAAGGGAAAGAACGATCAAAAGCAACAGCACTGTTCTGGAGTACAATAGTGTTGTACCAGTCCACAACCTATGGGATGTGCTGTCCCCCAGTCATGTCATAAGTATGCTGCTGGCACCTAAGAACGCCAGACCCCACGGAGTAAATCAGGAGCAGTGTACAAGCCTGGATGGGAGCTCAGACACCATGCCCTAGTACTGTGTGCTGGAGGAGGAAACAGCTCCCCAGGGAAACGGCCTGGGACTTATGAAAGCCAGGAGGTCAACAAATGGTTACATCTCAGCGTCTCTCAAATACGCCTACACATCTCTAATTAGCCCTGGGTTACGTGCTTCTCCCAGCCATGCCTGACAGGCAGTGAGAAAGGTGTAATCGGACTGCTGTGGCCAAGGGCAGGACATACCTGTGATGGTCAGGTACGCAGAGGTGTTAACAAGCTCCAGGCCCCGCTGCTGCAGCTGCGCCCCATCCAGGAGCAGGTACTCCCTCTCTGGGTCCAGGTCATCTCCTACCAGTGAGATCTCGCAGCCATCCAGGTTGTGCACAATCTCATCTGACATTCGTGTGTCTGTCACTGAGATGCAAACGGAAAGAAGACAGGGCCAGAAAGCCAGTCAGCCACCAGGGAAGACAGGAGCTGCTCAGAGTGCTACCCACTTCCTCCAAAGTGCTCATATTATATGTAATGACTTCTCTTTCTCTGGCTAGCACTGACCTTGAGTAAAATCACTGTCAGTCTAATTACTTGTTGGAGGAGTTCCCCCGGTTCTAATGACATTATTAATGCACATAATAAAGTCACTTTATTGTGGAACAACATACTATTATCAGACTGGTTCATGATAACACATCTTGGCTCTAAGGACTCTGTTGACGATGTGCAAATTAGGAACAACTCTATCACACATTCCCAGACCCCAAGTGCTTTTGAAAGCTTTTCCCTGTCTCACAACTGCTGGTTACCATGGTTGAGACCTTATCTTCTTTAAAATGGCAACCACATTCAATGACTAACTGCTTTCAGCAGGGCTAAGCCCAACCTGCTCTAAGTCAAGAAACTCATCATTGTGTGCAGAAAGGCAAAGCTACTAAACAGAAAACTATGAGCAAAAAATCCCATTACCAGAAGAGATACGAAAAGAAGTGAAAGGACATGTAAAGCATAGAGTGCAGAGAAATAATCTGAAGATGACGGAGAGAAATTGAGGGATGAGATCTTATAGGGTGTGAGGAAACCAACGGGAATTCACAGGAATAAGTGATGCAGGAAGAGATGGGAGGGGGTGAGAAATAAGGAAAGCGGGAGAGAAGGAAGCAGGAGGAGATTGAGTAAGTGCAGGAGTGGAGAGAGTAACAGGCTGGACGTCCATCCAGTGCTGGATTCAATAAAGGGAAATGTAGGTAAAATGTAAAAGGGATTAGGAATAAGCAGCCCGGGCAAGGAAGAGGAGAGAATGAAGCAAAGGAAATGGGTGGATAAAAAAAGTCCAGGGAGGAGCAGAAAGGGCTAAGAGCCAATTAGCCTACATATTGACAGACAGTGTACTTTGCTTCTATATTTGTAAACTCTCTCCTATTTTGGTTGTAATGAGGGGCTCTACTTCTCTTCAGGACAGCAACTCTTGAAGGTGTTTCCAGTTTGTCTCTTCTACCTCATCCTGTGCTCCACTCACCAGTACCATGCCAATTCTCATCCTTCTTGGCCTCCACCTGGTGAGAAATAGAACAGGTGATCTGAAGGCTGGGGAACAGGGGGACCCCATCAGGAGCCTCAAAGTCTGATGCAGGATGAGCAAAGTGGGTGTCACCACTCAACAGGATCTGGGGGGCATCAGGCTGTAACACCACAACATAACCTTCCACATCAGGAATGGAGACACAAGACTCTTCACTGAAACACCTGAAGGAGAGCAGTAGAAAGCATCAGTTGGCCCAAGCTTCTACCAGCAGCACTGTAAAAGAACACCAGTGAAGGGAATGTCCTTTTCCTGGTAGTCTTCCATTAGGATATTGGATACTTTATTACTTATTTTCAGGAAGAATTTTACCCCTTTTGAGACCATCAATTAGAATTAAAATACAAGGTGAGGGAGTGTAATTTTAGTCAAAAGAGAGATAACCCTCTTTCTGAACTTAGCTGGAGGTGCTGCTCACTCGTGTGTGCAGTCACTCACAAGTGTCCACTCACTTGACAGTAGTGGTGAGTCTGAGGGGCCGGACTCCAGGGGTAGCAAAGCGCAGTGAATTCATGTAGGCCACGTGCTGGATTGCATGGTTGAAGGTTTCCACATCATCACCCTCCAAGGTGAGCAGGGACTGAGAGGGGTTCACATGAACCTACAGGTGGAAGAGAAGAAAATACTCGGTTCCTTGGCAAATGCCAAGAGTCCAGGCTAACAGAGACACAAGGGAGAAAGGTGGGAAGTTGTCTGAGGTGGGGGGAGCAGGCAAAGTCCTGGGAAGCAAGGCTGGGGAGAGGAGTGGAGGAGACCCATGCAAGCTGGGCAGATGGGCATACCTTCATCCCTTTGCCCAGACTGTCGAAGTCACTGTAATCAAGACCCTCACGGCAGGCATATAGGCATTCAATAACCTCCCGGCTCTCCAAGCTACCAGGGCGCACAGTGAAGCCAGCCAAGTAACCATGGAAGTAGTGGTGTATTGACAGAGGATCTCCTGAGGGAAACATGGGAGGTGGAGGGTGTGAGAGACATGGCGAGGAAGAGAGCAAAAATGACAAAAGCAACACCGTGAGGTACATACAGATGTTAAGGGAGGTAGGGAGAGACAGAGAGGGGTGCATGGGGCATGGAAAAGCCAAGACAACAAAAGCAACAGTGTGAGGGACATATGGATGTTAAGGGAGGTTGAGAGAGACAGAGGGGTGCACAGGACATGGAAAAGCAAAGACAACAAGAAGACAGGGGATGCTGAAATAAAGAGATGACAATCTTTTTCATTCTGGATGATGGAAAGTGAGAAAAACAAACCAACAGAAAGACTAGGGCAGTGAACAGTGGGTAGTGTAGAGAAGTTTCTGCCAAACTGCTGAATGCCAGCTGGAAACAATTTCTTCTCCCCTTCTCACTCTGCTTCCTGTGAGGGCTTTTAAAAGAAACTGCATGTTCCATAGATAGTTAGGGATGAGGTGACATCTCCCGATGTCTCTAATGGCTGTTGAGTTCTTCAGAGACCAATTTTAATGATCAGGCATGAGGATTCTTTCTCCACATGAAAAGCATACTCCATCTCTCAAAGCAGACTGTAGGCCTCCTATCAGCCTTTTCATGCTCCACAGATATCAAGGACAAATCTGCCAGACAAGGGTTTCCCTCCCAGGAAGGCAGGACAGGATTAGGGAAGCTGTATGAGGAAGACACCATGCAAGAAGTAATATGCACGGTGAAGAGAGGAAAAGAAGCATCCTCTTTCTTTTCCCTACCTTCTACAGTGTCAGTGGAGTTCTCGTTTTCTTTGATTTTCTCTTTGTTTTTCTCTTCTGCAAAAGGAGAACATTCAGACAAGCAAAAAAGCATTGGAAGAGAGTGCTTACAGGGTCAGGCAAGTACCTATACAAGCAACTGTATTGGCCAGTGCAAAAGAACAGCTCTGGAGTCATGTGCCAAGCACTGCACTCTTCAACCCCCGAGACCCTCTGCCCTTCAGCCCTCTGCCAAAGGAGGGCAGAGTCCTTCTCATGAAGGTCATGGTGAGACTGTAGGATGTGTAACTGATACAAGGGAGAAAGCATAGGGGTTTTTTTCTCCTTTCCCAATGATATCTGGTTTGGAAATTAATTGCTTCCCATTTATGGAACATGGTTCTAGCCATGTTCGTGACAAGCCACGTTCTCAACATCCCTTTGAAACTCAGATGGTTCCAGGAGGGTGTCCCAAGCTGATTAATATTTGTTCGTTGCAAAAGGCCAATTGAGACCACAGAGCTGTGGGAAGATCCCTGACATGGGAGAAGCAAGATTTGATCTTGCTAGAAATTTCTGCTGGAGTGAAGGCAAGCAGCAGGTAAATTCTGTCCTGCTTCAGTCTTGCAGGAGAACTGAAAGACCTGGAAAATGCAGCCTTACATCTCTACAGAACAGGTTTTAATCTGGTAATGGCTTAACTATGTTCCTAATCTGAGCTATTGTTACTGTGGCCTGTTGGTATGGTCCATAAGGAAGGAAGGGGCCATGCTGGCTTTGGTGCCAAGGAGACAAGATGGATGCAATGTGGTTTGTATCAGTTAGTACTGGGTGGTGTTTCTTCTACCTTTTCTGGCTCTCCCTCCACTCCCTCACTTCCCGTATGGGAAGAGCACGGTTCAGTGAGTGGGCACTCACCAGTCCAGCAGGCTCCAATCATGAGCGAGGGCTCCTGCCGCGGGGGGTGAATGAGGCCATTATCATGGATGAGGGCAGGGTCGTAAGAGACACCATCCACATAGAGTGTGACGGTGGGGAACTCCAGGTTGAGGGCATAATGGTGCCATTCATCATCGCAGACCTGCAGCAGACAGCAGAGGAAGGGATCAGTGAAGGGCAGAAGGAGAAGGGACACGGGGAAGAGGCAAATGTTCCCTCACCTGCTCAAGTTTCCAGAGGAATTTCACAGGCCTTGCACTTTCCAGCAACGGCCAGTAGAGAAAAGCAATCCGGCAGCCATGCACAGCCAGAGAGTAATGTGAGTAGCCATCCTCTGCCAGGGACAAGCACAGGGCATTACATATCCCACCTCAGAGCAGTCTCGCTAGCCAGAGCCCAGAGCACATGCTAGTCTGCAAGACTGGCACACAGCACTGTGAGCTCACAGTGGGCTTGACTGGTCCCAGAAAAAGTGACACCTGAAGAAGCTGTATTCCTAAGGAGGGACCCCTGCCCAAAAGAGAGATTTCCCCCTGGATGAACAACCCCTTCTAACAAGTTAGAGGCAGAGAGCAGAAGTGTCACCACCCAAGGAAAAGTGTCTCACCACTCTGCACTGTACTGCAGATGACCATCTCCTCTTCCCGCCTGCCTTTGCCAGGCACCACCGCGTGCTTCATCCACACAGACAGGGTGAAGTGGTCACTCAGCCCCTCGTGGGCATTCAGGCCATTCACCACAGGCACCTGGGCAGCCTGGCTGCCATTGAACCAGTAGATGAGGCTGCTGTCCTGGCTGTAGTGCACCGACAGCTGCGCAGTCCAGTTCGCCACAGGGCTAGGCACTGGCAGCAGGTCAATCTCTCCTGAGGCCGCACCTACCGAGAAGGGAAGCAGTCAGGAATGTCAGCACCAGAGAGCTCTGACACGGGAGTCAAAGAATAAGGAGCCTGAGAACTGGGGAACAGATGAAGAGAGTGTTAGAGGGCTTTTTGTAATGTCCCAGACCACAGGGAAAGGAGGAGTTGCCTACAGGCCTTCTCCTGTCTGGAGGATGGTGACTTCCATCTGTGCAAAGGGAAGTCCCACTGACTCTGCGTGCTGGGGCAACACACAGAAACTTCTGGCTCCCCAGCAAGGAAAGCACAAGGAACCCCTTGTAAATACAAGCAGGGTGCCCACCGCTCCTCGATGCAGCATATAAGCTGGGTGTTCCCCCAGCCCCACTGACTGCAGCAGGGGTGAGGAATGTGTACCCAGCATTGCTGCTGTGCGAGGCACAGAGCTGCCACCACTGCAAACCCCTCCAGGGGAAGGGGCAGGGTGCTATGCCACAGCTGCCCTCAGCCCAGGAAAGAATCAATTCACCACAGAGTTTGCGTAGCGACTTCTCAGAGTAGTTATCCCGGTCACAGCCCTTGGCCACGTGGTTTGTCTGCAGCTCCACTGTGGCCTGAATGTTCCAGAGGGGCTCATCGCAGGACTCCAGGTGAATGCTGGGGAAGAGCGCGAGGCTGCCTGCACCGGGTGTGTACTCAATCCTCTTGTTCCAGCCTAACGAAGAAGAGTGAAAGAGAGAGGGTTAGGTCTTGTCAAGGACTCAAGGCCAGAACATTTGGCACACACACAAGTGGCATCTGTGGACTAGCCCAGAAACAGAGATTTTTGGCCCTTTCCATGTTGTAAAGACAACTTTATGCTGCTGGCATCAGTGCAAGGGAAGACTTCCTACAAGTACAGAGTCCAAATTCTCATCTTCTACAGCTAGTACTGGTGTAGCATCTCTCCTTGGATTGCCAACCTCTTATCAGGCAGAACAGATATTTAGCTGTGTTGACTTCCCCTTAATTCCATTGACTAAGGTGAACCTGTCAGCATAAAACACGTCTGGAAAAGCCAAATATCCTCAAGATGAGCAGCCCCAAAACCAATCTACACTGAATATATAGAGTCTGTGAGCCTCATCAAATACACAGTAGTTCACAGCAATGCAAGGAATGATTTTCCAATGTTAGAATTGTCTTTCAGTGGCTTTGCAACAGACATAGATGTCTGCTGCATCCCCTTAGATAGGACTGATGTTTGGTGCCAGAACTGAACCCTTATATATGGGCATACAAATTCGTACGCGTATATACAAACATTTGCGTTGAGTAGAACTGAGTAGCAAAGACATCACTGTGTTTGGAGGTTTCATACCCTGCCAGCTGGGCTTGCAGGTAGGTTTCACCTGGATTTCCACTTCAGCATCATCAGAAGCCCGCTTCTTTCCACAGTCATAGGCTGTCACTGTGAATTTGTAGAGACGATCTCCACTGTACTGCAGTTTCTCTGTGTTCTCAATGTTCCCTGGTTAGCAGAACAAAGAAATCAAGGGAGGGGAAAGACAGTGTCATCAAAGACGTTCCTTCTAGAAATCACTCTTATTTTTGATCAGCTACAAAAACAACCAAAAGGGGTTGACTCCCCCCTCCCAGTGCCATTCTGTAACAAGCTATAGCATCCCACAAAATGGCTGCTGCCTCTCAGCACCAGGAGAGACATATCAGCTGTGCTAGAAAATTCATATAGCACAGCTCTGCCAGCAAATGGGACTGGCAGAGAGGGCGCAAAGCAGGAAAGGGGGAGTGCTGTGCTTACGGTAGGTGCGAATTCTTACCGTCATTGTCAATCAGAAAGGGAATATTGGGGGTCAGGATCTCATAGTAGCAAATCTGGCTGTACTGTGGTGAGCAGTCTCCATCAATGGCTTCTACACGCAATATGCGGTCATACAGCTTTCCCTCAGTCACTGCCACACGGTACAACTTCTCCACAAAGACAGGAGCAAACTCATTCACATCGTTTACTCGAACGTGCACTGTGGCCCTGATGCAGAGAGACATCAGTAAGAACTGATCGGCTGATTAAGAAACATACACCAGCTAAATTTCAGTGTAAGTCACTTCCCTAAAGTGCACCAGTCTGATTTCCAGATGTCAAAAGCAAGGAAGGGAAAGAGAACGTGGTTTCAATGCAGCAATGCTGGCACACAGGAGCTTGGACAATGATTTCCCACCCCAGAGAAAGAGTAATAGGAACAATAACGTAACCTGGACCTCCCGCCTATATGCAGCAACATAAAACACCACCCTTAGACACAGCTGTCAAGCAGCTCTCATTTTTAATGTATTCACTCATGTGACTCAGTCACTGAACATTTCTGTTTGGGTCTTATTAATGTGTTGAGTTACAGTATCAGGGCTAGAGAAAAATAATTCTGGCTAAAGAAAGCATTCCCACAGCAATTTTCATTTGTGTTCCTGTGACAGATCACATTTTGTAATACTCAGCAATGACTGCAGGGACTTACTTGTGTGATTTCTTGGTATTTACTCCATCAGGTCCCTCTCCACAATCATAAGCCTGAATGGTGAATGTGTGCTCTTTATGTGCTTCACAATCCACTGGTTCCTTGGCCCGGATCAGCCCCTCACCTGTAGCTTTGTCCAGGATCACAGCTTCAAAAGGTACCCCTGCCCCATGGATCCTAAAGCCACAGATTTCACCTGGTACCCACAAAGGCAGAGTGGAAGGAGAGAAAGAAAAGGACTGAAGAGAGCACATTATGCCCCCTTGCTTCCCTCTCCCATATTTTCTTCCCTTCCAACCTACACTCTCTTTTCTCCCTCATTATCACTTTTCATTTTGAGCAATTTTTGGTTCTCTAAGAGTTCCTCCTGCCATCTCTTACAGCCATTAATGGTGCAGATTGCCCTCTACAGGAGACTGCTCCTAAGGTAAGGAGTCTTGACCAGCATCCAGAAAGATTAGAGGTTACAAGGCTCCAGCTGGATTTAGTGCTACACAGCCACAGTACTGAGGGAGCACCTTATTTCTCCTCTGCATCCCTCAGGGAGGCAAAACAGGCCATATATAGATAGACAGCCAAAGCATGAAGCTCCACGATGTCTCATCCACCCACACATGCAGGATGTGCACAGTACCGCAGGGAACTGCAGATAGGGTCACCTAAATCGTAAAGTTCAGCTCACAGGGACCACTTTTCCTCTCCCAAAGCTGAGGGAGGATGCATGAGGATGCACAGCCGAAGCAAGCACCAGGAATATAACCCTTGTAAAGCCTTGTCTGCAGCTTCAGAGATTTGTGCTTACTGTGATGGGATGTAGCACTGCCAACAAAGTGTGCCCTACCAGCTTTCTCCAGTGCTCACAGACAGAGAGCTGTGCATGTGATCTTTAGAAATAGCAGAACTGCGTCAAAAAGTAGCTGGCTCCACCCTCAATTTCTCTCCCTAAGGGAAACAGCTCCCAGCATCCTAAATCAAGCCATGCCCATACTGCCTGAAGACTCCACTGAGGACCTCCCCCGGAGCAAGGTTTGGAGGTGATTGTTTCCTGGAGAGAGCTAGAATCCAGTGCAGGGACAAATGCCACCCCGTCTCTGCCTCGTCAGAAGTCTCTCCCTGCCTCCCACCCTTCCCAGAGCTGTCACCCACCTACCTGCATAGCGCAGCGGAGCATCTTTGTCCAGGGCGAATAGCGGTGGGTTGAGCAGGACTGTGTTGTCATTCTCCATAACAATGCCCTGATACTCAGCTTCAATCCAGGGTTTGTGCTTGTTTGCTGAGATGGATTTGGGGTAAGGGATAGAGCACAGGAGTGTATTAGCCACCAGTGACAGATGCAGGAGGACAAGAGCAGAGTATCATCTAGTGGCAGGTAACAACCACCCCTCCCTACCTTCTTCTCTGGAAATAAAGAAATCTAAAATAGGCTGGGAGGAAGAAGTTATCTTTCTTTAGTTCTACTCTACATGGCTCTTGGGAGGCCTCATCAGAAAACAATGTGTTCCTTCTGGCCTCCTCATTGCTATCTTATTACAAATAAGTGGACAGGCATATGGGTGTCCAGGAAGGCTGGAATGGTTAAAAAAAATAAAATTAAGAGGCAGAAGTAGCCTGATTCTGGAGACAGATTCCAAGTGCTATATCCTTTTATCTCACTGAAGCCATAATTAAAGGATCCAGGATACATCTTCCTTTGGGATGTCCCCAGGGGACAAGTCTTGCATGCAGATGTTATCCCTGATGCCTTGCATCCTCTAGACTAAGGCCCAGGATCTACACACACGTACCCAGGTACACCTTCAGTCACTCCTCCTATACATATAATGACCTACTCTGAGACCCCATTGCTCCTTCCTTCCCCAGTCCACGGCGAGCACCATATTCCCTTGGCCCCTCCTTGCTAATCCCGTTGGCTGGAGCCCAGCCAGTCTTGGCAAGGAGGCAGCAGCCAGCAGGAGGCTCTGAAAAATGTCACAGACCCAGAAATAGCAAATTAATCTTTATCACACAGGCTCTAGGGCAGGGAAAGGGAGAAATAAAGGGGGGGGGGGGGGGGGGAAGAGGGAGGTAAAATCATTACAAATTAAAAACCCCTCCCCCATGCCCACTCCCTGCCAAATGGGCCTCAGAGATTACATTACATGGCCTAGTTACAACCACCCATTCCCAGATAATCCTCCACTCTCCCACCCCCCAGAGACCAAGATTTATTACAACCAAGCAATTCTTTGAGCACAGCATGGCCCAGAGCTGGTGGGGAGTAGGATATCGAGCCTTTCCCCTCAAGGGCACTACTTCCGATATGTGAATTCATCTTCTGCAGCACAGAACCCTCTGAAACTATGGCATGATGCATTGCCTCAGGAGGGATGGAACCCCTTAAAACCAAGCCCTTCTGGAAATGGGGGCCAGAGGCTGCAGCCGGAGCCAGGGGATGGCCATCAGACAGGGTGACAGGTCAGAGTGGGGATGCACCAGCAGGGCCGAGCAGGCAGCCCCAGCCTGGCGTAGAAGCGGAGAGCGTGGGTTGGTGTTCCTCCCTCACTGTAGTGATTAAGATTATAAAGCATTGCGTAGGAAATCCAGAGAAGCATCCACCCTGCTCAGTATGCAGGTGGAATCCTCCCTCTGTGCAAGTGCCCATGTTTCACCCCACCCCTCCGTTGCCCCCACCAGATTCCACTCTGTGACAGCTCCAGTGCATGCACCACGCTGCCGAGGTGGGAATTCGTAGCTACAAATGCCAAAAGTGCCCTGTTGCTGAGGTAACAAGCTGGGGGTAGAGAGAGAAATCCTTTGCTGCATCCACCTGCAACTTGAGAAACACCAATCTGATTTCTCGGGAAATGAGTTCCTGGAGATTAGAAAAACATTTTGCAACTATTTTTTGGCTAGAGACTCTTGCCAGCTTCAAGAAAGCTCCTGTAAATCTAAAATAATCTGCCAAAGATGGGTAGATGTTTCAGAGTGTAAACTCACAGAGAAAATCCAGAGTGTAAGGGGCCTTGCCTCGCCACTGGGCCCCTTGGCACCAGAGCAGTACAAATAAATGCCCCTGCCAACATCAGCATACACAGAGCTCCGCATCACACTCATCCTGTAGCCCTACCTCTTCCGAAGCACAGAAAGCACCCCAAGGTGTCACATTCCCTGACAACCCCCGAGTCCCTCACGTGTTTTCAGATTCTCCCACCCTGTCAGATTACTGATGTGCTGGTTCCCCTCGGGTGAGTTTCTCACGCCTGTCTCTACAGCCACAGATCTAGAAACCTACATCTTTCTCCATTGCTCTGCATGTTCAAAGAACATCTGTATTCAGAATGTTACTGCTGTAGCATTAGGGTGGGGTTTTTTTTTGCATATTTAGCACAGAAAATACTGTTTTATATAAGCAACCTGCATAGTTAACATGTAACGATACAGTAATTCCTATTGACACATTGTAGATGGATGAACAAGAAATGGAAGATGGAGATAGGGGATGTGTTCTAGGGACCACAGGGGTCTGTGGAGAAGCAACACATTCCCTGTCAGCGCGCTAAGGGAGGGAAGAAAAGCGAAATCCACACAGGAACAACTGAAACAAAAGCAAGAGAAGCGGGTAGAAAAGGGGAAAAACGGGGGGAAAAAGGGTGGAAAAGAGAGGAAAGAACGGACAAAAAAGCGGTGGCAAGAGACAGACGGAGAAAGTAGAGAGAAGGGCTGGGACGAGGGCGCCCAGAGGGGCAAAGGGAGCCGGAGCCGCCGGGGACCGCGAACATCCCCGACAAAAACGTGCGGGGTGAAGGCGACGGGCAGCGCGGAGCCGCAGTGCCGCCGCGGGGGCGGATAGACGAGCTCCGCCGCGACCGGTGGGTCCGGGAGGAGGGGCCCCGCCGCCGCCTGGCACCGGCACCGGCCCCGCGCCCGCGGCGCTCACCTTTGTTGGAGGCGCCAGCGGGCAGCGCGGCGCAGAGGCAGAACAGAGGCAGGAGAACGGCGGCAGCGACGGCGCGGGGCCGAGGGTCGCCCATCGCGGTGGCGAGTCCCGGCCCGCCCGGGGCTACTGACCGGGCCCTGCCCACGCCCTCGCTCCCGCGGCGGCGGCGGAGCGCGGCACCGGCGCGGTACCTCCGCCAGCCCGGCCTGGCCCCGCCCCGCCACTGCAGCATGACGTCACGGGCGCGGCGGGGGCCGGTAGCCAATGACGAGGGGCCGCCGCGCCAGGTGCGGCGGGGGGGATACGGTGCGGCGCGGCCGCTGTTTTCTTTCTCACTGCAACCCGGGAGAGGGGCGAGGGCTCGGGGGCGGGGGGGTGTGCGGTGGGGCCCGGCCCGGCCTTTGCGGGGGGCTTCAAAACCCTGGGAGCGTCCTCGCAGGGTGCTGGGGGGCGCGGGAGGGGATGGGGGGTGGGTGCCGGGACCCGTCACCGCATCCCGCCGCCGCCGCCGTCTCTCCTCGACGGCTTGGCCGGGCCGGGGCACCGCTGTGAAGAAGCTCGCAGCTACCGGCCTCATGGTGTGAGAAAGGGCCGGTGGGGTGGGGGGTCGTGATGGCGCTGGTTGGCCGCCGAGAGTTGAACCCAAGCAGCCCCTGAAGAGGGCGGAGGGTGAGGAGGTGCCCTGCTGTTCTCACGCCCCCCCGCTCCGAGCCGCGGTGGAGACGCTGGAAGCGGGGGCAGGCCCTGCCTTTTCCGCGCCCCCCGACGCGGGGACTCTTACTGCGGCGGGTAGTCCGGGAGCCGGGCTGCCCCCCAGACCTCCACCCACCGCGGGGGAGGCACCGGCCCGACGGGCGAGCGCGCTGGGTCCCGGCTCCGCGCCTCTCCCGCTCTTTGCCCACTCTCCTCCGCGCAGCTGGCCCCGTCCCTCCGCCCCGGGATGCCTCCCAACCTCACCGGCTACTACCGCTTCGTCTCCCAGGAGAACATGGACAATTACCTGCGCGCTTTAGGTAACTCCCTCTTCCTCAATCCGCTCCTTCCTTCCCTTTCGCTCCCTCCTGTCTCCAAAAATATCGGAAGTCGGGAAGGGGAAGAAGGCGTTTGGGAATCCCTTGGCCCTTCTGTCTGGGCCCATCAATTTTGTGCTGTGGTGGAAGGGGGGAGGAGGTATCACGGCTGGGGCTCCCTGGCCAAAAGTGGAGAAGCTCCGTGGAGATGCTGCTAGAGGGGGTGTCCAGGTCGCCCACACATCTCCCCTCCCTCTCATTCTCCAGATATCAACGTGGTCCTGCGAAAACTGGTGTGCCTCCTGAAGCCCGATAAAGAGATCATCCACACAGGAGACCACATGGTCATCCGCACCATCACGTCCCTGCGGGACTACGTTATGGATTTTGACCTGGGAGTCCAGTTTGAGGAAGACCTGGGACCCGTGGATGGACGCACGTGCCAGGTGAGAAGCCCAAACAGTGCAGTTTGTCATCGTACGGGGCTACATTAAAAGTTCAGGGACTTGATTAGCTTTTGTTTCATGAACCACACAAGAGCCCAGCCCCAGAGCTGGCATGCCCCAGCAGGTCCATGAGTAAGTGGTTCTACGAGTAAATTACAGCAAAGGGTGTGAGCACCAAACTGCCAGAAACCCAGTGCTTTGGGACCGAGCGTGCTATCCTCTGGAGCAAAGCCCTGAAAAGACAGAATGTCAGCCCACTTGGCAGTAGCACTTGGAAGCCAGAGGGTCATTCACCTCCCATAAAGAGCATTGGTCCTAATGAGGCACCAGAGACACCAGATCATGGTGAAATGTGTCCGAGAGGAACAGTCAGTGTCATCGCTGGAACACTGTACTGCCAGCACCCTCTTGTCTTGGGACCGTGTCTTCCCCTCTCCTGCTTTCTTTTCAGACAACCGTCTCCTGGGTGGGGGATCAACTGGTGTGTGAGCAGCGAGGAGAGAAGAGGAACCGAGGCTGGAGGCACTGGCTGGAGGGGGACCAGCTGCATCTGGTGAGGAGGGGTCCGGCGCAGTGTGCTCAATCCCAGTCGCAGTGTGCTGGGGTGGGGGGGACACTCAGTACAGGCGCTGCGGGCTCTGAGCCAGCTGCGCAGCTTCCTTCCAGCTCCTCTCAGACTTCAACCCTGGCTCCTCAGGGGCAGCCACCACTTCACACAAACATCCGTCTCCAGGGTTTAAAAGTTAACACAGCTCAGCAAAGGCGCTGGCCCTTCCCTGACCCGCTGGGCCTTTGGGAGGGTCGGGAAGGGGCAGCAGCATGGGGCCATGACTCCAGCCAGCACCGGGAGGGCAAGCAGGGATCCAGCCTAACCTCCTCTTTCGCCCCTCCTTTTCCCAGCGCATGACCGCTGAAGATGAAGTCTGTGTCCAGGTTTTCCAGAAAGTGAAGTGAGCGCTCCGTCGGATGGATGCCCGGATGGGACCCCGGCTCCTGAGTGCAAACTGTCCCGATTGAAAAAGAAACAAGACCCGAGGGAGCCAAGCCCCACCCGAGCCTGTAGCAGCGTGGTTTTTATTCTGCCTGGCCTGTCGCCCGGCGGCGGGATGAGACGGGGCGGGCCGGGACCTCCAGCGCCTGGGGGTGTCACGGCGGGGCCGGGCCTGCGGGGAGCCGGAGGCGGGGAGAGGAGGCGGACTAGGGGGGCCGGGGCGGGGAGGGCGGTGGGCTGGCCGGCTGCACGGAGGGTCCTTTCAGAATAAGAGCAGGGCGAGGGCTGCCCCACGGCCGGGCCTGTCCCCCCCCCAGTTCCCGCGCTACTCCCACCCCCTCCTCAGACCCTCCATGGCTGCCCCACGGCTCATCGAGCTGGTGTCCGAGTGGGCAAGGGTGGCTGAGGCTGTGCCTTCTGCGGCCACCAACACCAGCTATCCTCTCCCGTTCCCCGGGGACACCTCATTCTTCTCAGGATCCTGGAATCCTCCAGCAGGATGGGTAGGAAACAACTTTGTTCTTCCGAGTCATGGATTTTCCTGTAATGCTATGAAATCCGAGGGCTGGGGCAAGTGAACTAGCCCCGTGTTCATCTCTGTGAAGGTCCCGACGGTGAGGAATGCTCAGGCTCTCCTCCCAGTGTTAAGAAACCGTAGCTACTGCCTCTAGCCCCAGCACTCCTGGTGTCCCTGGCAGCATCTCCCCGTGGCCATCATAGTTTCCCTGGTTCACAACTTCTCTCTACAATCAGAGACCAGGGGACAGAATCAAAGGAGGTGAGTTCCCCTAAAATGCCAGACCAGTGCCAAAGGCGCGGGTGTCCTTTACTGAAGACACTTGGCAGGATGTGCACGAGCCCACTGGCGGTTTTGAAGGACACTTGTGGTTGCTCCCCAAAAAAAGGTTGAAGGGCAGGGTACACAGCTACTGGCATCACAGAGAACCAAGAGGTAGGCAGATGTTGAAAACACAGGCCCTTTTCAAGCTGAGAAAAATGCATTTTTTTTTCTTCCAGCAGCTCATCTAAAACGTAGTCTTTTCCAAAGAGCTTCCTTTCAGGGAACTGCAAAGATGAGTGCTGTGAGAAAAACATTACTTCAGATGTGTGATAAGGGGCTGGCAGCTGTCCCTATCATGCCAACCTCTGGCTCTTCAAGGTTGTCTCTGAGGACATTCCAGCCTGTAGCACCCCATCAGTATCCACCATGCAAGGGAACCACTGGGTGGGACACAATCAAACCCAGTGAGCAATCGTAGCCATGCCATCCAGCATGTCATTTATCTGCTCTCTGCAGACGTCCACAACCCATCATTCCTTCTATCATAAGGAGCCTCTGCTTTATCTTTGTTCTATCACAAGGTTGCAAAAGGTAGAGCTTTGACTGACAGCAGCTGAAGCTGGTTCAACTGTTGCCCTCTTCATACTGCTCCATACAAGAAGAGCCCTTCTGAGCTGCTTCTGATCACCATGTCCAGACTGATATCTTCCAGACTGTGTGATTAACAGCTGATCAACTCATTTCAGGCCCTGCAGCAAAATGTCATATCCGCTCAGACGAGGGGGACAAGTGACTCAGATTCGCAAATCCCCAATTGGAGCGGACAACAAGTCTCCAAGTTCAAGCATTTATTAACTACCTACAATGTACTAATTGAACACACGATAATTGGCTAAGTACAGAGCAAGTTGTAGCAAGCAATGTAATATGCCTTGCATTTCTTAATAGAAAAAGGAAAAGAGGGAGATAGAGGGAATAGGGAAATACAGATCACCGGTCTGGGTTCCTGTGCTGATCCCACCAGCGAGGGTTCCAGGAGGCGGCCGTCTTTTTCTCTGGCATCCATCTTCTTCGCTTCACTGCTCTCTCCAGACAGCCGGGGGGCAAGAGAGAGAGGGGCAGAGAGAGAGTCCTTTCTTCTCCCCTTTGATTTATACCTACTTTCCTTGGGTCCGTCCCCTAGGTCGACCCACAGGCCTACGTATCCCATGTACGGAGAGGGGTAAGGTGTTTCATGGGGTGATGTAATTAGCATGATCATGACAGCTCTCGTTAGCATATTGAGAGGTGTTAACTTTAATATGCATTTTGTGGATAATGAAGCAAGGGTAATTCACTGGACGGATGGCCCTTGAAATTTGCCCAGGTGCCCCAGAGGAGAGCCGTCCTGTCTCCACAGGGACGGCTCCCCCAGCTACATCGGGCAGCCTTATCAGCTTCGGCCTCCACAGAATGCATCCTGTGACTCATAGTTTTGTCTTGCGAGTGTTTGAGGCATTTCTTCAATCAGCCTCAACTTTTGCTTTCCCAGGCTGTTTGTCTTAGTTTCTCACAGGCCTGGTTTCTCATCTCTCACATCCCACCCCATGACTCAAACACTCCAAGTTCTTTGACCATTGTGATCTCAAAGGGTATAGGGAAAAAGAAGACAGAAGGTAAGAGAGTATATATCCAACTGCTGCAATGCATACTATGAAAAGCAAAACTTTGCACAATATTACAATACTAATATTTACAAGCTGTCTTCCCCACCCCGTGAGTCCTGAGGATCCCGGTGATGTTGCTCATGACCCAGGGTTCCATCCATCAAACCAGTTCATTGGTCAAGAAAGTTTTCTGTTCCCGTTGGCAATCTTCTTCATTGTGGCACAGGTCTCCTCTGTAGAGGTGGTGGCATTGTGGATGGGGATGCAGCATTCTCCCTCAGTCAGACTCAGCACACCGCACAGTCCATATTCCTTCAGCAATGCTAGCTGGATTCTGCAACGCCATCCTAGATGCTTGGTGGATCTGCACATTTAATTCCTTAAAGGTATACCTTGTTAGTACATATAAATACTAAGTTAAATTTTCTAAAACTATTTGAGGTTACACAATCACATTAGAAGGTCAATAAGAATTTAAATGAGAATACAATTTAATATTCAGGTACAATTTGTTAATGCTTAATTTGTGGGACCAGACCCCTCCAGCTAGTCTTTGATTACTTCATCTTGCTGTTGGTTATATGATATTTGCAAGCACCAGTGTGCAGTCACAGGTGACTTACAGGCTTCCTTAATTTTGGAGGTGATTCCCAATAAGGTAACTTAAGGCATAACTCCAACTTAGCCTTCCAATAAGTGGATTCTCCACACTTAGCAGGTATGATTCCACAAATTATATAACAATGTAAGCAGATTACAAATAATAACTAACCAATAATGCCTGTAACTATTGAAAGCACTAAAAGTAACAGAGGTCTCTGGTCTTCCAGGATCAATATCCTGTAAAACAAATATACGCATAACAAAACAATGATGGTTAAAAAGAAGGGACAATCCACCTGGTATTGATATGGTATTCTTTCCCATGGGCATGATATTGATGGGAGTTTTTAGGGTTAGGGGTACTGTGGAGAAATTTTTGGAAGATAACGGCCACCTGGTCCTTGATACCGACATGAGTAACTCTCTGCTAGCTGCCTCTGTGTAAAGAACTACTGTTCAATGTTCCTCTCTGGCTTGCCACTGCATAGAGGGCTATTGTTCATCAAATTCCTTAACTAGAGATATGGGGTGAAGTTGAACCGTCAAGTAGGAGGTCCATAGGCTCGTGCTTTTCGCATGTGCTTTTTGTGTTGTACCAATGAAATATGAGTTATATTGTGTGGACAGTAGCTTAGAACCAATCACAGCTTGTTTAGCTGTATGTGATCACTCCCTAGTAGTATATAAGATGCTCTGTACTTAATAAAATTGGAACAAGCTGGCAAACCATATTGGTGTTATTCTTGATACCCGGGCTTTATCCGTCGACAAAATGGCACCCAAACAGGGACTGTCTTCTTCTTAAAACATCGACTGAGACGTGGCGGTGAGTAGAGAACTGCGGATAAAAGCGGCGCAGGGAAACACAGAAGCCGGTGCACAGATGCACTTCTGGAGTTAGGAGACGGTTCTGCAGGCTGTCCTCTGCAAAGGTAAGCTGCTATGGCACAAGAAGTGGAAGCAGCGATACGGCTCCTCACAAGTATACTTTCTAAGAGAGGTAGTGATGTGAGTCAGTCCAAGCTAAAGGACTTGGTACAATGGGGGCAAGAACAACAGCTTTGCCTCAGCGCCTCTATGTTATTTAATCTGTCCGAGTGGAGAGCTGTAGGAGATTTACTGTGGAACTTTACTATAAAGGGTGGAAAAGCAGGAAAAAGGGCAAAGGAACTTGGATCGGTGTGGTTGGAAGTGATTACTGCTTTGCAAGAGATGAAAGCTGAGCGGAAGGTTGCCGCTGCAGCAATAGAGGCGTTACAATCAGATAACACAGAGTCGAACGAATCACCCGTAAACGACCAGAAGGAGGCAGACAAGGAAGATCAAGACACAGGTGTCACCTGAAATACAGGGGTAAGACAGACAGCAGTGACCTTTTGAGGATTCCAACAAATGAACTCGTGCAGTGATATGTAAATGAACTCGATAACTTGCTGTGTTTGCCAAACGTGCAAACTGTGGGTTTTGGTATATTGTAAATCCTGTGAGGATAAATTTTGGGTAAGATCTGAGTTTTGTCATCAAGGATGTCAGCGCTGTAATTCTGCAGCACCTCACACTGCACATGATCTTTTGCATATATTGTCCATTACTCATGAAAATAGAGTGGAAAAACTAGCTACAGCTTATTTGGACTTGATAGATCGGCTTCAACAGCAGGCCTTGGATGTCGAGTTAATCAACACTGAATGCGCTAAGGATTTGTTAGTACCTTATATTTGGACAGTTTCTGACTCATTATGGGAAAGAACTAAAGCGAATTGTGCAAAAAGATTTGCATGGAAGCGTAAAACTAAAAGAAGAAAACGCCATTAGGCTATCATGATGTGGTTATCATTAATGTGCATTTTATTGTGTTAACATTAGTAATATCAGATTTGACAAAAACTGATGTCAGAACAAATATGTGGGTTACATGGGCGAATCAAACTGGCCAAGATTCATTTTGTTTGAGCCTTGCTTCTGCCACTGATCCTTTTAGAACATGTTTAATTGGATATGCCTATTTTGACCTTAAGGATTTTGATGGTATGATTATCAACTTTACTCAGGCTCAGGATGTTTTTCATGATGTCATAAGGTATTGCATGACCATCTATAACCGTACACAAACATGTCATGATCTGTCTTGGCCTTTATTTCAAGGACGAATAATCAATAGTCTCAACATCAGTACCCTGAATCCAATACAAGAATTAGAATTAAAAGGATCCCTTATGGCTCATGAAAGTAAAAGCACAGGAGGAATGCCATGGGGATGTTTTTCTTTTGCAACATTTGATACTCATTTACACTCCTCAAACATCAGTCTGGCCAGACTTCAGCCAGACTTGGCATATAGTCGTTTGCCCTATGCTACTGATGTTTCTTCTCCATGGCCTGGTTCACATCTTTTAGTAATTATTGTGGAAGCATAGAGGCTTCTGGATTTTTAGGTTCACAATTACCAGAAAAAGGAATATGGAATAATGGTAGTGCTAAAATGTTGCCCAAAGGGTATTTTTTGATTTGTGGAGATCGAGCCTGGGGAGGCACCCCAGGATATGCCTTTGGAGGACCTTGTTACATAGGGAGACTTACATGGTTTGCACCCAGTCAGCATGATCTCACACAAGGTAGAAGGAAAGCACGATCTCTAAAAATCCTGACTGAAGACTGCAAGGACAACGTGGAGTTAATGAGTAGAACTCAGTTATTTTTTTGCCTCCTTGTTAGCACCAGGTATTGCTTCTGCAAATGCTTTAGTTAACTTAGAAAAATTGGCTTGTTGGAGTGTAAAGCAATTTAATCTAACCTCAGAGATCATTTCAGCTTTACTAACCGATGTAGATAGTGTTAGACATGCCATGTTACAAAATAGAGCAGCAATTGATTTCTTACTATTGGCACAAGGACATGGTTGTGAAGATTTTGATGGAATGTGTTGTATGAATCTGTCTGATAATTCCGAATCCATTCACAAGGCACTTAGCCTAATGAAACAGAATATACAGCACATTCAGCAACATCGCTCTGGATTTGATAGTTGGCTTCAGACTCTTTTCGGAAAATGGAATCTTCCTTTTTGGTTAGGTAGCTTGTTGCAGGAATTGATTCGATTTTGCTTCTATGTTATGATTGCAATGTTTATAATAGGTATTAGCATTTCATGTATCAAGCGATTCATCACTAAGGTGACAAGCCAAGTCCTGATTGTTCAAAAAGAAAAAGGGGGAGATGTGGAGAAATTTTTGGAAGATAACGGCCACCTGGTCCTTGATACCGACATGAGTAATTCTCTGCTAGCTGCCTCTGTGTAAAGAACTACTGTTCAATGTTCCTCTCTGGCTTGCCACTGCATAGACGGCTATTGTTCATCAAATTCCTTAACTAGAGATATGGGGTGAAGTTGAACCGTCAAGTAGGAGGTCCATAGGCTCGTGCTTTTTGCACGTGCTTTTTGTGTTGTACCAATGAAATATGAGTTATATTGTGTGGACAGTAGCTTAGAACCAATCACAGCTTGTTTAGCTGTATGTGATCACTCCCTAGTAGTATATAAGATGCTCTGTACTTAATAAAATTGGATCAAGCTGGCAAACCATATTGGTGTTATTCTTGATACCCGGGCTTTATCCGTCGACAGGGTACTTGCCCCACAGTGGGCAAGTCTACTAGAACAGGTTGTCCAGGATAATGGAGCAGGTTTGCAAAGTCTTTAGTCTCTTTTTCACATTAACAATTTTAGGAGGAAGTGCAGGTGCTTGCTGTAAAAGTCTTATAGAGGCAGTCAGGGACCCAAATTTCCATTTTCTTCCTTTTGAATCTACCCAGGCTTCTCCCTTCAATAGGTCAAGTCCCAGGATATTTGTGGGAAAATTTCCCAGAATCATAATAGTTTCTGTTGCAGTTTCATTCCCAGGTAACCAGCATTTCACCCGAGCAGTCAGCTGTGGCTTAGAGTCCCTGAAAACATCTGTAACCTAAATCTGCTTTTTGCCAGCAATTATGCCATTCTGCTTGGCAACATCAGTTTGGAGTGCTGAGACCTGAGCACCCATATCTACTAGAAATGTAACTGGAGTTTTAAGGGGGACGAGCAGAAAAGTAATCAACAAGTCTCCCTTAGTATTCTCTGTGAGCCTCCTTAAGTGGACCCACCCGCCATCCCCCGGCTCACTTACTGGGGATGGCACATCCAGTTTCCCGACCCTAAATCAATCAAGTCCTCTTCAGGGGCAGTTGGTGTTTGAGAAGCAATTACCACCATCTCCTTAGTTTTCAGTTCTGTCCCTCCCTTTGTCAGAAAGGTCTGCTCGGTTGGGGGGGGCAGCTTCCTTCTGCCTTTCCAGGCTCGAATGAGCTTTTCTAAAACTGTAGTAGGCAGACCATCCATTAACTCTCGGGGAATCCCCTGTCTTGTGCCCTCAATCCACAAGAGGTTTCTCTTTGCTCTTAAAACTTGCGGAGGGGAAGGAGACAGATTTTCCTGCTTTTCCATTCCGCGTAAGGAGGGCTTAGGTTTACCCATTCCCCTGATAAGGCCCATTCTCCGGCCATAATTTATTAAGTCCTGAGCTATCTCTCCCCAAGTCATGGGCTCTCCCCTTCCCTGTCTCCCCCACTGTGGGGCTAATGCAATCCGCAAACGATCTTGTAATTGTATTGCATGTGATTTCAAAGAGTCTGGCAAGCCCCGAATCAGGGGAGTCATTTGACCGGGTTTAGCAATTAATAGCATCGGGGAAGGCTGCTGAGGAACCAAACGCCTGTCATGCATTAATTGGAGACAAGCAGCCTTCTGCAGACTTTCAGTCAAATGATTTATGGTTGGGGTCTCAATACATACTGGATCCCCCCCTTCTAAGGGGTCCAGACTTCCAGCCCAATAAGCAGCTCGTTGAGTTAACGACCACGGCTCTTTCTGGTCGTCAGAAACTAAGAAAACCCCTGGCCCCCAGTACCCCTGGACCTCATCTTCTGATAACAAAAATCGGCTGCCACCAGTCAAAGATACCCTCCGCACATATTCAGTCTCAGTTTCATGAGCTCGTCTGGTATATTTCTCCTGAATTTTTGCAAGCTCATTTGCTGGGTACGGTGTAGTTCGAGTGGTGACCTGCGGAGCTCTTCCACCCTGACCCTCGGTGGTCTCTGTTTTAATTAATGGTCTTAAATTTGCCCCCTCATTTTTGGGGTAATTAATCTCTCGGCTTATCTCAAAATCCTTTGTTGGGTACAAGGGTCTGGCTGCTGATTTTGCCAGACTTGTAACTCCCTGTTCACTATCCGGAACAGAGCCAAGATCTGTCCGGTTGCAGGTTTCTTGTTCATTCATCTCTTTTTCAGACTGTGAGATTTTTTCTTGGTCCAAGGCATCTAACAGAGCTGTGTGAAGTCACTGAGTGGTGTTATGCTCATCAGCTAACTGACTTTTCAAAACTTCAGTTTGCTCTTGACAGAGTTTAGCTTTTTGTTTAGTAACTTTACGTTCCTCAACCAATTGATCCTGGAGAGCTTTTACCAGATCTTGTAGGGATTCGATCATTTCCCTTTCTAATTGTTTCTTAACATGTTCATCTTTTTGGGCTGCAGTCAGTGCTGCCCCTAATACAGCACACTCTACAGCTTTTCCTTTGCCTGGTCGCAACCCTTTCACCCCTGCAAGCACACTGATATAGCTCGCCACTGCTTCTGGATTTTGCCAATTATCGTGGGCCCAAACCTCTACTAAAGGAGGAGAACAAGCCTTATACTCCTTCAGCTTCTCAAAAATAGGGGAGCAGTCAAGCACCAACATTTCCTGGCCAGTCATGGCTTGCAACTGCTCGAACCTCTCCCGGCTTAGAGCTGAGAGGTCACTTCCCGATTCTCCCGGTCCTTATCAGATAGAGAATCAGTATCCCTCTGACCCTCTCCCAGCTTAGAGCTGAGGGGCCAATTCCCAGTTCTGCCTGTCCGAGTTTGTCGGATGGAGAACCACTATTTCACAAGACTTTCCGACACCGAAGGGGATCCTGCCAACTATGCCAATTTAATGTCACGTCCCGCTCAGATGAGGGGGACAAGTGACTCAGATTCACACATCCCCAATTGGAGCGGACAAGTCTCCAAGTTCAAGCATTTATTAACTACCTACAATGTACTAATTGAACACACGATAATTGGCTAAGTACAGAGCAAGTTGTGGCAAGCAATATAATATGCCTTGCATTTCTTAATAGAAAAAGGAAAAGAGGGAGATAGAGGGAATGAGGAAATACAGATCACCGGTCTGGGTTCCTGCACTGATCCCACCAGCGAGGGTTCCAGGAGGCGGCCGTCTTTTTCGCTGGCATCCGTCTTCTTCGCTTCACTGCTCTCTCCAGACAGCCGGGGGGCAAGAGAGAGAGGGGCAGAGAGAGAGTCCTTTCTTCTCCCCTTTGATTTATACCCACTTTCCTTGGGTCCGTCCCCTAGGTCGGCCCACAGACCTACGTATCCCATGTACGGAGAGGGGTAAGGTGTTTCATGGGATGATGTAATTAGCATGATCATGACAGCTCTCGTTAGCATATTGAGAGGTGTTAACTTTAATATGCATTTTGTGGATAATGAAGCAAGGGTAATTCACTGGACGGATGGCCCTTGAAATTTGCCCAGGTGCCCCAGAGGAGAGCCGTCCTGTCTCCACAGGGCTCTCTCCCCCAGCTACATCAGGCAGCGTTATCAGCATCGGCCTCCACAGAATGCATCCTGTGACTCATAGTTTTGTCTTGCGAGTGTTTGAGGCATTTCTTCAATCAGCCTCAACTTTTGCTTTCCCAGGCTGTTTGTCTTAGTTTCTCACAGGCCTGGTTTCTCGTCTCTCACACAAAACCTGATACAAACTTTCATTTTTGGAGTTTACATTCTGGTTTGATGGCAGACAGGTAATTCCTTGAGGTGGTTAGCCAGACTCTTCCACTGGCATGGCAACCATCCACGTAATTGTCATGTAAGCCTGTGAGGTGATATGCTGAGTTTGTTTCTTCTGACTGGTCGCCAGCCATCAGATATCTGACAACCTCTTGTCTTCAGGAAACATATGGTTGTGACAAAACCATAGATAGGAATCATACCCACTTGATGTAGTCCACAGTCATTACAATCATAAGGAATAGTATTCTGTGGGAGTTAGGGTCTGGCGCTCAGAAGATATCGCATTGTACGGGAAGATAAGACGTAGGCAGACGGATGTGACGTCATAAACCCAGGGTATAAAAAGTGGTGTTATACGATAATAAACGCCATTTGCCATCCATCACATTGATGTCTGTGTGCAGATGGACCGAGTGGCCTGGAGTTGGCCTCCATGTTGTTTTTCCCTGAGCCAGGTCGTTAAGCATCATTAGGCAACAGTATTCCAACTTCAGTTAGTAATTACCAGCACTACTAATTCACTGCTTTTTCTTTTGTAATCATGCTATAGGTGTGATGCCTAAGTCAGAGGCTGACTTTGCACAACAGTACTGTATCACTGAGACATGAGCCTGTGGGAGGTGAGGATGCCAGCGTAAAGCAGGAGATAAGGCGTGATACTGGGATGACACTCTCTTTGTTCTTGCCCCTTGCTGAGTGGCTAGTGTTGCAGAGCTACATCCCTTCTGGGGTATTATATTTGGCTTTGATCCTTGATTTAGAAGCTGCAGAAACAGACTACCGAGATGATGATGATGGTCACCATCTCATAGCAGGGGGAAGACCCACTCTTAGAGTACTAAGCCTTCTTTTGGTGCAGGTCATCTACCTATCAGCCAGAGCTGCAGGAGTGGCATGATTTGTCGGAAAAAATGGTAAGCCACTGGATAGCACAGGCCTGTCTGTGTGAAGCCCAAGCCCTATGGCTAGTGGTGGAGCATCCCCAAAAGGTAGTCAAACCAAAGGGTTGAAGGTAGACTGCCCTGGGAAGGCAGCTCCATGTTTACAGCTGAGCCTTGGTCTGTGGCCCTGGTGTACTGTAGGTAGGTGGTGAAGCTGTAGGAGGACCAAGAAAGGTATTTCTCTGTCCACCTTGCTTCAGGTTTGAGGATAAAGTATCCAAGTCATCTTCTTCTCAGTGGGTGAGAGGGTCTGAACATCAGAGGATGATTCTAAGGCTGTAGAATGTCTTTCCAATGACCTCCTGCAACACACTGTATTCACAGTAGGAGTCACTCTCCATGAGAGAATGTTGGCGTCTTTGACTGTGCTGAAGATCTACAGTTTCTTTACTTTGCTCTGATATTGTTTGGATTTATTGTCCAGTCCTCTTGTAACCCAGCTGAGTCACAAAGGCAGCAAACAGGAGCTAATTTTGGCATTCTGTTAGTCCTACATGTATTCTGTGAGCCTACATGTAATCTGCCCTTAGGCGAAGAAAGGCACAGACATCCTCCCGAGGAAAAAAATGGTATCAGGTATTTCCTAGCTCCTACCTAACATAAAGAGGATTGCACAGAGCATCTCAAGGGGAACGCCACCAGTGGGAGCACTGGAGCAAGTCTGAGGGGGTTGTCTAAATCAGGTGGGTCTATGGGCCATATATTAGAGGTGGGCTGCTCCAGTTAGGCATATCCCCAGCCTCACCAGCTGAAGTACTCTCCTAGTAACCCAGATGATGTTATCTGGGCGGGGGGAGGAAATGAAGACATGGGAGATGTGCCTTGAAAGCGCCACGGGGAACTCCCAATAGTGCCCTCTGGATAGAAGATTCCTTATCAAGAGCACACTGAAATGTTCAGCTTCCTTACAAATGCTCCTCAGTCATCTCTGTCCACCCATGCTTTGCCAGGGAACACTCTTCCCATCAGTGACCTGTCCACAGTAGATCCCCCAGAAAGTAGTTTCCCGTGCTCGCCAGTTACTTTCCAGATGTGGTCTCTGAGTAAAAGCTTCCCTTCTGGTGGGACAGTAAGCCAGCAGAACCTGCTCTGGCACAGCCTGCTCAAGGATGTTCGTCATGCAGGGGAGATATTTGGATGTCAGGAAGTACTGGGGTAATGTTCCCCCTTAATCTTAATTCTGACGTGTGGGGCCATATGCTGTTATTCCAGAGCCACTAATTACATGTTGATGTGATCTTTTGCAGATAATAATTCAAATACGTTTGATGAGCAGGTTCACTAGTACTTTTCCATAAAGATGCTTTCTTCATTCTTTGTAACACTATTTTGATCTTCATTCAACATATTTTTGTAGCTGTGAATTATTTCCTGTGATTTCAATGCAAGAAACTTGCTAATTTCTCTGAAGCCACCCATAATTCTAAGGGAAAATATTAAAATGGTGGTTTACCTCTTACATCGAAATCTGAAAGCAAAGAAATTTTAAACTTCACAAAGTTGGTGGCTCACAATAGATGTCTTGGGCGCTATGTTGATCAAAGCCGGAAATGTGTTTGTAGGTTGCTAACTTTTCTCATTTCCTCATTAAATACTGAAGGCCTTATCTGTATTTTTTCTTCAAAAAATGAGTACAGAACAGCAAGAAGGGCATTTCAAAAGGGACTTTTCTCAGAATGCTTTTAATTCCATAGGTTTGTTCATTTTTCTTAGCATCTATTCAATGCCAATGCCTGAGGTTTCTTGCTTTCCCTGAAGAAGCTCCCAGTTCCCACGCCAAAAAAACTCTGAAGTGCTCTTCAGCAAACCAGAAGAGAAAGCTTGACTTTTTTGACAGTGTGATTAGTATTTTTTTTAAGCTTAAATTAATTTAAGACTAAAATTTCTGGTCTTCCTACACCAGAGAACTGCCCAGAAGGAGTGGGGAAGGCTTCCTGGGAGATCTTTAGGGGGGACCAAACTCAAAGCAGCTGCCAGATTGCAGCTCAAACCCGAGGAAGGGTCTCCAGCAGTCCTCTTTCTGCTTTTTGGCCCAGAAGAGACCGATGGACCCTGCCTGGCTGAGGGGTGAGAGCCCCCCAAAAGCACTCCCCGGCGCCCGGGTTTGCAGGGACGGGGCGGGGTCGGAGGGGCAGCGGCTCGGCAGCAGAGGGCAGCAGGCACCAGGCGGCGGGGGCTGCTTCCAGCCCGGCTTTCTCTCCCCTCCCTCCGGCTTTCCCCTCCTACCTGCCCGCCCCCCGGGCTCGCCGCTGCCCGCCGCTCCGGAGCTGCAGCCGGGGCAGCGGGAGGACGGGCCGGGCTGCGGGCGCGGCAGGAGAACGCATAGACATGTGAGTGGTGGGCGACGGGGGGGGGGGGGCACATCATTGCGGGGCTGGAACGGGAGGGCTAGACCCCTCCAGGAAGGAGAAGGGGTCAAAAGGGATAAGCTCATGCTCGCTGTTCCTCCATTACTTTGCTGGCACATAGGGCCGAGGAGGAAAGGATCTTCCGGGCTGATGTTTTCATGAGATGCGGGCGGTGAGCTTGTCTGGGAGGAACACCGATAGTCCCGTTCCTCAGAGGGGAAGAGGGCAGATCTTCAGAATGAGGAAAAAAAGATGAGTGCCAACTTCTGGAGGAGAGAGATCAAGGCAGGACTGGGCAGAGAGCTGCCCAGCAGCCATGGCAAGGCTGCTCCTCAGCAGACTGAGCTTGAGATCTTCAGATTCTCACCAAATGAACTAGGCAAAGGTCCTAAACTAGCAATAACCAGAAATTACCTCTGGCCCAGAGCCAAAAGGAGCCAAACTTTGGTTGTAAGGGGTCCAGCCCCATGACTGCTGGGAACAAGCAGATGTTGGTCAGGGACTTCACCCAAGCTCCTTCAAACTGTGTCCTAGGTTGATGAATTTATTTGGCTAGGTCACAGTGCCTTGCTGGAACCTGGGTAGTGCTTCATTCCAGCTGTCCTCCTTGTGCCTGAGCGATCCTAGCCAGGAGTTGGACCTGCAACTTGGATTGGATTCCATTAGACAGTTCACAAGTCACTTGTGCAGTCTCCCCTGATTTTGGATGACCTGATTTTGTGCAATGTCTTAGTTTACTTGCCATGTTCACAGGCACATTCCTTTTCTCTTGTGGGCCTTCCTCTTTTTTGGAGTGATCAGTTCCAGTCCAGTCCCAGGAAGGCTTTTTGGGGAGATCAGATCCCCCAGTTATCCAAAGCCATATCCCAACAATAACATCAGCGTCTGGGATATCCACATCCCAAAAGGCTATGTGGTGAAGCTGACCTTCAGATATTTTGACCTGGAGCCATCTGAGTCCTGCTTCTATGACTATGTTAAGGTATGTGCATATATACATCTGGGCCAAGGGGTGGCTGGAGATGGGAATCTAGTGGCCAGCACATGCTCTGCGTTCACCATGCCTCCTCTCATGCTTCCCACAAAGGAAAGGGAAGGAGTTAAAGATAGAAATGGGTGGAGAAGATACTGGCAACTCATAGCTGGGTAATAGTGATGCGTGGAGCAGGCTAAATTTTATGAGGCTACAGTGATTTCCCTTTAACCTTGACAGATCAAAGCAGACAAGAAGGACTTGGGCCGATACTGTGGCCAGCTTGGGTCAACCAGAGGCAATCACCCAGGAAGAAAGGAGTTTGTATCCACAGGGAACAGGATGCACCTGGCGTTTCGCTCAGATTTCTCCAATGAAGACAATGGCACAGTGATTCCCTACAGGGGCTTCCTGGCCTATTACCAAGCTGTGGGTGAGTAGGCAATACCCTCAGCATGCAGAGAGAAGCTTGAGTGGATCCAACCAATTTTCCTCCTTGTCAGGCAAATAAAGAGAAGCTGCAGGCAAGGATATGGATCTCTATGTACTTTTAGTGCACAGCAGAGAGGTTTAACACTTGCCTCCCCTTGCCCCTGCGTCTCCTATGTCTTCAGATCTTGATGAATGTGACCCTAAGAACGCTGCTGAGAAAGATGAAAGGCCTCAGTGCCAACACTTCTGCCACAACTATGTGGGTGGCTACTTCTGCTCTTGTCGGACTGGCTACCAGCTTCAGAACGACCACCACTCCTGCAAAGGTAAACTGAAATTTTGAAAGATGAGAGGGTTCCAGGAAAGGACCCCTTCAGCCAGGAAGGGTGGGAAAAGTGACTTAGGGAGCAGCTTACAGGGCTGCATAAGACACAGCTGCACAGTGTGACCTCTACTTTCTTCCTGTACACTAGCGGAGTGCAGCAGTGAGTTATTCACAGAAGCATCTGGGTACCTGAGCAGCCCTGAGTACCCCCAGCCCTATCCTGAAGACCTCCGATGTAACTACAGCATCCGTCTACAAAAAGGTCTGTCTATCATCCTCAAGTTCTTGGAACCCTTTGAGATTGATGACCACCAGCAAGTCTACTGTCCTTATGACCAGCTCAAGGTACTGGAGATTAGCAAACTCTACTTTCAACTGTGCTGCCAGACCTGGACAGGAATTGTGGGGACACCACTATTTGGATGAGAAATACGGGATCGGTATAGGGAGAATGCCCCAGCGTGAAAGACTGAGCTCTTCCCTTGTCCCTCCCTCAGTGCACTTAATTACCATTGTCCTGAGGTCAGAGGCTCTGGATCACAGGCCCCTGTGAGTGGAGCCAAATAAATTGTCCTTCTTCCAGTTTTATTTCCTGTTGATTTAATCTCAGGATTAGAAGGGGTTGATAGCTCTGATTGCCATGATAAGGGAGAAGCAGAGCTTGTGGTAGGTCAGCCACTTGTTCTGATCAGCAAAGATGGGTCAGACAACCAGCCCTATTCACCACCATAAGCACTGTGGCAAACTTGCCTGAAAGAAGGATACTGGAGCAGAGGCATGTGTGTTTCTGTCCCTGTGATACACGTTTTCTTCATCAGATCCAAGTGCGAGGGAGAGAGATTGGTGAATTCTGTGGCAAGGAGTCACCTGGCAGCATTGAAACCAACAGCAATGAGGTGGACATACTCTTCCTCACCGATGAGTCAGGGTTCAGCCGTGGCTGGAAGATCCACTACACCTCGGAGAGTAAGACATTTCTTCCCCAGGGGCTACTACAGCCTATCGACACCATTTGTTAATATCAACTTACTTTGTCCCATTCTCTAACAGAAATACGGTGCCCACAGCCTGTCCCACAGGATCAGTTTACTGTCATCAGAGACCTGCAGCCTGTGTATCAATTTCAGGACTATTTTGTTGTCAGCTGCAAGACTGGGTACAACCTGATGGAGGTGAGATCCCTTCTCCTGCTCCCTTCAGCCATATTCTGGCTTCACTTCCGTTTGTGTAAGTCTCTCACCTTTCAGTAAAACTTTATTTGTAGATTTCACTCTTGTCAACCTCTTGCAATTTCTGTTTCTTCCTTGCTTCTATCAGCTTTCTTTCAGTGGTTTCTCCTTTCCTAGCTCCCTTCCTTATGTAGTTACTGTGTCACGAAGCCCTGGTAGAAGATGAGAGACAAAGATCCCAGGAAACACTGGTAAACAAGAATATCTCTTTGGAAGGATATGAAATCAGACTTGAAGCAGATGTTACCTGCCTCCCTTGCCATCCTGTCACCAAGACTGGGCAGCACCTCAGACTTGTCATAGTTTTATGGTTGCTGGCTGCTGATACCTTGGCCTGCTATGAAAAATTTGTAGCCTGTGGCAAACACAGGATAGAGGGAAGGCAGCAAAGGGAGAGAACAGCAACTGGAACAGACTGCAGAGGGGCAACTATTGGACAGCAGTGAAAAGATGGGCATGGAGAATAATATTTTAATGTGGGGAAAGGAATGTAAGGCTCTGTACAACCAACAGAGATGTTTTTCTCTTCCATGCAGGGCAACCGAAAGCTGCTGTCCTTCACGGCTGTCTGCCAGGCTGATGGGACATGGCATCAATCCATGCCCCGCTGTGAAAGTGAGTGATCTGAGAATGGGCATTAAGCCCCCCACTGTGGCTTTCCCCTTCCAAGAACATGGGGAGTTCAGCCTCTATGACTCAATTTCTCTGTGGCCGTAGACTCATGGATATGCTGGTTGGAAGGACCCGTGGCAGTCCACTGTTGACTTTCATTACATTTTTCTGCTTGCAAAAAATTAAATCTTTTTCCTTCCTTACAAAAATGTATAAAATATCACTAAAGATTTGCTATAATGTTGTAACATCTAAAAGCAAGAGATCCCAGTCCAGGATCCATTTTGGAACAACTTCTCTCTGCCCGCTGTACTAACTGGTCATCATGGCTACAATTCAAGTCAAACCTAAACCTGCAGTCAGTAAGCCTGTCTTTGATTCATCTTTTTTTTTTTTTTTCTCTTTTCTGTAGTTGTAAACTGTGGCAACCCTACAGAGCTGACCAATGGGGCATTCAGCTATGTTAACAAACCTGCAAACAACGACTACCAGTCAGTGATCACATACCAATGCAATGAGCCATATTATCACATTGTCACTGGAACAGGTGGTGGTGAGTCCTAATCCCACACAGATACTGAAATCGGTGCGTGAAAAGCCCTCTCAGATTTCCAGTTGGATTTCCCCAGGCTTAGGGAAGGCTCTCCAATCTTTCCTCAGCTCTGCAGCATAGCTCCTGAGGCTTGTTGTCTTAGCCTGTTCCCAGAGTCCCTCACATCCCTCCGCCATGCTCTCCTTAACTTTTGCAGAAGATCTTATTCTCTCATCTGTAGTCATGATCTATTCTTCTCTAGTGGATTTCATTCTTTTGCTGAAATTTGAGGCATAGTGTCTGGAAATCACCAAAATTCTGAAAGGTCACCACACCAGTCCAAGTTGCTACAGATGCAAATAAACTCGTACTCCACTCCACTGTAACACTGTTTACCTCTTTGGGATATTGTTCAGCAGCAGAAACATCTAAGGGCTAAATAACATACATATAAAAAAATCTATTTTTATGCATCAGGTCAGAAAAATTAAGGCAGCGTTCAAAACCATTCACATACCATGTTTTTGCACCTGAGACATGATTTGATGACACAGGAGATTTGGTTACAAGAACAGTATATGGAGTTCATGATTTCCTTGCCTTGGCTGCTCATTTAGCCTCTGCAAGAAAATGTGGATTTTTAAGCTGAATCAGTTCCTGGATATGGTTGCCAGCATGGACACACAGTTGTGCCAGCATGCTTGAGAGAGGTGACATGCTACCACTGGGGCCAGGAGCAAGCAGCTATGGAGTTCTTTAAGTTGCTACTAATATTTAATTTGGTTATTCTTGCATCTGAGTTTAACTCCTTCATAAAAAAAGTCAGAGCTCAATCTCATCAGGAAAAAAATCAGGAGTAAGTAAATATCAGCACCAGGCAAATTCTGATGGGGAGTCATCATGATGTAGTCAATTTTGAGCAAACACTTTCTTGGAAGCATTTACTACCAAGATAAATTGTATATAAATTACTTCTAGCCACCGGCACAAACTTTCTAAGAAAAGCAAGGATGTTGGAGGTAGTGGAGTTTGTACTAAGAGGTGACATGCGAATTAGCTGACCTGCAATACAGCCTCAGAAAGAGATAGTTAGCGTGTACAGTAACTAACTCATCTTTTTCCTGTTTCTGGAACAAACCGGCTTGTCCCACTCTCGGCAAACTACAGAGACCAAAAACTTGAATCTAAAATCCATGTCTCTACTTCTATCCCTTCTTTGGGCTAAATAAGGTGAAACAGTGCTCTGTAAGCATGTGGGCTGAGTGAAGTTAAGACTTCACTCAGATGGCTCCTCAGGCTTTTCTTCTATAGAAGCAGTGTCTGAGCTTTACTGAACCCCTGGAACTGTGGTGCTTCAGGATGTACTTGCTATCCCAGATGGAGATGTTCCTGACTGCACCACAGGTGGCTTTTCCTGGGAAAGGGTGTCTTTGGGATGGAAGGGCTGAGTGCAGGATGTGGAACACCTTGGAGAGAGGAACCCCTTGAAAACCTATTCTATTCTATTCTATTCTATTCTATTCTATTCTATTCTATTCTATTCTATTCTATTCTATTCTATTCTATTCTTCCCACCTCATGCCTGCAGGCCTAGGTCTCATTCATTTTTCTTTCATCCTATAGACAAATTCACCTGCTCTCCTGAGGGAACCTGGGTGGATCAAGATGGCCAGGTGAGGATTCCTGCCTGCTTGCCAGGTCAGTAAAATCTTTGACTTTGTCTGGTATTTGCCAATTCATGCTTACAGTCAGTACAGCCGGGACAACATGCAGTAAGGGGAGTGAGGATAATGGTATCAGTGAGGGAGGGCAGGGAAATCTATCCAGGAAGCAAAAATAAGGTGAAATTGAACAGTGATGGTATAGGAAAGAGAGAGGCAATCCAGGGCAACAGAAGGTGTCATGACCTCCTTGCATTTCTTCACAGTGTGTGGGAAGCCTGTCAATCCCGTTACTGAAGTCCAGCGGATCTTGGGCGGGAAGTCAGCAAGGAGAGGCAATTTCCCTTGGCAGGCTCTGACCGGCATCCACGGACGAGGGGGTGGTGCCCTCCTGGGTGATCGCTGGATCCTGACCGCAGCCCACACCATCTTCCCCAAAGGGGCAGGAGAGAACAATGTAAGCCTGGATCAGCTAGCAGAGGAGGCTAACATTTTCCTTGGCCACACCAAGGTAGAAGAGCTCCACAAGATAGGTAACCACCCTGTACGTAGGATCGTTATCCATCCAGATTACAACCCTAAAGATGAGCACAACTTCAATGGGGACATAGCCCTGCTGGAGCTGAAACACCCAGTAACTCTGGGCCCCACAGTTCTGCCCATCTGTCTACCGGATACTACCAACACCACGTTCTACACTGATGGGCACATGGGCTACGTGAGTGGCTTTGGTGTGGAAAAAAACTTTATTTCAAATAATTTGAAGTATGTGAGCCTACCGGCAGTTGCTCAAGAGAAGTGTCAGAGTTGGCTGGACAGTAAGAAGGGAGATATCCCTATGGTCTTCTCTGAGAACATGTTCTGTGCTGGCTTCCTCACAGTCAAACAGGATACCTGCCAGGGGGATAGCGGGAGTGTCTTCACAGTGTTAGACACAGCAAGTGGTCGCTGGGTGGCTACTGGTATTGTTTCTTGGGGTATCGGCTGTGCTGAAGGTTATGGCTTCTACACCAAGATCCTCAATTATTTGGACTGGATCAAAGGGATAGTAAGGGAGGATAGGCTCTGAATATTGCTGTCCTTCTAGCTCAAGAATCACGGATAGCATATACATTTCCAGACACAAAAATCATATCTAAAGCTTTTGATGATATCCCAAAGGCTTTTCAAACATGCAGACCATGTAACCTTCATCATAAGCACTTCTGAAAGCCACCATACTGTTTGATGAATTTTTGGTGGTACCATCAAAACATACCAAAGCTGCCGCACCATTGGCAGCTTGTGGGATGCCTTTGTGGATGTTGTAGTTCTTCCAAATCTTATTACTGGATGAAGCCTTAATAATATCAGGAAATCTCACGACAGCAAACACGTTATTGTCTGAAGTGGTGATGAAATCATCAGACTACTGCAGTCTACTTTTGTACTCTATTGTGTGGGGAGGTGGCAGGGCAGCAAACTTTCTTGAAGGATGTGGTACTTTGTGCTGAGTACAGCATGAATATTCCCACTGGTATCAGTGAGATTCTATGAATATTAAAATCATTGCTGGAGAAACCAGGTGTGTTACATTTTTCTGTCTTTAACAACTACTAAATATTCCCTGTCACTGAAAGCAACTTGCAGATTTTATATAGGAATTGCTTTACCTACCACTGAAGTGTTTCCAGTCCTGCAGTGGCATGTGGCAGTTGCTCACATGTCACAAAACTACCATTAGATTACCCTGTCTAAAACTCCAGGTGGCTTCAAGGGATGCAAAAATAAGTGCTCTGCGTGATGCCACATTCAAAAGACAGGGAAGACAATGACCAATCTCATGGAGAAAAGAGCCCAGGAACTGGCTGATAGGAATTTACTGGTCAGAATTTGAGGATGCATTTTTTTTATACTCTATGAAATAAAGATCTGACTGCAGGACAGCAGCTCTGAAATAATGCTGACTCAGAGAGATGACCCCTCTTGTGTTGTGGGTATTCTCTGGAGTTGTCTCTTGATTAGTTTTACTACTGCATAACAACCTGCCTGTTTCTTGTGAGTCACTGAGAGAACTGAAGTCTGCAAGAGCTTGACAGGGGAACTCTGGGGGTAAGGTCATAGTTGCATTTGTATTGTTTTCTGTGAGACCCAGCTCCAGATCTTCTCAGGTGTCAGTATCTCTCATTTGCTTTCAAGATAATATACCCTGGGGAGTGATCTGTGAAATTGGACATCTGATACAAGTTCCTCCATGATCTCCAGGGGTCAGAATTCTGTTGATTTTTCCCATTTGTAGGGGCAAGAAGGGAGTGTGAGAGGCAACAAGAGCATGGAAAAACAAGGTGTCCAGTTTTACAGGAGCAATGGATAATAAACGCTGGCCTGCAGGAGGGAAGGGAAAATGAGGTATTCCAGATGAAGGACAGGGAATTTCTGGGATGCTCAGTGAGTACAGGTGACAAGAACAACAAAATACCCAAATCTTCAATCCTTGTAAAAATTGTGAAAAATTACAGAGAAGCCATCTTAAAGAATCTCCTGCTTTGCAGGAGACTAGGAAACTTTGGGAAGCAGAGGTATGGAGAACAGATGATTTGTCGAAAATGCCTATAGGAATCTGTGACCCTCCTAGGAATCCCAGCTTTCCTGTATCCTACTCATCAACCATTCAGCCACACCTCTGTTTCTCTTCTCCTCTGCTGTCCTGAACTGATTTCAGCAGTTGTCTTCCTGTCCTTTTCCAGAAAGACTGGAGTAAATCAGTGAGCTACTGAGTAATAATTTGTCGCTACTTGCCTGAGTGGCTTTGTGCTCATAGAAGCTAAGGAGATACCTTAGTTTGAAGGTTACTTTTTTCAGAACTTAAAACAGATTAATTTTCCCCAAATTGTACTTCGTAGAGCTATTTCTACTGCTGAAGTATCCATCACATAACCAAAGGAGAAGCTTCCTAATAGCCAGACATAGCAGTCTATAAAGATTTCCAGTGGCTTTTGCTCATGATTACCACAGATGTTTGGGCACGCCTGTATGATTATGAAATTCTAAAACATACTGTGAAGTTAGAAAATACAGTTACAATGGCACCACTGCATCATTATTCTTTGCAGTATATAGTCACCTCTTTGCCCAAGAGGAACATGGACCAAGATTGCAGCCTGGACTAGTTACCAGGGATGGATACTTCCCTTTGGTGCTTCAGAAGATGAAAGCTGACAGGAGCCCACCTACTTAGCAAGAAGAAGAAATTACTATGAAACTTCATACTAGATTAAAGTTGACACATACAGATATAAAGGTAAAAAGCATTCAACACCCTGTGGGTCACAGTTCCACAGGAATGTAGTATAAAATCCTTGGTTACTAGCCCAACAACGAAATAAACTTTTGCCTGCTACACAAAATTGAATGTGCTTGAGCTGAGTGCAGGAATCAATAAGAACTCTTCCAAGATCTGCACACATCCTCCTCACCATTTCCTAGATTCTCAGAATTTAGGCTGGAAGAGGAGGTCTCTAGTCCAGTCCACTGCTAACAGCAGGATTAACTGCAGAGCTTCAGGGCCTTGCCTGAGTGTTGTGGTTTGAGTCCAGAGGGCCACACAGCCGCTTGCTGGGAAGAAGAAAAAATAATTAAAAGGCTCAGAAATGGAGATAAGGACACCCATTATGGTCACAGGCAAAAGACAGGCTAGTTAGGGGAAGAAAAAAAAAAGAACATCATTTTAATTTAAAACACTAACAACAACACTCAACAGACAGAATGGGACAGTGAGAAATGCTACCAAGTCTTAAAACACTTCCCCCCCCACTCTCCCCCTTCTTCCCCGGGCCCAGCTTTGTTCCCAATATCTCCACCTCCTCCCCCAGTGGGGTAGGGCAGGAGATGGGGGGTGCAGTCAGTGCTGCTGCTTCTTCCTCCAAGGAGGGGGCAGCACTCTTCTGCATTCCCCACCATGACTCCTCCCCACGGGATGTATCTTCTCGAGATGCTCCACCCTGGGTCACCTCCACATGTTGCTCCTCCCAGCACCCAACTGCAATGGTGGGGGCTGCTTCTTCCCACAGGGTCCCGGGGGTCCCCCACAGGCCACAGGCAAATCTCTACTCCTCCAGTGACCTCCATGGTGGCAGGGGGGTCCCTGCCATCTCACCACAGGATACAGGGGGGTGTCCATGTGCTGGTGCACCTTCCCCCCTTCCTCCCACTGACCTCGGTGCTCACACAGGTGTTCTCCTCACAACTCCTCCTCAAAAGTCCAAACCCCATCTCAAGTTTTCCTTCTTAAATAGGTTATCACAGAGGTGCAGCCACCATCACAAATTGGCACAGCCTTGGACAGAGGCGGGTCTGAGTTGGAGCCAGGGGAGCTTTGAGAAGCTTCTCACAGGAACCCACAGCTGTATCTCCCTCCCCTGCTAGCAAAAACCCCACCACACAAACCCAGCACACTGGGCAAGTATGAAGATGTCCAAGGACTGAGATTCCCCAGTCTTTTATGGCACTTGTTTCAGTGCTGACCCATACCCTGGGAAAAAGCCCAACTGGAAATTCCCTTATTGCAATTTGTGTCTACTGTCTCTTGTCCTGTCACTGTCCACCTCTCTGAAGAGTCTTGCTCTGTGTTTTCTCTAGCCCCCCTTTAGGTATCCGAATACAGCAAATAGACCCCTCTCTTAGTTTCCTCCTTCTCAAGCTGAACAAACACACCTTCCACTCTTTCATCATATGCCACCTGCATCAATTCCCTGAAGGATATCTGTGAGTGATATAGGACCTTCTGGAGCAGAAGACACCCCTAATGCACATCAGGTAATCTCCCACAACACTACTTCTCTAAATCAAGAAAGCTTTATTTCTTATCTAACACAATAAAGTTTGAAAAATAAAGCCCTGAGGACAGGTTAATTAAAGAATTCTGAAGATGCCTCTTCTGCTCAGCTTGATTCAGAAGTCTGAAGTCCTCACTGCTGGCGATGGTTGGTCAATGAGATGCAACCATCTCAGAAGAACTTCATAAAGACTCTTAGGTAGAGAGGTAGCACAAATTACACATTGCTAAAAGCTGCAGTGTAGTGGGTCAAAATGTCACTAGACACTTGATTTAGGGAGTTTCGAGGAGAACTCGGTCTAAACTGAGAAGAAAAAAGGCAACACACACTCAATAGCACATTGCACAAAAGACAATTTGGACATTCTTTAATGCTGTTAGATACTCTGAACAATACAGGAAATACATGAAACAGAAACTGGACTCTGAACCTACCCTGGGAACCAACAGTTATTCCCTCTTGTCTTCATTGAAACCTCCCTGTCAGGTGCAGCATGGCTAGGTCTTCTCCAAGTGGGAAAGAAATGGGATAGAAAAAAAATGAGAGGAAGCAGAAGGAGCCTCTTTAAACAGAATATCATCTTCCACTGATGCTACAAGTGTAAAAAAGAGAATTTCCATTCCTAGATGCGATGACAGTGAGAGAAACAGATACATATTCCTGACTCTCCATTCAGCACAATGAGCAGGCCCATTAAAATACACCGAGAAAACAGGATCACAGCCAGCCTGAACATGTAGCCACCACATTTAGAAAGGGTGACTGTGCTGAATGGAGAAAGAGCTAATCCTGCCAAGCTTCTGCATCCTCATGCTTGCTCATGGTCTCTGTAATCCAGTCCAAATAACGCACTACCTTGGTGTAAAGACCAAAGGTACCACATCTTGGTCCCCAGGAGATCAGCCCAGCTGCATAGTACCGTCCGTCATCCAGAGGATCTTGGATAGCGTAGGCTCCACCACTGTCCCCCTTACAGCTGTCCTTGTCACCACCAGCACAGATCATATTGTCAGTGAAGCGGTAAGCACTGGAATCAGCAGAGCCCTCTGGTTTCACAGATCGGCACTTATCCATGTCCACCACAGGAATTTGGGCCTTCCAAAGATAAATAGGCAGTCTTCCTTTCTCTCTCTGGCCCCAGCCAGCAATGTAGCCCAGAGTCCCTTCTTGCAGCTCATACTCAGGTGATTTACCAGGAAGGCAGAGAGGTGAGATGTTTGGGCCCATCTTCACAGGATCCCTCAGCTTCAGTAGCGCAATATCATTATCAAAATCAGTCCTGGTTTCTATGGGCTGCTTCTTCCAGCCAGGATGGATGAATGAAGCCTCTGGGATCAGCTGCTGGGCCTCCCGGTACAGAGATTCTCTACCAACATTGATTACCCCAGCATACATGTTGGGTTGGTCAAACCCCTCCAGCACATGAGCTGCAGTCATTACCCATCTTTCAGAGATGAGTACGCCACCTCCTCTTGGGTAATCAAAATACACCTGCCAGGGAAAGTTGCCCTTTTGTGCGAGGGTGCCTCCAAAAATCTTTGCTTTCTCTCGGATGGGATTACTAGGCACCCCACAGACTGGAAAGAAAAAAAGAGGAACCAGATGGGAGAATTAGTTACAAATAAGGGGGGTGAGGGGGTGTCTTTGGTACTGCTAAAAAGCCCATAGTCCTGTGTCCTCTAAATAATTTTTGATTCTGAGTAATCACTGTTTATATTCTATGTGATGAGAGTTTGCTACTAGTGTTTACAGAGGAATTCAAGAAAATTCAAGCAAAACTACTATCAACATTCAATTTAGGCTGAAAATACTCATTCTCAAATTCTTGTTCTGGAAAGCAGTTGTCACCCTGTCACTGATTTAACTGCATTCTAGTCAGCATTTTTCCTTTGCTGAATTATGTCCTGTAAGTGAAAGGATTGTCTTTGAAAAAATATTTGCTTAAGTTCTTAGAAATATGACACTGCTCTTTAAATTTCTTTTTTCTATTTGTAAACTCCAGATAGTCTCAGGTTAAGTTTTCAGATTTGTCACTGATGTTTTACTATTTTATCCTCTCCATTCTTTTAGTATGTAAAATCTCAAGCAGCAGATTAATGGAGATCTTATCTGTGAGTTTGTGGGTGCAGTGATGCTCTGTGCTCTTTGAGTAAAATGTTCTATAAGGTTTTGCAGAGTGTGATTGCTAAGGGCATAAATAAGGCTGGACAATCTGACACAGCTAGGAAACCGATTTCTTATCATATTGTCTTGTTTACATTGAACATAATATAGTCATATTAAGGAACTATAGCCAGTAGGTAGTTTCCAATTTAAATGAAGCAGAGTGTTAAAGGTCTGTAGTTCAACCTGTTCGTCCCTAACTGCACTTCCCCCTGCCCTCCTAACTGCAAAACCAGGTTGATCAGGGGCTTTGACAGGCAGCTTCTGATCATCTCCAAGGGTTGTGATTAGCCAGCCTCTTTGGAAAACAGTTCCAGCGCTCCAGGGGAACACTTTTCCTTAAATACTGTCAGAATTTCCTTTGTTGCAACTTGTGCCCATTGCCTTTCAATGTCTTTTATTGCGTGTCCCACTGAGAAGAGTCTGACTTCATATTCTTTGTAAATTCCTCTTGGGTAGTAAATTCCCTGAGCTTTATCTTACAGTTTGCCCTGTGCACTTCTATAGTCCAAGTCACTGGCTGAGCTGGCCCTTAAGAGGGCTGAATCTTCTTCAGCTGGATCTTATACTTTCTTTGTCAATGAGGATTTAGGGATTTCGAGTAGTGAACAGGCAGCATGTACAACTAGCCCTAGGCATACTGCCTCCTCTGAGAGAGTAAGTTGAAGAGCATGCAGAATATATAGGATTTAAAATTATCTCTGTCAGCTGGAAGTTAAGACCCAGCAGTTAGAAGCAGGAGTAGTACCCGTGCACTTCCCTTCTCGGTGCCTCCCAAGTACACAAAGAGAGGATGAGAAGGTCCTTGACATGGATTTTGCTCAAGCTTTCAAACACAGTAAGTGTAGCTGAATACTGAAGGATACATAAGAACCTTAAGGGTTTAGGCTATGACTTCCAGTGAGAGTAGTGAAAGACCTATGCCTCTAGTGCTGCATTTGCAGTGCTCAGCAGATAGCTGGGCAGTACCCCCCAGGAGAGGTTTGAAGAGAAGTTACAGCTCTCAGTGTAGCTTGAGAAGGACCAAAGACAGAATGGTCCAGCATCACTGGGCATCTCTTCTGACCTGTCAGTCTTTTTGCTACCTGCAATGCAGACAGAGATTTAAAGCACTGAACAACTTGAGAACATACACACTTGAAGGTGGGGAAACTGGTGCAGAAACACACACTGATACTTGAAGAGGTCCTCTAACACCAGATATCTTATTACGTTGCCCACTTTTGTTCCCACTTTCTTTCTGCTGCCTCATTTGACCTTTCTTTGGGGCCCACAGCTTCCAGAAATACCTGTCCAATGTGATTTAACACAGAAAGGATCAACAGTACTTTCAGGCTTAACAGTTTAAAGACAGAGATGAAAGAAACAGTGGTCTTCATATGCTACATGTACACACACACAGTTTTTGGTAGTACCTGGGACACACTTCGGGAGCTTTGTTCCCATCTCTTTGTTGACCCATTCTCCACTGGCTGAGCACTGATACACTGCTTAGAAAACACAAGAAAGAAAGAGTGCCATAAGGATACAATTAAGATGAAGAGAAAGTAGCATTACTGTATAAGATGATATATTAACCTTCTTATTTCCAAGGCAAGCATAGCTTGGTAAACATTGCTGAGATCTCCCCAGAACTACACAACCCCTCCAGGGTGCTTCTACCCTATTTTGGAGGGACCCCATCTAATATATTTCTTAAGTCCTTTACTTCTCCACCAGAACTATGTGCTAGATGTGTCAAAAATATCCATGGTTCACACATCCGGCAAATGGAGAGAGGACTTGCTAATGCATTTAAGGTTAACAGCCCAAGTAAAGATGACATTAGAGTGTATTCAATACAAAAGCATCACAAAACTACTGCCTGAAAGCCCACACCAATGAGAACTTAGCAGTCTTGATCTGATATAATCCCAGCCCCATGACGATGCTGGTATAATTTCTTAGGCCTCTGATCAAATAAATGTTTGTATAGCAGAGGCAATGCTTACCATCCCCTTTGGTTTTTAGGGTATAGTAAGGTGCATCACACTGATATCGGAAAGCAGCTTTGTACAAAGGCTCACGAAGTTCAGAGACGTATACAGCTTGGGCATTGTCAATAGGAATGGGATCACCACAGTTCACGGCTGTAGAGAAGAAACAAAACTGATCAAATACAATTAAAGGGGCATCCTCACCCAACAATATGATTATTCTGTATGATGGGGAACCACTCAGCTCCTCTGGTCCCTGTAAAGTCAGCGCTCACTTCCTCAGTCCCTTCAGCATGCTCACATCCCAGTCCTTCAGTGGCCTCCTAATCTGGACACACAGCAGATCTAGAGCCTGAAGGCTCCATTCCAGTCTGCTTCCCACAATACAGAGATGGTTCACTTACGAACACAGCTGAAATGGGAGTTGCTCCATTCACCATTGTCCTGACAGCTGGAGTGAAAACTCAGGATGCTGTCTCGTCCCTAGGGAAAAGAACACATAATCCATGTAAGTCACTGGCCACGAAATACATCTGACACGGGCACTCCAGTGGAGGGTCCTCAAAATGCTGCAGTGGCTCGAAGTTTCCAATTACTACAGCTGAGGTGAAAACTTTTGAGTTCCCGCAGGTGCTCAGGACACCTGATGAGAAATGGCATCAGGAAGCTGCTGAGAAGGCCAGAGAGGATATATGTTTTTTTATGAAACTTACCCTCACAATTTCATATCCTTCCACACAGGTCACCTTCACATTGTCCTTGAAGATATACCTGTCCTTCTTTGGGTCAAGAACAGAGTTGGGGATGACGCTTGGAGGACAGGTTACAGCTTTGAAGAGACAGGTGTAAATCAGTGATGAACTGGTGCAAGATTTACCCTCCTTCCACCTTCCAAGTTCTTTCTCTCCAGTGATTATTTTCCCCACTAAACAGGCATTCTCTGTTTACTCAATACCAGTAGCTGCGAACATGTTAACATGCTGCTGTACCATGAATCTGACCTGGGACAGACTATCTCCCTAACTCAGCAGCAGTGGGAATGCTTTCCCATGTGTTTACTCACGATCCCCGTAGTAGCGGATTTTCCAGCCTTTGTGCTGTACTGTATGGTCTGTCTGGAAGATTATGTCAAGAATGTTGTTCCTAGTTTTGATTTCAGGAGGACCTGTGAATTTACTGCCACAATAGGGACCAAAACGCTGCTTTCCAGATACAATCTGGGAAAGTAACAAACAAGAAGAAATGAGAAATACCAAATGTATTCAGAGAGACATTGAAAGATATATTCAATATATACATATTCAAATGTATTCCCAAGAACTTCAAAAGGCAACATAGTTGGAAATGAAGTTAAGCAGTCATAGAGTCTTCTGAGTATGAGGACATTGAGAGCAGATCCAGAGCATCCCGACTCCCTTCCTAAGCCACACACTTACTGTTAAGCTGTCATGGCAACTCCCTTTTGAGTCGGCTGGTTCAACGTCGAAGTCCCCAATGCGTATGGTCAACACCACAAAGTAGCCTGTCCTCAAAGCCACTCGGTACTCACACCGCGAGTTCTCTGGGTACTGGTTGGGATAGTTGGGGCTGGAAATCTCCCCTGATGGCTCAGTGAAGATATTTCCAGTGCAGTTCACTAGGATTAAGGAAGGAAACAATCTGTGGATGAAGCTGACATCTCCAGTCTCCTCAGTCACCTGCATTAACCATATTACAACACCACACCTTTCCAAGAAACTAAAACCAGGGCCACTCTCTATCCATTTAGTCATGGACAAGTTGACAGAGAAGGTCTTCCATGTACAATATCTCACTTGGACTAAATTAACTCTTGCTGTTGACCACAGCTCATGTAGATCTCTTACCTCCACATGTTTTCTTATCCTCATAGAGAAAAAAGTCTGGTGGACAGGTACAGAAGTAACCTCCAATATAATTATTACAGTAATGACTGCAAGGTTCATCCACAAAATCTGTGCACTCATCCAAGTCTGCAAGTGTGAAAACATGAATCAGTCAAGATTAGAAGAGGGCCCTAAGTGCAGGAGGAAGACGACAAAGCAAAGTAAACACTAGTGGACAACAAGGAAAAGGTATCTCTAAGACAGCATTTATACTGGTTATGTTGAAAGCAGCCCTGTCTGCTGGGATCTCTTTTCAATAAGGTATTCTTATAAGGAAAATCCTCTCAGCTTTCCTCTCCCCTAGCCTGGACACTACAGAGATTCAGAGGAGGGTGTTTTAACCTTACCCACTGCAACATAGTAGGCTGCAAAACCAGTGAAACGCTCTTCGTTGGAAAAGTCTGATTGGAAGCTCATAGTGAGGGTGTTATAAGGGACATGAAATTCCTCCACAGTCAAGGAGTCAGGGGCACGAGGTTTCTTCCGCCCACAAAGCAGACCTTCAACATGGCCACCAGCCAGGATCTGCAGAAGAATGCAGAGAGGTCTTATCTCCATTACTGCAATAAGTGTAACTACCAACACTTGAGTCTTTCAGCTTACAGGTGGCTACCCAAAGGCTCCTAAATTGCATCCATTTCTCACAACATTCAGATAGCTCTCCCGGGAACAGTTATGTCACACAGCCAGCAGGAAGGACCAAGGCTGCTGTGTCATCCACCAAGCTGGCCAAGGGTGGAAGACAGCCAGCCAAGGTACAGCCAAATGGAGCCCCTAGACAACTGGTTTCATTATATTTGTAATACACTTGAGGAGTGTTCCCTCCTACTGACTTTCCAGCTGTGAAGGACCTGTCTTAATTTCTCAGATACAAATTAATCCAGAAAATTCTCTGTTAACATTTTTTCCTCAGGCCCACTTGTATAAAAAAATCAATACCATGGTTGAAAACAGTAAAAACAATCCCTGATGATCTGCGAAGCAGTCTAACTCAGTTTGTTGCAAGAAGACACACGTTATTACAGCTCCCAGCAGAGCACATCCACCCTACCGTCCCACCTTGGTCCTTCTCCAAGGTCTCCTTCTAGTGCTGCACCTGATCTTACTGCCCCTTTTCACACATAGATGTTGCAGGATAGGATGGTCTTGTTTCTATCTGTTTGTGTGGAAATGCTTGATCTTTTGTGCCTTGTGGGACAACGTGAAGCAGAGCTAGTGGGTTTCAAAGTTTTAAGTATCCTGTGGTGCACAGACCATAGAAAACTGTGATGCAATGGACCACAGCACTGAGTGCCCACTATTCATACACAGATCTCTTGATTGTTTTGAACTTTCATCATTTCCAATCAATTTCTGATTGCATTAAATCATCCATGTCCATTCATGGATTAATTCTGAATAATTTCAGGGACAGAAAAGCAACACCCTAAGAAAATGGTCCTTTCATACCTAGGGTTCACTAGCTAAGAATATATCTTGCAATAGGGAGGTGTCAGTGATGGCTAAGAAGGCTTTTCCTATGAATGTAGGAGAAACATGGGGAGAGAGGCATAGATGGGACACTCAGTTGTCAGACAATGTTCATGTGGTTGAGTCAAACAAATCAATTTAATGACTGCTAGTGCAGATACACTCAGTCATTTGGCCTTCTTGGAGCTCAGAACAGAAAGGATGTGTCTATCTCCTCTTCCAGGCCCAAGCTCTGTACACAGCTTTGCTGTTCTGTGCTCTGATCTGCATTCTTGTCTTCTTCTCACTTGAGGATGGGGACAGTACCTTCACAAAGTCATATTCACAGTTCTGTGATGGCTCAAGGTCCATATGTGTGAAATAAAGGCGAATGCCATATCCTGAAGGGACCTGGATCTCCCAAGATTGCTGCACATCATTGGGATACACCTGAGGATAATTGGGTGACAAGATCTCACCATACATGGAGGCTCCATCAGCCCAGACAGGGAGACAGAAGATAAGGTACCTGAGAAAAGAGGAAGGAAGATGACATTGCAGTAGTCTCCTCTGTCAGCATATGCACACAGTCCCACGTGACAAAGTTAATTTGGCTGTACATAGCATGCAGCATAGCTCCTGGCTTTGGAGCCAGTGCTGTGGCTGTGTGGGGCTTGTCTTTCTCCTGTAGCCTTTCACACAGAAAGAGTACAATCATACTCTCTGCTCCTCTCCTGCTGCAGGTAATGCTGCTGGAGTTGAACACAGGGGTCTTAAGTGCTATTCCCTACTTCACTGCCTTGTTCTGGAGGCTATTTGGGCTGTAGATACATTCAGATTTGAGAACTGGTACAGTACTACAGGAAAAACTCCTAATTTATAAAATGAAATTATTAATAAACCTGAGTTTCCCTTGGAGATTCAATAACTCACCACATCTGGAAAAAGCAGATCTTTCTGAAAATTTTCAGGAATTGGACTTTGGAGTTATGGCCTGGGACAAAAAACAGTGTGATTGATTAATGTTGCCTGTGCTTCTGCGTGTCTGCTAGGCAGGTCAAAGACCCTAAAAACCCAGCTTCTGGAAAATAGTTGATGTTTTTCCTCAAAAGCAAGTGTGTAACTTTGTTCCTTCCTGCATACAGCAACCCCAAGCATCAAGAAGGGATACTAGGCTCTGTACTGACAAAATGGAGATATGGTCTCTATCTTGGTACTCACATTCTACCCTTACGACCACCAGTGTCTCCAAACACCAGCACAGCAAATTAAGACAGAAAGCACCTCCCCCCACCCCGGGGTATGAATTCCATTCTTCCCAGCACCTCAAAAATTATGCCTAGACCCTGGGGTTTGGGAGCCTTTTGTCCTGACGCTTCTAGCTGTCAGACAGCAATGCTCAGCACTATTTTCCTTTCTCATTTCTAATGCTTGCAATATTTACCTTCTCTCCCTAGTTCGTGCCTGGTTTTCTTCTCTCTTCTCTTCTTTCTCTTTTTCCTTCCTGTGCACAGCCTCCTTCCCAACCTACCCAAGACTGGGGTCTGGGGAACAGAGTCCTAATTTGCAATATAGCAGCACCCTCTGTCTGTGGGATGCGGCTTGCTAGCCTTCCCTCTCGGATGAGATGCTCGGCTTGCCGGCTCTAGGCAGGACGGGGAATTTCCAGAAAGAAGTTGCACAATCCTGTTGGCTCAGGCTGCGAGGGGGAGCACGCAGATCTGGTCCGTATTAGGCATTTTCGGGAAATCATATGACTTTTGGGAAGAGGGAGGTAAATAGAGTTTTCAGCTGCCTCCCCTCTCCTCCTCCTCCCCCTCCCTTTTAAAAGTCAGGACCAAAATCCAAAGGGTGTAGAAAAGGGAGAGTTCACATGAAAACTGGCCTAATGCTTTTGCATGGAAAAAATTATCATCCTGTCCAGAGACCACTTTACCAGAGTCCACTCTGTTACTGCAACTTGATGGCCACAGGGCTGCTGCTCCTCATCTGATGCTTCAGAGACCCTTTTTTAGGGGAATGGAAAAAAAAAAAAAAAGGAAAAGGTAGTGGCCAATGTTGTGCCTCTCTGAAGGTAGCAGCTGGAGTTAAGAACACATAGTTTCTCTGGGTTTTGTTATGGGAGCACTTCTGTAAGTAAGAGCTTGACTAAGAACTCATAACTACCTCTTTAGTTACCAAGTGAACTTCATGTAAGAGCAACTGTTCATCAGACTTAGCTCTGGAGCAAGTTAGATCCTGAATAAGTTTCAAGACTTATGGCAGGTAGGACCCTTAATCCATCCAGCACCCACAAGCCAAGACCAAAATACCACCATAAAAGCTAAAAGACCTGCCACTAATACTCTAGAAACCCCCTCCTCCTCACAAGCCATATATACTGGGACTGGACTATAAGTGAAAATGTAAAACTCATTAAAACCTCTACCCTTTATAGCCAGCACAGCACACTCCAGAGCTTGTTTTAGCCAGGAAAAAAAATATTCAAGTTTCAATAGGGTATAGGCAAAGTGTGTTAGCAAAGCCCAGCTGAAAGACTCCTTTATATTGTCAAGTGAGAGAAACACCTACACATGAATCATAACTGACTTCATCATAGTCAGGATAAAGGCTTCCTTGAAGCACATGCCTAGTCTGTTTTCTTTGTCAAACTGAGAATGGATAGAAAATGAAAATAAAGCATCATCTCACTTCTGATATCTCTCGGGACCACAGCTTGATGTTTCTGAGAACCAGGAAAACAGTGATGAAATATACACAACAAACCATGGGGAAATGTTTCCTCCTCTGAACTGGGCAAGGTAAAGACCCTGGCACTGACTCTTCAAGTCACATTCATATTTTAAAATGGTCACAGCAGAAGTAAAATGAGTGTGGGCTGATATATTATGCATGTCATTTCACTGCAAGGAAATTGTACATTTTCATATAAACCTGACTCAGCTTGTCTGTAGCAATGGTAAATTAATATGTGTGTGAATATTAATAATTCTTTAGAAGACATTCACCTATTAAGAAAAAGACTGTTGAAGTTAACTAAAAAGGCATTTTATCTGGGCACATATCTGCATAATGCTAGCTATTTATGCAGAAGACCAGTGATATTGATGTCTATATTTACATTGAATACACACAGATCATTTGATTGCATTTGCCTAGGTCTGTATTGTTTTTACAATTCATAAGATGAAACAGCTAGGTAATGTATTTTACAATTCACTCAAACTATGTCAGAAATTTTATTAAAAACAATAATTTAAAAGAGGCAAAATCATGCCATTAGGGTTAATAAAGGATAACATTAAGTTTGCCAATGCAATATAATTCTGCTCAGAGGTGCATGCATTCTCTTAAATTCCTAAATTACATGACACATACTAGTTTTCCCAAATTACATAACACAAGCCTTTTTTTAAGATGACTCAGAACTATGTAGCTGTAACCTTTCCACCAGATGTTATGAAGAACAGTAGTGTTCTGGCTTTCATAAAATTACCATCTAAACCAGGCTTGACTGGCTTGTCTTCCCCCAGGAAGCTGGGAGAAAAAAAAAAAAAACTTTTCCTGATTTCTTAAGAAAAGCCACACTTTCCCATCTGGAAACGCTGAGTGAGTGCATGAAACAATGGAAGTAAATACCAAAAGAGAAAACATAACATTAACTCGGTTGAAATCCATCAGCAGGGAACCAAGGCTACGTAAGCAGCTAGTAAAATATCCTTGATCTACCAAGACCTTGGCAGTAATTTGCCTGTTTCACATTCTGACAATAAGAGTATTCAAGGGGTTTCTTGCATGCTGCACTTACCCACCTCACTCTTGTGACCCAGGCCAGTTATGCTGCCAGTGGTTAAATTCAGAGCATTGGGTAAGCCCCAGGAAAACATGTCTGTGCCCTGGCTCAGAACTGCTTGGTATCACCCGCTGATTCCCACCACTGCAGACTGCACCAGGGGGCTTTTCACCAGCCTATTCATCTCTTTTACTCCCTCCAGCACCAAGTATGAATCCAAAGCTCCCACAGCTTCCTAGTGAAACCTGGGACTTGCAACCATTCTGCTCCATGCGCAGGCACCACACTGAGATGCCTGCTGCCTTCTGGACTCCCTTCCCCTACACCCCTGGGGTTCACCACCTTTCCTACAAAACAGAAGCCCTATAATCTTGTTTACACCCCAGCCCTTTTTCCTGTTGTTAAGGGGCTCTGACTCACAGCTGGAGATGCCCCACCATGTGATAACTGGCGATGGGGTCCACCATGACCATACCAGGGGTGCCCCATCCTCACTGCACGAATGGCTTCACCAGCGGTGAACCACTGGCTGAACTGAAGAGGAACAATTTAGAGTTTCACCTATTAGAGGAAAATGTTCCTGAATGCTTTGGCTTATTTTAAACCACAAGGCTGTAAGCTGCAGTGCCAGAGCAACTGCACTTGTACTTCCTGCACCTTGATGCCTGGGTTCAGTTTTGGGCCCCTCACTACAAAAAGGCCATTGAATGACTCAAGCGTGTCCAGAGAAGGGCAACGGAGCTGGTGCAGGGTCTGGAGCACAGGTCTGATGGGGAGCGGCTGAGGGAACTGGGGGGGGTTTAGTCTGGAGAAGAGGAGGCTGAGGGGAGACCTCATTACCCTCTACAACTCCCTGAAAGGAGGGTGCAGAGAGGGGGGATGAGTCTCTTGAGACAAGGAACAGGTGCCAGGACAAGAGGTAATGGCCTCAAGCTGTGCCAGGGCAGGGTCAGAGTGGCTCTTAGGAAGTATTTCTTTGCAGAAGGGGTTGTTGGGCATTGGAATGGGCTGCCCAGGGCAGGGGGGAGTCCCCATCCCTGGAGGGGTTGAAGAGTTGGGTTGACCCAGTGCTGAGGGATCTGGTGGAGTTGAGAACAGTCAGTGTGAGGTTCATGGTTGGACTGGATGATCTTCAAGGTCTTTTCCAACCGAGATGATGATTCTGTGAAACCAGTGATTTCCAGGAGATTGCTGGCCTGGGATCACAGGAGGGACAAGATGCTCCCGCCAGCCGGATGAGTGCGGCGCTGCGGCCTTTCCCGGGCCCCAGAACGGGCGAGGGCCTCCTGCCCGCTTCCCCCAGCCGGAGACTGAGGACGAAGGCCTAGCCCGACGCAGCCAGTCGCGGCGGCACCGAGAGGCGGCAGCAGAGACCTGCCGGTCCTGCCGAGACGACGCGGACGGGGAGGCCCGGCCTGGCCCGGCGGGCTGCCCCGCCCGGCCCTCCCGCGGACAAAATGGATGCCAGCGGGGCGCCTGCCCGCCAGCCCTGAGCCCCCAGGGGGACGGCAGCGAGCGCCTCGTATGCCAGCCACGGTGTGTTCGCCCACCATAAACAGGTAACACCCACGGCAACCCCCTAATTTCGTGGAGGTGCAGCAGGGAACGGAGCCAGCAGTGTCTGAAAAAACAGCTCGGACATCACATTTGTTTGTGCAGTAATTAACACACCAAAAAGGTGAATTGGTTTCAGCTATACCATTCTCTCCCCTTCTCAAATGTCCACTGAGTCCCAATTTCTCCAATTCTCTCTGGTTTGGCATTCACCCATTCCTGACTTTTCCCTACTGGCTCCAAGGCCTCCAATTCATTCTCCTAATTAAAACTTATTCTCATGTGTTCCCCTGCATGTTATTCCAAGCACTCACCCTTCTCCCTCCATACCCTATCTCTTGCTAGCAGTTAGTTCTCTCCTCACCCTCTCTGTTCTCTTGCTTTGACACAGTGATTCTCAGCTGCAGACTGCAATTGGAGTTAATTTTATTCTGACTCTTGCTTTTCCAGTATCTTCCTCCTCCCCTTCAGTGTTCAACCCTAAATCGCAGTCCCACCCACTCTCCAGATAGTCAGCTTGCCCCTGGTAGCACTCCCCTCTCCTGTGACCGTTTCAATCAGGATAGTCATCTTTGTCTGCCTGGAAGAGGCACTAGCAAAGTAGGGCACAAGATTCCTGTTTTGGTTCCTTGGCACAAAAGAAATTGTCCTGGAAGAACCATCAGGGTCTTGTGCAGCTGTAGTCCATGGGAAAGCTACATGAACTTGAACACAGTCAATAAAAATGACTTTGCAGAAGCTTCAGCAGCTACATTCCCACATGGCCACACTGAGCTCATGTGAACTTTGAGTTCCACACTAATACCTATGTAATGTCATGAAGCCATGGTATAGCTTCAGGACAGCAAATAAAGATTTTTGGTTATACCCCCTCCTCAGTATAGCACTGCCCTAATTATTAATAAAATAATAATACTGAAAAATAGCAGTACTCACCATGACCTCAATCTCAAAGAAAACAGCTACTATGCTTTGACTCAAAGTGTCTACCTAGCATTAATCTGAACCGGTCAAATATAGCAACATTTCAAGCAACTTTTCAGAACCTCACAGTGGAAACTGTTAAGTAATCTCAGAAGAAGATGTTGCTTCTGACAATAGTATATTACAATAAATAAGTCTAGAAGTTCATAGGCACTGTTTCACTACACATGTAGGTTAAGTGACCACAAGTGTATTTAAATACTACAGCATTTCAAAAGTTTTACAAATAGTGAACATTTCAAATAAGTTACTATTTGCACAAAAGGCATATGTCATTGTTTTGCCAATTATTAGGCCTAGCATAAAGGACACAGCCAGCATAAAGATGAACCAATAACCAAATTTTATTTAAGACAAAAGGGTCAGTACACGGGTGAGCGCTGGGGGTACAAACAAGTCAGATTATACATAATTGACATCAATCCCACTGACCCCAACAACAACACTGCACAACCAACAATGGGTGGAATAAATCATGAAATGCAGCCTCCCATAGAAGGGATGGGAGACAACTGAGTCAACAAGCCAAACACATAAGACCAAGGAAACCACATACTGAATCTCTACACAGCCCACATGTACAAAAGCCAGACCTGACTGGAGCCCAGTTCTAGGGACACAGGAGGTCCTTCCCCAACGAGAAAGTCTGCAAAGTGCATCCACCTCACAGACAGACACTGCCCCTTCCTGCAAGTGGTCCCAGCTTTTATCCCTAAGTGGGACACCTGACCTTGGGTTACTTAATGCAGGACACCTGGGGCTCATTTACCCAATGGCTCTCCCTGCCAGGCCGGCTGCACCCTGGAGGGAAGCCTAAAGGCAAACTCACCCCCCCCCTTTGTGAAGGGCTGTGGGAATCACCCATATGTCAACCTTAATTTGGGGCTTGGGTTTGAAACCCCAGCGTTTCAGTCATGGGTTTGTTTCCTGAGCTATTCCAGAACACAAAGGACCTAGACCAGAATTTTGTCCAACCCAGCATACAGCCTCTAACTCTCCCTTTTTCTGCAGTCTCAGGTCAGAGTTGTGGATGGACTCCTGGAGGTCTACAGGAGGACACCAATTGAGAGAGACTGTGGTCCAAAGCCATTTTTGCTGTTACAATCGTGGCCTCCAAAACCAGAGAGAGCACCTTGCCTTTTCAAAAGCAGGAGTCTACATCTGCCAGGAGACAGAGGTCTACTTGGGCAGGAGATGTACTGGCACCTGTGGAATGCTAAACCCAACACTGTAAGCCCTCATGGCAAGCCCAACAGAGTACCAGTGGCTGCAGCAACAGTGGCGTGGTTAGTGCCAGGTTATAGTCTGATCTTCAAAGCAAGGCCTTTGTCCACAGAATCTAAGTAATTTTCCAGACATGATCTAAATTTTGAATCAAAGGGGATGAGAAGGCAAGGGGAAGTTTGAGGGCAGGAGAAGCCAGATGTGGAGGTTTAAGGAAGGAGGCAAGCGTATGGCGATATTTTCCTACTATAATCTCCCATTTTTGGCTATCTAAAGCATAGAGACTTACTGAGCCAGAAGTTGTACCTGTATCTTACTGTTTACATGTCCTCAGTGGATCTTCCTTATGTGAACATTTTCATCACTTTTTAACTCATTCCTGTAATTTTAATAAAATGGTAACAATGATCCCCTGTCAGATAACAGCAGAATTGAGCAGGATAGAGACTTTATGAAGTTATAACCTCAGAAGTGTTCAATCTGTGGGATAATTTAATTGTATCAAACATGGGAGGAAGCTTGATTATGGAGTGGATTCCTTCAGCAATGATGCTGACAGGCCTCTCTCCAATCTGAGTCTCCATTTTCATGAAACTTCTACAAACGCAGAGGTTTGAGAGGTTTGAGATCTCTTTCCTTGTCCCCCTTGAGTGGGGGAGGGACAGAAGGTCAGCATACTCACATTGGCCTCATTTACTTAGGAAACTGGCCTAAACACCATAAACACCCAATTAAACATGGAAATGAAAGATTAATATTCAGTCAGTCCTTGGACTTTGCAAAAGTTTGGTAAACAGTGACCAGTTAGGGTGAACAAATAAAGTAACCTATTTGTAAAGTCTAATCTGATGAGAGTCAGCTATCCAGGAGGGGTTTAAACCCCTAGTAACCATCCTGGCCTGTCACTCCCCACCTTACAGTGCCTTCAGGGGACTTCTAGACATCAAGGCCAATATCTCCCCTTCTTCATGCACTTCCTTACTGCACTGATTAATTTCTGTTTTTCTCCCCTTCTGCAAGCCTTGGGGCCTTGTCCAGGCATCTTCTGAGCATCTCTAATGCTGAAGATTTCTCAGCCTCTCTGAGCATCCGTTCCTATGGTGAATCACCCTTCAGTCCAATTGGAATTTCCTTTGTGGTAGCTTGAGACCATTGCTTCTTGCAGTTTCACTATGGACCTCTGAAGTGACTGTTCCAGATCTTCCTTAGCCCCATGTTATGTCAGGTACATTTGTTTTTCTGAACTTTGTGAGGTTTCTGTCAAACCCTTCATTCTTTTCATTCCTTATCTATTCTACTCTCTGCAGTCCCTTCATCTTCTGCTACATTGCCCAATGTGCAGTTAAACTGCTCCTTCAAGACTGTTTCCTCTTCCTTCGCTGGATCATAGAATCACAGAATACCAGGTTGGAAGAGACCTCAAGGATCATCTGGTCCAACCTTTGTTGGCAAAAGCACAGTCTAGACAAGACTGTCCAGCTGAATCTTAAAAGTGTCCAATGTTGGGGAATCCACCGCTTCACTGAGGAGATGATTTCAATGTCTGATTGTTCTCATTGTGAAAAGTTTTCCTTGTGTCCAATTGGAATCTCCCCAGCAGTAACTTGTACCCATTATCCCTCATCTTTTCCATGTGACTCCTTGTAAAAAAGGGAGTCTCCATCTTCATTGTAGTCACCTTTTAAATACTGGAACATGGTGATAAGCTCTTCCCTAAGCCTTCTTTTTCAAAGGCTGAACAAACCCAATTCTCTCAGTCTTTCCTCATAATGCATCAAACATAGGAGGTTGCCATGCGGTCCAAAGCCATTTCGGCTGCTAGAAGTGTGGCCTCCAAAACCAAACAGAGCACTGTGGATCTGTGCCTTTACCACTGTGAGACAGGGAAAGGAAGATAGGAGAAAAACCACATCATTTCAAGTGAAACCCATGCCCACCAAGGCCTGTTCCCAGCAGGTGAGCCCACCCCACAGCCACACCATAACCCTATGGTCAGAGCTGCACCTAAGGCAGAGTGATCTTATGCACCAGCAGAGGCTGGGAGACAACAGGCCAGCAGAAAAGATCCTGGTCATCCTGGCACACCAGCCCATGATGCACCCTTGTAGCAGTGAAAGCTAAACATCACACTAGGTGGCACGAATGGCAGCATTGTGGAGAGAAGTGATTATTTCCCTCTGTACGGCGCAGATAAAGTTGTATTTGGTATGCTGTGTCCATTATGGTTGTCCCAGTGCAAGAGAGGTGTGAACAAACTGGAAGGAGCCCAGTGGAAGACCCACTGGATAAGTGACTAGAGCACTGATGCTGAGGAATCTGGATTTGCTTAGCCTGGAAAAGAGAAGGGCAAGGGGAAGCAAATTTTTTAGCCTGGTCTCTTAAGTAAATAAGGTCTATGTGGTCATGTTAACAATCAGATCCTCTCCCAGTCAGATCTGACAAGGAATGGGATCTAACAGGTGCTACTGCCCTAAAAGGTGGTTATAAAGAGGATGGAGTCAGACCCTTCCCAGGACAAGAGGTAATGGGCATAATTTGCAACAGATGCAACTCAGAAAATAATCTGGACAAAAATACTTCCCCCAAAGCATGATTCAGCACTGGCTCAGATGCCCAGGGAGGCTAGGAGCTCTCCATCCGTGAAAATGTACAGCACTTGCCTGGGTAATGCCCTAAGCAACCTTTGATCCAGCTTTGGAGTCCTGCTTGTGAGCAGGGGCTTGGATCACAGACCTCCAGAGGTCTCTTTCCATATAAACCTTTGTGTGAGTCTGTTTGCCCCTCCAGTTAAGTGTGGGCAATACTGAATGACACAGCAGGAAAATGGGGACACAAACAAGGGGAATAGGTTTGCACCCACTGCACCTGAAGCTTTTGCTGAGGAGAACTTGGGGTGCCCTCAGAACATCTGCATGAAAGGATGCACCTAGGAGAAGGTCCTCTAACAGCTGAGTTATGAGGCAGCTGTGTAGGCAGAGCCACCCAGTGAGTATAGAGTCGGGTGCCACAGGGACACAGCTGAGGACAAGCGCTGCCGTAAGGCCGGGTATAGGAAGAGGGTCCCTCCAGGCCGCGACAGTCAAGCACCCTCTGTCCTCTGGGACCCAGCAGCACTAGGGAGGCTCCATAGCGTGCCTTATCCCCAGCCAGCTCAGCAGCGCCCAAGGCCGAGGCCAAGACTCAGACTTAGACCTAGACCTAACCTAGGCCCAGGGCCTGCCCCTGCCCCTGCCCCTGCCCCTGCCCCTCCCTCCCTCACGACCGTTAGTTCCCCACGCCCGCCCCGCGCGCCTCGTGCCCGCGAATAACCCTTGCCCCGCCCCGTCTCCTACCCCTCCCTGCCAGGCTCTCTCCTGTCCCGCCACAGCCAATAGGAAGGCGGGATCCGCCTGGCCCCGCCCCCGCCTCCTGGCCCCTGCCCCGCCCTCGGAAGAGCTTTCTCCAATCACTGGGTAGTGGGGACTGCCCCGCGGCACCGCCCACTCGCGGGGTAACCTTTGCCTTAGTGTGTGCGGAGCCCCGCCCCCCAGCCCCGGCTGTCCAATTGAAGGCGCCGTGGGGGCGTGGTCTGACCGGCGCAGCCAATGGGCGCAGAGGGGGCCGCGAGCGGTGCGGGGGCCGGGGTGGCTGGTGCCGCTGCCGGGTTCGAGGAGCAACCGGCCGGCGGGGCAGCCGGGGGAGAAGATGGCGGTGGCAGGGTCCGGCTGGGGCCTGGCCCAGCTGGCCGAGGCCCTGGGCTCGTCGGAGCAGGCGCTGCGCCTCATCGTGTCCATCCTGATGGGTAAGGGAGGGCAGAGGGCGCGGCGGTCGGGGGTGATGGCTCTGGTGCCCCGGGGCCGGGCGACCCCGCCACCGTGCCGTGCCGCGCCGTGCCGCGCCGCGAGGGGGCCGGGGCCGGGACAGGGACCAGCACCGAGGCCGGGCAGCGCCCTGTCGGCGCGGAGCCGCACCTGTGTCAGCGCCGCCGTGCCAGGCCACGTGTGCGCGCGGAGCCGCCGGGCGAGCCCCCAGCCGACACCGGCCCCGCCCCGCCACGGCCCGGCGGGTGGCGGGTGACGTGCGCCTGGCTTGTGCTGCGGCGCGGCGGGGAGTTCGGGACGTGCCCCGCAGGAGCTGTCGGGCGGGGTGGGGGAGCCCGGGGCGACCGTCCGGCTCTCCCGCGGGAGAGGGGGAACCCGCGCCGAAGCGAGACGGGCGCGCCGGTGTGTTCACCCGCGGGAAGTCCGGGTGCGGCGCTGGCAGGCAGCCTGCGAAAGGGGTGCAGAGCTTGGCTTTGAGACCCGCGGTGCCAGTCGCCGCGGTGATGGCCCTTGGCGTGCTGCGAAATCAGTCCAGTTGCGGTGTGGGTCGTGAACGGTGTTTTGGGCGCAAGAACTTTGTTTGCAGTTGTTCCACTGTCTGTGCTGGTGCCAGGTGCATCAAACTCCCCGTGAGCATGTGTCTGGCGCGGGGGGAGCGCTTAGGAATCTCCCCATGAGCGTGTGTCTGGGTGGGAGGGTGCGCTTAGGAACCTCCACAACTTCTCTGAGCTGTTGCCCCGTCCCGAGTGCAGCGAGGTCTCTGCCAAGAGACATTATTAGCGTCTGCAGCAATCTTGGAACTATGCGGGAGTGGCGTGTCACCGCGGGGACTACCAGGTAGGGTGAGCAAAACTTGCCAGCTAAGTGGCCAGAAGACTTGGGATGTTGCACTGCACTCCGCCTGTAACGCGAAGCATGTTGCAAAACGCGTGTTGCTTATGCTTATCTAAACATGAGATGGTTAAGTCACATGTAAATTGGTTAATGCGGGGCTAGAATTGTGTGCTAACAATTGAGGGGTACGTTACAGCTTCCAAAATATTAATTCAAGTTTATGTATACATGCTACCTACATAAATCTCTGCAGATAGATGCCAAATGAAACTTTGGTTTTTGAAAGCTTTTGGTGGTGTAGTCACCTACCAGAATGGAAAATACAAGCTTTGTTGTGAACCTAAAAGTATATTTGAAGTGACACAGCTGCTACTGTGTGATCTGTCAAAATAAAGTTGCTTTGGCTAACTAGAAGTATAATTTTTTTAAAAAAATGCAAGAAAAGTTGTGTCACTTCATAACTGTGATCTGGACCAGACTTATTTCTGCCTGATTTAATCTATGATGTGTAAGATCAAACTGAACCAAATCATTCTTCATGTCAAGAGTTGATATAGGGGACTGAACTGACTATCATTTTCATCTTAGAAGTTAGTTAAACCAAACTTCTTCTATAGAACAAATATGAAGTAATAGAAAACATATACAGAACACACACATAAGTCAGCATGAATTAATCTAGCAGCTCCTCACAGCTAAATGGGAAAGGTCCTGCTTTCCTTGCTCCCATGTCTGTCTCTCTTTAATTGCAATCTCATTGAAATTTACTTGCCTGGCAGAAACCTAAACCAGAAAAAGCAGATAGTTTGCTGCCGGGTTAGTCCACTGAACCAGCCAAGGGACTAGTCTAACAAGTGCCAATGCAGAAAAGGTGTTGGAAAGTGTGTGTGGAGCCAGACACTTACAGCAGAGGGATGCCTTTGCAGAACGTACCTTGAACGTACCCTCAGAGTTCCTTCTTGCCTCTTACTAGCAGTAAGCCACAACGTGACATTGAGAGGCTGTTTCCTGCTTGGTGTCTTAGGGGTGAGCAAAATCACTTCTTTGAAATGAACAGCAGATAGTTATCATCTTACTGATAAAAAGAGATGCCCACTGCAAGTCAATAGATTCATTAAGTGTGAGATCTGTGTGTGTTGTTGCAAATGTTCCACGCACGTGTTGACACTAAGCCACTGAGATGGCACAGTGTCCCTTCCTGAAGTAGGCCACTCTCTATTTTGCATAAAATCTTAATGGATCTTTATAATTTGTAGTTAAAGTTGTATTAAATGGGATCAGGAACCCACTCACATCTCCTTCCACTGCCTACCTAAAATGTGTGCCAAACCAGGAGTCTAGAGCTGTGCATTTCCCTGTCCTTTCTCCCTAGCTTAGTATCTCTTAATTACATGCAGTTGAAGCCATAACTTCAGATGGAAGGCTTAGAGTCATGTGAAACAGCCTTGTCTGTACTGTAGTTTGGTACTCTTGCAGGTCATGTAGATTGAACCACTCGGGCAGAGGGGATTGACTTCAGCTTTCCTGCTTAATGAATGGGTAGTAAAGCATTATACCATTATATTAAAAGGAATGGCCAAGCACCACTCCAGAGCAACATGAGGAGTGGGAAGAGTTCCTTAACCCAGCACTAGCAAAGAAATGTCCATTTAATTGCAGCTTAGCTTACAATCCTTTTAATGTGACTGAAAGCCTTAAGCCACTTGGTAATGCAACTAGTGCTGATGACTTAATAGGATGGCATGGCATATAAATGAAAGGCATTTCTAGAAGCTGGAAATGGCATTAGGACAGGCAAGGGATTGCTTTTCCTTCCCTTCCTCCATCTCAGGTGTTTGCGTAGATTCAGGAAGAAAATCGTTTTTGTTGGCTGCAGCTAATACTGCTGAATTATTTCAGAACAAGACCATGAGGATGAAGCATGGTACTCTGTTCCAAATCTAGATTACAAAGTTGGTGCTTATTTCTCCCTCTGTGGTGTAGTTTACCATCTACACTGTGCAGTTCTACTGTGACAACTTTTTCTAGAGTTTCACTGTTCACGACATTACCAGAAACTGCTAAAAATAGCCTTCTGAAAAAGAGGAAGAATTGCAAAGGACTTTTCAACTTTTTACATTCATGTCTAGAGAAAGCTGAATTATTGTTGAAAAAATAGTCCGAATGGACTCTCTTGATTCAGAATAAGAATGTTCACTTAGTCATGATCTGAAATAACCAAAAGAAGTCCTTTAAAACTGTTAGCATTCTGCCACCACTGAAAAAAATTCAAATACAGGAGAGAAGGAGGAAGGAAGACCAACCAAGAATCAAAATTGGAGTAGTCCTAAAGGGCGCCCACCACATTTTCTCAGTGAACAAGTGAAGACTGTAATGCCACATTGCTGAGCAAATGATGGGGATTTTAGTCACAGCTTTGTATCTAAAATAGAGACACCTTTTATACGTCCCGCAATTTTGAAGCAAATAATACAACTAGAGTCCATTACTCAGACTGTACAAGATTAAAAACTTAGTTCAGACTTCCTGTATGTGAAAATTTGTGATAAACAACCTTTGAAGAAATTAGGCTGCAATTCGGCAATATTATCAACAGCAGTAATACTTGAAGCATAGTTCTGGACCCTGTCATTTATCTAGTACCCTAATATCTGTCAATCATATGAAAATGTCTTTTGAGATGTGTATTCTACCTTGCATTATTCAGTAGGTCCAAGACCCAGTGTTGCCCCAGGGGAAACTCTTGTCTTTAGGTCAGTGTGGAAGACACCAGTGATCTCAGCCCTGTACCTACAGTTATGTTGCAGTTGCTGGAGTAAGCGGTCTGAACAAGTGGTGTCCTAGGCTCTCACAGAGAAAGGGGGAGCCCCTCCAGTGGTGCGAAGAAGAGGGTTTCTGTGCTGCTGCTCTTGTCCTCCCATGAGAGGAGACCTTTCTTTCCTGCTTTCACCGCTCAAAGCGTGAGCCAGGATACAGGAGGCCTTGTGGCACTGTGTATTTAAGACTTTAGGTTGGTCTTATTTCCTGCATGGCTGTATGATCCCAAAGAATTAAAACATCTGGCTGTACTATTAGACCGTGGCTTGCAAGCTACCTGGCATGTTCTGCTGCATAATATGGAAGGGGGCCAACATACTGTTTACAGCCCTGAGCCAGAACTGGCCCTGCTGATCTACCCAGACCTGCCAGGAAGAGCACTGGTGAAGTGCTCTACAGACATAGCAGTGACCTGCAGAAAGTAACACATTCCTACTGAACAGGTGTCAGAAACCAGCTGCTTTGCTTGCAAGTCTTATCTCCTCCTCTTCTACTCTTCTACCTCTCACTGTTTTTTTAATATTCTCTGCTTATTTGTGTTCGCTGCATCCTGAAGATTTTTAGGCTCATTGAAATTCTCCCTGTGGTCAACCACAGCTGATGACTTATCCCAAATCAAGTCCCCAGCTGGTCAGCCAAGCAAGAACCTTACTGAAGGGGAGGCAAACAACTGGTTTTAATGGGTAAGAGACAGGAGAAGTTGTAAGAGGCAGTACCATCCTGTCACAGGTGCTAAAAGCAGCCCTGTCACAGAGCACTCATGTGCTGCCTTGTTCAAACTCTTAACTTCAAATACATCTTATTTTTATTATAAATAATAAAAAGAGAGCTGCATAATGGTGCACACTGACTGTGTCTACATTAGCAAGTAAAATGGTAAAGTAGGAGCAGATCTGTAGAGCAAACTTACTTGTGAGCAGTATCTGATAGGTTTGGGGCATTTACTTTGGATTTGCTTCAGTCCAGTCATACAGGCCGAGTATCCGCTGGAGTGCCTTTTCAGTGCAGTTTCATCAGAAAAAAGGCCTGTTCGTATGCTCTGAGACAGTTCTGCTGTGCAAACTAAAGCACCATAAGTGGATTTTAAAAGTACAGTTATGAGCTGAATTAAAATACTCATGTATATGCACCCAGTGTTAAACAAGATGTGGGACTTTTGCGGTATTATAGACAGAAAAAGGGAATACCTTTGAAGTTAAAAATATGAGGTGAGGTTTATATTTTAACATGTGTTTTTCCTGTTGTCCCCTTCCTTTTAGTTTTAGCATTCTTATAAGAAAATGGAAGATGTTACAAAGGTCGAGTTAACAGGTCAGCAAAAGGGAGAAGAGGAAAAACAGTCTGATCTGCTCTCCTGAAGATGAAACAGAGCTAACGCATATAGAAGGGGAAATAAAGGGAGCAGAGATGAAAATAATGTTTCTGGTGTTCTTATTTGCAGCTCTCTCTCCAGAAAAAGGCAGGCATCTTAATCACCCATTCCAGAAGATGGCAAACTTGACAGCGCTATTTTTGCTTGGAATTAGTAGAACTTTCTTCCTGCCTAACCCAGCCTCTTAATCATTTACTTCTTTTGCTCAATTAGATTCCTGTATCTGTGGACAACCTGGGTGCTGTGTGGTGGCCCATTATTCTCTCAAATGGCTGTGGCCAAGAAGCTGACCTTGTCCTTTCCTTCCAGTTCTGGGGTTCTTTTAACCAGAGATCATACTCTTGTTCATGTGAAGTTTAAAAAAAAAAAAAAAAAGGAGGAATTTATCTTGCATGTCTCAGCTAATTTGTCCCTCATATCAATTTCTGATTCCCTTCTATAGAAGGTCTATCTAGAGGCAAAAATCAACTCTGCGTGCAGACTGCTTTTCAACTCCATGCTGCACAGAGAAGGAGAATTACTTTGGATCAGGGGGTCGCCTTCTGTTTTCTCCAGGAGTATCACAGCCGGTGTTCTGCCTCAGTCCACTCTGCCTGAGGAAGTGGTGAAGGAGGAGTTTGGCAGACTGGGAGCTGCTGTGTAGGGTCCCTTGGCAGCAAGGAGCAGGGGCTCCAGCCCTGTTGCTTCTGAACAGCAAAAGCAAAGCAGCACAGCATCCTGTCGGTGACGTACTCAAATGTGACAGCAAGCTTGCCAGGAGGCAACAGTATCTTCAAAAACTGCTCTCCTGCTTTTTCTGTGCTAATTCAGGCTGCTTCAAGAACATAGTAGTGGGGTGGGAGTACTGCTGTTGTTATTGGTAGGAATAGCTCATTATTTAATAGTTTATGAGTGTTCAAAAGTGCACAGGCCACAGCAGAATGGCTGCTGATACTTACTATCCACTGCCATTTGGGGGTTAAAGTTTGTATCTGCAGTGTGGAACTGGCCCAGTTGTAAAACTGAGAGAATTATCTCGTGTGCAGCAAAATTGTAACTAAATTGCAGTCCAGAGTACTAGCAAGTGGCTCTGGATATCAGAAGAATTTAGGCTGACATTGTGACTTTTCAACTGGAACAGCACCCATGTAGTACAAGACCACGATTTAAATTTGCGTCTTTCTAAAAACATGTATGCTGTGCATATTAGGAGCTCTTTATTTGCAAGGGCTCATAATTCTTTTTCCCCTCATAGCAGCATTACCCAAACCACCGTATGGTGTATTTAGAGCTGAAAAGGTGTACATCTGACAAGTGGGACAGGTCTTTGAAAGAGTAGGAAAACTAGTTGGGGGTGGGAGAAAATAGATAAAATTTCTGGCTTTAAAATTTGAGGTACATCGTAGTATTCAGTCATCATTTAATTCTGTCTACAGAAATGGCTAGAGCCAAAAAACAGATACATTTTTTCTATGAAAATGGAATGTTTTTCAAGATTATACTGATTTTTGAGGGAGTGTGGAAACCCTTGAAAATGTGGTTTTAAAACTCTATGTGTTAACAAACAGCAATAAATTGTGCTTTGCCTGTATTTCTGATCTGATTTTTCTCCCCCTTGCTCAAAAGGGAGAAACATTTTTCCACAGTAAACCTCAGTACTTTTGATCTAAACTGATGGTAACACTTTATTTTATTTTTTTTTACCACTTTCCATTCCACAAGGCCAGTTGTTATTAAACTTCAGCAAGAAAACTGGCATGTGAAAAAAAAAATCCCTGTCTGTATGTTTCTGAGTAGAAGGCTGGTAGACAATATTACTTTTTTTAAAATTGTTTTTAAACCACATGAATTGCTCTAATTCTTTGAGTTACTCCTGTATCCCAAGAGAACCCATGTGATGAACTGTTTGCCAACTCCCTCTTTCACCCTCAGGTGGTGTTCAGGGAAGCTGTGGGGGGAATGGGACAGAAGGACGTGCTGGCTAACGAAAAGAAGGCTGTATAAAAAGCATGGGGGAGCAGGAGAGGAAAGGGGTGGTTTGGGTACGGCATTTTGTAGGGAAATTGGAGCTGCTGTTGCAGAAGGGAAGAGCAAGCTGGATGAACAGGAGCAAGGTTGCCAGGCTCTGTGGGTGAAGGGCCGTGGTATGTGGGGCTGGCTGGCCGCTCAGACCAAGAAAGCAGCCTGTGGCGTGGAAACCGATGTGGGACACAAAAGGAGGAAGAAACAGGAACAAGGAGGCAGGGAAGACCGAAAGAGGGGTGGCAAGAGGCTGAGGAAATGGTGAGCAGCAGCTCAGTTTCAAGAAGCAGCAGGTACACACATCTGAGCTCAGTAGAGCATGCCACCACCTGGGATCTAGAAGGGGGACCAGGAGTCCCAAATTCAGGACTCCCTCCCTCGGGATTTGGGGGAATGGAGAGCACCTTAAAATGGCTCCAGTCACGCCTCAGCCTGTTAGTGCTGACAGACTGCAAGACATGTAGTTTACATAACATGACAGAGTTTCTCATTTCCTCTCACAGTAGTGTCTGGATCTGGCCTTGCTTATTGGAAACCTTCCATCCATCAAACACTTCTCAACAAAATGTGCATTTCATCACCTTTTATTACTGCTCCATATAAAATGTGACTACCTGCTGCTACTATTGCTCTGTTAGTGCAAGTAGCAGAGATCTATACACTGCTACAGATTTCAGCTAGGTTAATAAGCTGTGTGGATGCCAGTATTGTGATATGTGATGAATTTCCTTTTTTTTTTTTTTTGTTAGAAGATATTCTTTTTGTTTTGTTTTTAATTGGGATAACAGAATACAAGCTTGCAAAGTAAAGCAATAAGTTATGAAATGCCAGAATTAAAGTTGCTTCTGCTATCCCAGTTCAGATCATTGTGTACATGCCTTTAGAAACACTAACTGCAAGGACAAACTTCACAACACTTCCTATGTCAATATGTATTAAAACATTATATATATTTGTTGTCTAATATGTGGCAGTGTTTATTGCACACTACGTGAACCTCGCCTAGATGACAGAATTTAATTTACTCATGGTTTTATGTGTGGTACTTCTCACTGTACTACCAGAGTGCTTCACAAATATTTGCTTCTCCCTAGAGTCACAGATTAATAATCTGGAGGCGTTCGTAAATCAGACTAGGAGCTAACACGCAGAAAACGCAAGGAAAATACTCCTTCCACTTAGCTGCTCCATGTGAAATGCTTCTGACTTTGATTTTTTTCAAAAATACTACATGCATAGTCCCAGTTGATTTTAGCTACAGTTTTGTGTGCCCAGTACCTCACAAATTAGATGCAAATCTAAAGTTGGAAAGTTAGAAAGAAAGAGTATACTACTGGAGGTCACTTGTGGAACTCTGGGATTAAAGCTAGTCAGCATCATTTAAGAACTGATTGAGGTGGGAACCCAGATTTAATTTTTTAAGTCAGTGTGTTTATTTGTTTTATTTTTTTCACACCTAGCTTTTGCCACATTCGCTGTATGTGTCATAAAAGTAGGAAATTAATCAGAGGCTAAAGTCTGATTCATGTATTTCAGCATTATCCATCTCACTTATTGAACAAGGCCAGGAACTGTAAACTTGGAATTTCTTGCACTGCAATGTCAACTTTGATATAATTGTGTTCCTGTTAAAAGTATTTTATTCTGTATAATATACAGAGTAATTCATCAGGCATCTATCTCCCAAGAGGGAAATACAATGTCAGTGAATGTATGCCGTGACCTGTGTTGATAACTACGTAAAGTACGTGTTCTAATAACATGCTCAAGAAAGCTATAATCTGGACCATTACAAATGCTTGTCTACATTGATTTACAACTCCTTCATCTTTTTTTTTTTTCTCCCCTACTCAGGATATCCTTTTGCCTTGTTCCAGCGCTATTTCCTCTTCCAGAAGGAGACCTACCTCATTCATCTCTACAACGTGTTCACGGGACTCTCAATTGCTTACTTCAATTTTGGTAAGATGAGTTTGGGAAGAGAGCTGCCTGGCCCAGGGCATGCTGCAGTTTGGGAGGTCCTGTAGTCGGAAAATGTCATGTCTACTTCATCTTTCTCACTTTCTTTCCCTTCCCACAGGGATGCAGTTCTTTCATTCCCTGATATGTGTCCTAATCCAGTTCCTCATACTGAGACTAATGGGTCGCACAATCACTGCTGTCTTCACCACGTTCTTCTTTCAAATGGTAAAACTCTTTCTTACTGCAACAATTTGTAGAAGGGAGCCCACTGTTCAGTTTTGCGCTTCCCATTAGCAACTGTGGGTGGAAAAGTGGAGACAAATCAAAACCAGCTGGAGGAATTAGTTTGAATAACCCAAACAATGCTTTATTTCAGACATACCTTATGGCTGGATATTATTGCACAGCCACAGAGCATTATGACATCAAGTGGACAATGCCACATTGTGTCTTGACGCTCAAGTTGATTGGTGAGTGACACCTCCCTCCTATCTCTTGTGCTCTGCAAGCTGTGCCTCAGGGAAGAGAGGACTCTTGTTCACCCCACCACAGGACTTCAAATAATTGTTTCTCACCTCTAGGTCTGGCCATCGATTACTATGATGGAGGAAAAGATCCGGTAAGACATCATTTCTCCTTCATTCTTCCTCCCCTCCTCCGTGCTGTTCCAGTGAGCTAGAGGTCAGAAAATCAAGTTCAAAGGATGGGAGTTAGCAAGCTGCATTCATGGTTTGGTGAAAGCCATAGCTGAAAGGGGAGCCTCTATGAGTGTCTGAGGGCACTGAATTCTGGAATGGAAAGAAAGAATTTGGAACAGAGACAGTAGTGATTAGAAATGGACAAAAGTTGTTTCAATCATGTCAGAACATTATTCTGTCCCCTTCCAAATTCCCCACCATCTCCTTCCCCCAAATCTGTTGCTTTAGATTCCCAATTCCCAATGCTCTGTGTCTTGTCGGTAGTGTACCTTTAACTTGCAGACCACCATCACTGGACCTCAGTTCCCATCTTCCTATCCTTTGTTTAGTCTTACCATATCCTTGTGAATGGTTGCCCTTTACCATTTGCTTGGATTTCAGAGCAGATGAAACAGTGGGAGAAGTTGCACAGTACAATGTGTGGGAGAGGGTAGAACACTTGCTACAGTCTCTTGATCCTGCTTCAAGTATCTGCATTCCCCATTGCCTCTTTGGTGCCTGAGTCCTCAGCATCCATGGAATCACTTCTGACTGCAAGAAAAGAAGGTTGAGCTGAAATTCCCTAAGCTGAAGTTTCAAGTATTTAAAGACAAAGAATTCTTGCATCAAGAAGTAGGATTTGTAGGATGTTAAAGTCTTAGGAAAGTACATGCAATTGCAATCAGGGACTGAAAGAGGTCAAATACAGTGCTTTTACTATGCCCACTATGCTGGCAGGGTTGCATGTCAATAGATCCCTTCCATGTTTTGAGCTTATTTGGGAACAGAGATCTGCACAACTCGTCTCAACCATTGGGTCTTGTTGCTATTTAGAGGGGCTGGGGATAGAGGGCTGGGGAGAGGAATGAACGTGAAGTACAAAGCAGAAAGTTCCATATACATGAAGAACAAGAACTGAGACCATTAAGGAGGTAGGCTGAGAACATAACATCCAGAGCTAGTGTGAGATCCCCTAGGATGATGTTAATGCCACTCCCTTTGGTGCAGGAGTTCCTGACCCCTGAGCAGCGACGATTTGCTGTCCGGGGAGTTCCTACCTTGCTGGAGGTCTCAGGATTCTCCTATTTCTATGGTGCCTTCATGGTGGGGCCTCAGTTCTCCATGACAGACTATCAGAAACTGGCAAGGGGTGAGATGACCGACGTTCCAGGCCAGAGACCCAATAGGTAATAAAAAGCCACTCAGCTCCTCACCTTCCTAAGATCCCAGAATGCTGAATCCTCCACATGTTCCCTGCAGCAGAGTGCATTTTACCTGGGCACTAAAGTAGTGTGACCAAAAGTGATTTATAAAACAAGATGGTCATTCCAAAGCTGCTCATAATTCTCTGCTTAATGTCCTAGCATTGTTCCAGGGCATGAACCATTTGACATCTTTAGCACAGACTTAGTCCCATCCTGGTGATGTCAGCATCCCAGCTTCCAAATGGAGGCATCTGCAGCAGTGGAACATGGTGACTCCCTATCGCTGTCTCCCCTACCTCCTCTTTTCCACTGCTGTTTTTTAAATTATGAGTTTGACAGTCTCTTTCCAAGGCTTTTCTTTGACCTCCATATTTTTCTTTCTCAGTTTTGTGCCTGCTCTCAAGCGCCTGAGTTTGGGTCTCTTGTTTCTAGTAACCTATACCTTGTCAAGCCTGTACATCTCTGATGAATACCTCATCTCAGATGATTACATGGTATGTATTCATTTGGCACTTCTGGGGTGTGGAAGAATTCCACTTCTCTGGTAAACACTGGATCTGCAAGAGGGGATTTTTTTTTTTCCAGTTGTGCATCAATTTAAAAATAAGTCAGCAAGTAGTGATAAGCCTTTCCACAACTGATTTGGCTTTATTGCCTGTCCTGTGGATTCCATTTGATGCAGAACAGGAACGTGTTAAGCTGAACCAAACCACATGAAAAATTTTACAAATAGAGAATTAATCTTAGATGCTACTGTTGCTTTTGGGAACCTTTGTTTTTGTGACCTTTTTTGTATTTTGTGACCTTTTAATGACCTTCTGCTTAACCATTACATCCAAAGAGCTTCACTAGAGTAACTTGCAAGGTTTACCAGAATCTTTGATGTTCTTAGGAAACTGTTAACAAATAATTCCTACCTGCACCTTATCAGTGTTTCTGTGTCAGTATGAATAAATGAGGGTGTAAATTCCACAATGATTATGTTAATCCCAGAGTTTTCCCAAAGTACCTATTTCAGTACAGGCAAATATTACCAAAGGAAGGAGAATGATGTGTAAATTTGCATAAGCCAATAGCCTGGCGGTCCAGTCCTTATAGCAGCCTCAACACATACATCAGATTAAAACAAAAGATGAGATCTCATCTGCCTTGCCTCATTATTGCCACTCAACTCCGGTTTTTATTTTTATTCTATTTCACTCTTATCTCTGCAGGAGAAGCCTTTCTGGTTCCGTTGTGGTTACATATTGATCTGGGGCAAAATTATACTCTACAAATATGTAACTTGCTGGCTTGTTACGGTGAGTCTAGATGTTATTCCAGAAACAAAAGACAAAGGAACAAAGGTTTGCTTTAGTATGCTCTCAGACTTAGCGCTAAATGGAAGTAATCCAAATATCTGGAGATCAGTGCTGGTCAGTTCAGCTTACTTTAAGTTAGCAAAGGCTAGCTAACTAAAAAGCAGGCAGTTTTTAATCCATCTGCAGTGGTGCTCTCCACTCAACACCTTGAGAGTCAGAGCTTCCCCAGCTCTGCCCCTTTTTTTTTCTCCATTTTTTGGAAAGGCAACGTTTTCCTCTCATGAATCTTTTTCCATAGGAAGGTGTCTGCATCCTTGTTGGTCTGGGTTACAATGGGAAGGACCAGAGTGGAAAACCTTTGTGGGATGCCTGTGCCAACATGAAAGTCTGGCTGTATGAGACAACACCTTTGTTCACAGGGACCATTGCTTCTTTCAACATCAACACCAATGCTTGGGTGGCCCGGTGAGCAGGACAAAATTCCCCTTCTATAATGTGTTGGTAATGTCTGTGTCAACAGAACCAAGACCCTAGCCTGAGAGGGAGCAGTAGAGGAAGAATCTGCCAGTTTTCAGTTCTGGCACTCTTTCTTCCACGTTTTGCTGCTGTGCCATTTGAAACGGGTTAATGGGTAAGGTAGATCTTTTCATTCAGTCTAAAAGGGCAGTTCATTAACATAGGCAAGCACTTGATGGCAGGAGAGGGGCAGAGGCTGGAACGGGACCACAGTGAGCCCTTTGGCCTGCCTGCTCAAACGGCCACACTCTTAACAGCTGGTTCCTACATCTTTGTGCTCCCTATACAACAACTCAACCAGGTTTTGGTTCAGCACTTGCTGAGACATGCAACTGAATCATCAAATATAATTTCCCTGTGTGTTATTGGATGAAGCACTTCTCATTAGCTGGGGTTTCTTTAAGACAAGGACTCGGGTACATTTTGCCCTGGTAGAGCCATCTTGCCGTTTCTGTCACCACAGGGTGTGCAAAGATCTACAGTCCCCTGGGCCCTGCAGCTCTTGGCATGGAGAGGGGATGACAGACCATAAACTAGAAGGACTTTGTTTCTTTTCTACTCTAGCTACATATTCAAACGTCTGAAGTTCCTGGGTAACAAACTGCTGTCACAGGCACTGGCCCTGTTCTTCCTGGCCATTTGGCACGGGCTGCACTCTGGCTACCTGGTGTGCTTTCAAATGGAGTTGCTTATAGTCATCGTTGAAAGACAGGTGCGCTTTGTCTGACTTACCTTAACCTTTCCCTGGAAGCCTGGAAACTGCCATAAGTCTTTACTTGGATTTAACATGAAAAATAGCTGCTTGCTTTGAAATTGGTTTTCAAATGTGATAGAGTTCTGTTCTCAAGAGTTCAGTAGGTTGATAGCTTCTGTACGGGCAAGCCATAAACTTATTGCAGAAGCTGATAGGAAGAAAAGTGGAGAACATGGTGTATGAGTAGAGGGCAACCGAAGCAGCTGAAAAGGTTGGAGGACAAGCACGAGCTGAATGTCTCTGCTAAATCTCCCAGTACTGAGAGAACAACATTCTATATTTAAACCAGATTTTTTTTTTAATTAAAACTTTGAGCAGGACCGGTTGCTTAGTTACTTTTTTAGAGACTAACAGCTTACTAAAATTCATTTTACACAGGTGGATAGGTAACTTTGGCCCCAGAGCCTGCATATGTAGCCACAGGACATCGAACTGATAAGAATTCTGTTTTTTCTTTAAATTAGGTCATAAACCTTGTTCGGGACAGTCCTCCACTAAGTACTCTGGCCTCCATCACTGCCTTGCAGCCCATCTTCTATGTGCTGCAACAGGCTAACCACTGGATGTTTATGGGTTACTCTCTAGTGCCATTTTGCCTTTTCACCTGGGACAAATGGATGAAGGTATTTAGAAGCCAGACAAGCCATGCAACCCTTTTCCCTCCATCCTGTCTCTCAAGTTCTTGGCTCAAAGCTGCTTGCTGATCCTTAACCCTGCCTTTCTCCTTACAGGTGTACAGGTCTATTTATTTCTTGGGCCACGTGTTGTTCTTCACCTTATTACTGGTGTTGCCTTACATTCGCAGATTAATTGTGCCACGAAAAGAAAAGCTAAAAAAAGCAGAGTAACAGCCAAAAGGTGAGTCTGTACTAGGTGGAGGGAATCACCTCCTAGTCCAAGTGTGGGAAGCGGGGCAGCAATGTTACATACTAAGGTGAAAGGCGAACATAAAATCATCCAAAGCAAATCTATCACTTTTCTCTTTTTCAGATTGTACCACCTGTGCATTTGTAGGAGTTGATCTGACACTCCAGAAGCAAAGCATCACCTGCCAAGTTTGCTGTGTTGAAGTATGACTTTTTTTCAACGCATGGAGGGGGAAAGAGAAAGCACAGGGTCCGAGACCCGAAAGGAGGGGAACGGAGTGAGCCTCCTTCCAGATCCTCCACCTTCTGTATGTTGCCTTATCTCTCTGCCGCCCTCCAGTTGGACACTCATGTCTGAGCTGATATCAGATGATTGTAAAACACTCAAGGCAGGCACTGTATTGGTTTGGAGCCACCTTCTGACTTTTCTACGTTTGTCATCCTAGATAAAAATTGCTCCTGGTCTTTTTTCATATCGGCTTCATCTCCTTTCCTCTGGGGTCCCTCAGTGGGGAAGTGTGAACTGTCACACACCACTGAACAAGAGAATTCTACAGACTGAGCAACATCAGCTGCAAGGCGAGCAGGACACGGCTGAGAATTTCAGTTCCATGACAAAGTTGGGCTGAGTTCCTGCTATAAAGGGATCGAGTCTGCTCCCGTATGAAACATGAGGAAGCAAAATACACAAGCACTCTTACCAAAAGCAACATTTAATAGGAAGAAAAAGGCTCTGTAGGGCAGTCCATTTAAAGTCTCATTGATCCAGAAGCTACAAAGATGAAATTGAAGCCCTTTCCCTTCCAGGAGCCCAAAGTTGCACCAGATCCACACCCAAGTGAACGAGCCTTTCCAGAATGTGGAGTCACTGTATGAAAGTCCACCATGACAGCAGCAGCAGCAGAATTTCACACTACTCCCCAGGCTTCCTCAAAGGCAGTAGTAAGTTTAGCACATGTCAGGGCAGCAGAGAGGGGATAGTTGCTGATGGAGACCATCTTTTCTGTATAGTCAACACTGACCTAAGAGAAAGAGGAAAAAAAAAAATTAAACTGCAGGTTTTCACTTACTCCCATCTATCTCCACTGCTTGGAGAGGTACAGTATTCCTCCAGCAAGACAACTGCTAGACCTCACTACTGCCCTCTTTTGGGAGGGAGAAAATTCACAAGTGTTGCAGCATTGGGCCTTTTTTTGACAAGCCTACCTGGGGAAAAGAAAGGAGGGGGGGCAAGACAGGGAATACCAAGCCTAAAAAGAGCAGAAGAAAAAAGAAAAAAAAAAAAGCATACTCAGAACAAAACTGAAATCTGTGCTGATAAAGATTTTTGTAACTCCAAATAAGGGATACGTGCACTTACCGAACCATGGGCAAAAGCTCCCACAACAATGGCAACTGGCTCTGCTGTAGGAATCAGTTCACGCAGATCTGACACTTTAGGAACTGCAAAAGAAGTACCTATCTTCATACAGCCCACAGGGAGATGATCACTGACTGGATTTTTAATCACCTACAGAAAACAGAAAGTTAACAGGGGTGTAGATGTGAGAGACCCTGCCACATAGTTGCTTGTGCAAAAAAAAACAACCAACCCACTTCTACATTGCTAGCTGAAGTGGTGGAGTGTTGCAACATTACCTGTGAACAGTCAAAGAACGTTTACCTTCAGCAATTTCTGAGGTCCGTCAGCAGCTCGAACACTGAGCTTATGCAGCAACTGAACTGACAAGAGAATAAAATTATTTAAGTTGCCTGTTCTTTTGCTGGAGGAATCCTATCCTCTACCTAGTGATCAGAGGTGAAGTAGACAAAAAGGTCCATCTTTATAGAGTTCTCAGCATCACCTAAAGCAGTTCTAAGAAATACTGATCAGCAGGTTATTTTGCTGCTAGCAGAGTCTCACACAAGCACTCCCCACTGTGCTAAGGAACACACAGTTGGACTATGCATCCTGGAACTCACAAAGACACTTTCACATGTTTAAAGTTGGTGCAACCTTTTGACTCTTTCCAAAGTTCTTCTGATCCTGACCATCTTCCTGCATTATTCTGTGGCTGGTATAAAGTCTGAATGACTTACCCATAAGACCACAGAATCGATCAAAAGTTCGTGGGATTCTGGTTTGGGGATTGACTTCAATTAGCACGTTCTTCTGGGTGTGGATATAAACCTGCAGGAGGCCAGCCCGATTCAGCGGACTGTCCATGAGCATCAGGAGACTCTGAAAAACACACAGTAGAGAAGTAAAACACCCAATAGAAAAGGCACAAGAGAGTGAACTCGGAAAAGTTGAGCATTAGGCCCTACGAATGCAGAAGGGACAGATGGTGAAGCAGAAAAGAGTTCGTCTGACTATGGAGGTTCTACTGTAATGCTGAGAGTTAATCCTATACCCAAATAGACTAAACTTTCAACCACAAGCATGGCGGGTAAAGCCAAACTCGCCTCCGTTCCAGGGGCACAAGCAGACCCCCAGACCCGAGGGGAATCAGGCCGGCTGCTGGCCTGCTCCACCGCTGCCCCGAGCTGCCCAGATCCAGCCGGTACCTGGTGGGTGATGTCGGGTCGCACCTCCCCGGGGTCCCGGCCATTCCTCAGCAGCAGCGCCTTGTGCTTGTCGCAGTTGAGGAGCTCGAACGTCTTCCCCACCTACGGCCAAAGCACAGACGAGGTGGAGAAAGGCCCCCGCGGCCGCCTTCGGCCCGGCCGGACACCCCCACCGCCCGCACCTTCACAGTCTCCAGGCTCGCCCCTTCCAGCACCACCAAGAGCCGCCTCTGCCCACGAGGCCGCTTCGCCTCCACCGAAGCGTCTTCAGCAGCAGCCTCCTCCTCATGAGGCCGCCTGGGCGCCGCCATTTTGCTGCGGCCGCACTGGACGTGCGTCACCGAGAGCGCCGCCCCCGCCACCCAAGATGGCGCCTGGGGCGCGCACGTTATCTGGCTCCGGCCAGACCCACTTCCGGAGCGTGGAGCGGCCGCGCCGGAAGGCTGGGGCGGGAAAGGGAAGGGGCGGCTCCCCCACCGCTGGTTTCCCGCCGGAGCGCCTTAGCGGCGGCAGTTTCCGGTGTCCTTACCGGTGGAGCGCGCGGCGCGGCGCGGCCATGGCGCAGAACCTGAAGGACCTTGCGGGGCGGCTGCCGGCCGGGCCGCGCGGCGTCGGTACCGCCCTTAAATTGCTGCTGGGCGCTGGCGCCCTGGCCTACGGCGTCCGCGAGTCCGTCTTCATCGGTGAGTCTCTCCCGGCCTCTCGCGCCCGGTTCCGCCGGCTCCTGCGCTGACCGTGCCTCTTCTCCCCGCAGTGGAAGGTGGCCAGCGCGCCATCTTCTTCAACCGCATCGGCGGCGTCCAACAGGACACCATCCTCGCTGAGGGGCTGCACTTCAGGTAGGGCCCAGCTCCCCCCGCCCTGAGTCCGGCCGCTGCGGGTGCCCGCGCCGTAACGCGCCGCCTCCCGCCCCCCCGCAGGATCCCCTGGTTCCAGTACCCTATTATCTACGACATCCGAGCCCGGCCGCGGAAAATCTCTTCCCCCACTGGGTCTAAAGGTGAGAATGGCCCCGCAGGCCGGAGCAGGAGGCCCAGGCGGCACCAGGAGGGAGGGACGCAGGGAGGGAGCGAGCAAGTAGTGTACCCGAAAAGTAGGTTCGTGCCCGGTGTGTAATAAGCCAAAATTAGGTTGTTGTTTAGGAGAGGTCTTGTATTTATTCAGGCCTGGGTGCTCGGTGGATCTTTCCACAAATCAAGCACCCCAGCAGGAGGTTTCCATGCTCCTTTTATACCCAGAAATCAGGGGTTAGTGCTTTTCTAAACACACCTATTAGATACTGGTTGGTTAGTGATTAACATACAATTACAATACAGCTCACATAATGCTTCTACTACTGTGCAGTGCTCAGGGGAAGGGTCTTAACCTGGGCAGGGGTCTTTTCGAGCTGTGGGTGTGTTTCTCGGTACGATAATGAAGGGAGTTCACTTTCAGCACACTCAGAAGTTGGTTTCATTGTCAAGTTCATTAACTGAAGAGTCACTCTGCCAGGCTGTCAAGTAACTCATCCTCAACACGGTCCCAGACATTGTCTTTATGGTCCAGGACGTTCTGCTTATTTTCTAGGGTTTGGAGATCAGAATCTATCCTTTATGAATTTCTTATCACTAATCAAGGTAATTTTGACCACGCTTCGAGGTCTTGTTCGACCAAGCTTCAAAACCTGGTGACTCCCCCCATTTGTGCGGTACCTGTGGCTGCTTAACACGGTTACTAACCACGGTTACTAGCCACCGTGAAGTGTGCTTATCAGGAGGAGTCCAGCTGCAGTGCTGGCCCTGCTTATCTCTCTCCTCTTCAGACTTGCAGATGGTGAACATTTCGCTGCGTGTTCTCACTCGGCCCAATGCTGCAGAGCTGCCCAGCATGTACCAGCGCTTGGGCCTGGACTATGAGGAGCGAGTCCTGCCTTCCATCGTTAACGAAGTGCTTAAGAGCGTGGTTGCCAAGTTTAATGCTTCACAGCTCATCACTCAGAGAGCACAGGTAAATTGTTCTGGAGATTTATACCCAGATTACAAAGAAAAGACTAAACTGTGGATATGGGGAATGTTACAACAGATCAAGATAAATTTATTGAACTGGTAGATGGTGCATCCAGATGGAAAGGGCATCCCACTTATCTTTTAATCCAATAAAGATACAAACATTAAGGTTGCATCACTAACTTCTGAGAAGAAAACTGGATTCGTTGGTATATAGCATGTAAAACTGGGCTGTAATGTAATGATGGGGGAGGGAGAGCTGATTTACATCATATCCCATAGGTAACAGCAGAACTGGTTTTAAAAATAATTATTATCTGGCCCTTTATGGGTATCAGAAGAGCTGTCAGAGCAAACTAAACAATTTTAAAGGATCTGAAAAGTGAAGTGGGTGAGCAGTCAACAAAGCAGTAAACTTCCAGTAGTGGATGCTACAGAAGGGTAGTAAATATTTCTGTTTAGAAAAAGATCGGGGGGGGGGGGGGGCATTGCAAAATAATAGAAATATTTAGTTTTAAAAAGCCTATATCTGAAAGTTTGTGTTCTGATAATCTGATTGCTAGGGATTCTGAGAATATTAATCTGTTGCAGCTGAGGGAGAGAAGTTGCTGGTCATCTTCTAAAAGGCTTTAGAGGAGGTCCTGCATGAGATTGCTAGAGGATAAGTTGCCAGATAAAATACAAAGCACCTTGTAACTAGTTTCTGATCCATGACAAAAAAAAAGCAGAGTTGAACTAAGTGTCCAGGTCTTGTTTTGGGAACTGATCCATAGCAGGGATTGTCAGGGTTTTGTGCTAGGCCTCATGGTGCACTGAAGGGACTTGTTAATGGCCTAATATAAAGCGAATGAGTGAAAGGGAGGATGTGACAGCAAAGAAACAATGTCTGCAAGGGATTTAGGTTTATTGGAAAAAAAATTACTTGTTAAGTATCTCTCAAACTTCTGAACAAACAGAGTTGAATTTGCCTTCTTGTCATATATTCATCTAGTGTTCATTACTCTAAAGTGATGTATCTTGAAGTGGTTGATAATCAGAAGAAAAGACACTCGCAATTCACACAGTAAATGTTTCTGGCATCACTGTAGAATTCTGCTCAAAACAGCTGCAATAAAAGTAAAAGCAAGTGCTAGACTGGTCAGGTGTTTGATACTGTAACAGTAATTTCTGTTTAAGTCAATATCTGGTGCAGTACTTGTCAGCCTGCCTGGAAAAGGTCCTGGCAAGTTAAAGGTAGAATAAATCAAAATACCTACCAACAACACTTACCCAGAGAGACTACTGAAAGTGTAGCAGCCACAGGAGAGGAGTATCTACAGTAATTAAGAGATGTGATACACAGTTAAAAAAAAGAACTTGGTAATTTTTTTTCTGTATTTGAATGCAAATATGAGGAGACAAACTGCAAACAGTGGCAAATTCAAGGTGGAGAAGGAAATGCTTATTGCTACAACGTGGGAACTGTGGAATTGAATGTGGTAGGATGTGAAAACAAAAAAAAAAAACTTTAAAGAAGAGTTTTTTATTTTTGCAATATTAATGATATGGTGTAGTTAAGTAATAACCATATTATATATTTTTGAAAATGCAATACACAGCTATAGATATGTAATACTACGTAGAGGCAACAGATTCAGATATGGTGTTAATGTTCAGGGTTTGTGTTAGGTAATCTTTCGGGCTCGTTGTGAACGAACTGAGAAGAGCAGTTGTGCTTCACTTTTGGAGTGCGCAGGAAGTGAGAAACAGCCTGTGTTTGCTACTTTTTTTGCTATATTTGTGTTTCAGGTGTCTCTGCTCATTAGGCGAGAACTGACAGAGAGAGCCAAGGATTTCAGCCTCATCCTGGATGATGTGGCTATCACAGAGCTTAGTTTCAGTCGTGAATACACTGCGGCTGTGGAGGCTAAGCAAGTGGGTGAGTTTAGTTTATGCCTGAAAAGGGTGGATTGCCTTTTCGTTTTCACTGAATTACTGAACAAGGATGAAGAATTTGGGTTAGTGTGATACTGCTTTTGCATTGATACAGCTACACAGAAACCTTAGCCTCCTTAGTAATGGAGCTAAACAGGTTATTTTACAAGTATTACCAGAAAACTTTGGGCCATAGCTAATGGGATAGACCATCTGAGGGTGTGAGTTCCCAAGAGTAGGGCTCCTCTTCAGACTGTCCCTTCCTACGGGGATTATGAGTAGAGGGTCTGGATGCCAAGTACACTCAGATATGTTTTGTACTTGTGGATGTGGCTCCAGAATGCTTCGGTTCTTTCAGAAGCAGAGCCCCCAGCCCTCAGCTCTAGGGTTCTGGTGGGTGGCTCAGAAGACGGGGTCTGCCTCCAAAGCTTTTGGCCATTCTTTCTGCAGCTCAGCAGGAGGCACAGCGTGCCCAGTTTCTGGTGGAGAAGGCCAAGCAGGAGCAAAAGCAGAAGATTGTTCAGGCTGAAGGGGAAGCTACAGCTGCCAAGATGATATCCTGCTTTGGAAGATTTTTGTGGGATGTTGCTTGTGAGCTGGACAGTCCTTAGAATGTCACATAGGGCTCACGCTTAAGAAACTGTTATCAGATTATAACTTCAAGTAGGTCACTGTCATTTACTTCTTTTCACTCACCCCACTGTTGCCTGGAGTTAGATTTGTCTGAGGTTACAGGTCAGAGCAGAGAAGGCCACAAGCCTTCGCTCCTTGTTTTAAGGTTTAAATTTTATTGCCTGTGTGTGACCAAAATCCATAATGTTGTTCTTGATTGGGGAAAGTAAAAATCTGTCTGCTAGAAGGCTCAAGCTATTGGGCTAGAGATTGCTTCTTACCCCCCTAAGATGTCTGATGGTGTTGCTTAAGAAGAATTCCTTGAGGGTAGGCAGCTTCTGTTAGCAGGTTTTTCCTTAACTTTTTCTCCCCGGTACCTTGGTGAAGCTCTCAGCAGGAATCCAGGCTACATCAAACTACGTAAGATCCGAGCTGCTCAAAACATCTCCAAAACGGTGAGCACTGGGGTGCAGAATTTTCTTCATCCTTTTGCAATGCTTGTGCTGTCTTCCCAGCCCAGTGGCCACATGATGAATTTAAGGCGAAGGTGACCTGCCCTGTCCTGATCTTTGTTCCTGCCCAGCCCTTTTCTCTGCTCAAGTAGAGCTTAAGATTTAGTTTGCCATGATCGGCAGTGAGATGGGAGGCTAGGAGTTCATGCCCTCCATGTGACGAGGCCAGATCCACATCAGACTCCATTACCCACACTCGGCTGCAGCCACCAAAAGCTCCTGGTTTCCTGCACGCTGAGAAAGGGGAACAGATAAGTGTGGGATCAAAGCTTTTTCTGACAGGGAGACAGAATGAGCACTTCTAGAAAGTCTGATGGTGCTGGCGTGGGAAGTCAGGAAGTTGAGTTGTTTTGGGGATTGCCTTGATTTAACTGAGATCTTAATAAAACAGGAGTAGCTGGAGTGGGAGATAGGTTCTTTGGTAGTGCTGTTCCTCCACATGCATTTATACTCCTTTATGTTATCTCTGCAATGGATTTCTTTTTCAGATTGCTGGCTCACAAAACCGTGTATATCTCACAGCAGACAACTTGGTACTGAACCTGCAGGATGAGGGCTTCACCAGGTAAAGGGGCCAGCTGGCTGGATTTATCTGCACCCTACCTGTGACCTGGAGCTCTCTCAGGATCTTTGAGAGAAGCCTGATGCCAGAGGACAGAGCCAAGTAGGGAGCAGTCTTTCTTCTTGTGGAAATTGAGGTTTCTGTTAATCTAATCAATTTACTGTTTTTCTTCCTTCCTCCCACTCCTTACTGCGTCTCCTGACACACAGAGGAAGGTAAGGCACTGTTTATTTTGATCCTTTTTAGTACTTGGAAGGAGGGTGTTGATGTTTGCCTGGTGCCTGGGATGTTTCTGGCTTGGGCCTTTGTGGCCACAGGAAGTTTATTCCTTCTCTATCTCTGTTCCCATTTTTGATGTGAAGCTCGAAGCCTTCCTTGCACAGACTGCACAAACATCTACATCAAGTAGGAGACACTCAGTAATTGGAGCTTTGTGTATGTCCTGTAAGGAACCTGGCACAGGAGGGCAGGAGTAACTGAGGAGCCTCCTCCAATCTGTCCTGTGTGTACAGGGCATTTATGGCAGAGAGGGCTGTGAGAAGACTATTAGATGATTGCAGGAATTTGTCTTGGTTTGGGGTAATGCTCTCTAGGAAAGATGCTTTCGTTACTCTCCAAAGTCTTTCCAGTCCATGCTAGAAAAGCCTGTTTCCTGCTTTCAGAGTTGGCAGGAGTTTGGTGGCTTTGCATAATCTGTCCAGTGTTTACTGGAAAGGGCAGTGCCAGTTTGAGCTTAATCTAAAATCTTAGATTTCCTAGAATCAAGAAGGGAAGCCAGAGCTGGTTTCTCTTCTGTGGGATCTCTGATTGCAAGATCGTTCTTCCTTATCTCTGACCAGATTCTGTCTTACTCTCTCTGGAAGGCTTAGATGGCTTTGAAAAAAGTACCTGGTAGGAAGGACTTGGAAATCCAGATAGTTTGGGTATGACACCCCCAAGGCTGTTGTGAGGGTCTGGTTCAGCTTTGCTTATGCTTTCCGGACTAACAACTCGCTTCTGTCTCCCTTTCAGTGACAGTCTCTTACTCAAACAAGGGAAGAAGTGAAAGAAGCTGAAGCCTCCTAGAATCAGCGGTGCTGACCAGCAGAAGATAGGAGTGAGGAGCTTTGAACTCCCTCCACTAGTGTTGTTTGCCCTCACTTTGAAGTTGTTAATCCAGTAGCCAGATTGGGTTCCCATGCCCCTGCTCCTCTCTGGCAGTCCAGTTCTGGGATTGGACTCTGCCCCTGGGCAGCTGTAATTCCTTCCTCACCCCACCCATTAAATTTTGGGAGGGGGCAAGGGGCTTACTGGTATAAACCCATGTGGATATACTAATTCACCTCTAATCTTCATTAATCTTTAGATTTCTGTAGGGTAAAATCAGAATTCAGTTTTGGCCAAGAAAGGGAGTTCTGCTGCCATCACTACCAGACTTTTTTTCTAGTAAATTTTGTTTCAGTCTTGATCCCAAGAAAACCTGGGACTGAATTCAGAAAAATGTCATTCATTGGGTGCCTGTCACTGCTGGAATATCTAATTGTGTCACTGTCTGCTCAGTGATTCTTTCAAACATTTCTAAAAATTAAAACACCCAAAATTTATACTGTGTCTTAAGTGTGCTTAGTGTCTAAAAAAGAGGTTATTTTGCATAAGGGGAGGTGGAAGAGAGCTTTTATTTTGTTGAAGCCAGAATCGGGATGCTGTGGAGAAAGGAGTTATAGGAATATCCTCCTGTTCACTGACAGATCATAGGGTGGGGAGAGAAGGAGAAGGTGTGGATGCTCCTTTAGCTGCGTGGGGTCTAGAGCCAGTTTCTTGGCTGCCTGTAGGTGCTGGAGATGAGTGTAAGTTTCCCTACTGTGTCCTGACCTCCATTGTTAGACCTTGGGGTTTTTTTCTGCCCTGCTTTCCTGGCCAAAACTGTAGGAGAAAGCTCCCTCCACTGACTAAACTCTGTTCTGTGCTTAGGTTTCAGAGGCAAAATCTTGTCTGCTTCAGGGGGGAGCTTCTTCCCTGTCTCACTGGCCTGAAATCCATATGGGGATTTCACAGAATCCTGAGTTGGAGGAGACCCATGAGGATCACCAAATCCAACTCCTCACTGCTCACAAGTCAACCTAGAATCACGGAATCACAGAATCATCTCGGTTGGAAAAGACCTTGAAGATCATCCAGTCCAACCATTAACCTCACACTGACCGTTCCCAACTCCACCAGATCCCTCAGCGCTGGGTCAACCCGACTCTTCAACCCCTCCAGGGATGGGGACTCCCCCCCTGCCCTGGGCAGCCCATTCCAACGCCCAACAACCCCTTCTGCAAAGAAATACTTCTTAAGAGCAGCATTGGCTTGGGGAATGCTGTTCTTGGCATTAGCATGGCATTACCATGTCACCATCGGTCTTATCTTTTGTACGCTCTCCAGCCTTGCCTTAGCTCTGCTTGCATGTTTGACACTAGATCAGGGGAGGGAGCTCAGGTGGAGTCACCTAAATCATCCTGCCCATCATCCTGCCAGTGCCTTGCCAATGGCGTTCCTGCTCCCTTCAGCAAAGCATGGGCATGTCCCACAGCCTGTGGCAGGGCTGTAAGGGCGTGGCACCTGTTCCCAGCTGGTTTGCACAGTGTGCTGGGCTTATGTGATGGGGTTTTGGGTAGCAGGGGAGAGGGATACAGTGGTGGCCCCTGGGAGAAGCTTCTTGAAGCTCCCCCAGATCCAAGGCCAAGCCAGTTTAGTGATGGTGATAATGTATTTAGGAAGGGAAACCTGAGAGGGGGCTGGGGACTTTGAGGACAAGTTATGGGAAGGTCAACTCTGCAAAGGTCAGTGGAAGGAAGGAGGGAGGTGTGCTGTGGCAGAGACGCCCCTGTATCCCATGGTGAGATGGCGGGGACCCCGCCACGATCACCGGAGGAGCAGAGAGTCACCTGTGGGGGACCCTCAGGACTCTGCAGTTGGGCGCTGGGAGGAGCAACCTGTGGAGGTGACCCAGGGTGGAGCATCTCGAGAAGATGCATCCCATGGGGAGGAGTCACAGCACAGCCTGTGGAGGAGTGTCTGCTGTGGGAGAGACCCCCCCGCGGGGCAGGGCGGGGGGAATGCAGAAGAGTGCTGCCCCCTCCTTGGAGGAAGAAGCAGCAGCACTGACTGCAGCCCCCATCCCCTGCCCTGCACCAAAGCTGGGCCCGGGAAGAAGGGAGGGGCAGGGGGAGGTGTTTTAAGATGTGGTAATGCTTCTCCCTGTCCCATTCTGTCTGTTGAGTGTTGGTTTTGTTAGTCTTTTTAATTAAAGGATGTTCTTGTTTTCTTCCCCTAGCGAGCCTGTCTTTTTGCCTGTGACCATTAAATGGTTGAGCCACCCTTCCCTGCCCTTTTCTCCATTTCTAATCCCTTTGATTCATTTTTCTCCTTTGCAGCACTGGGGGGCAGGGGGAAGGGGTGAGTGAGTAGCTGCCTGGTGCTCAGCTGCCCTCTGGGCTCAAACCACAACTACAGACCAGTAGCCCCCTCATCTCACCGGCTCCCAGGCAGGTGCGTCACCTTGCAGGCACGTCACCTTGCAGGCACATTGGCCATTGCCACCGGATTACAAGCTAAATGGAACAGAGTTCAAGATATGCCTCATTCCTTCTCACTTCTACTCCTTCACCCCTCAGGATTTGTGCTCTAAACCAAGAGGGGAGAGTCTGGCCCTACGATCCCCACGCTAAAGCAGAGGATGATTACAGCTGGCCTTTTAACGTGCTCGGCAGGGTCCTGTGTCAGAGAGCTGATGGTGACTGATTGTGCCATTATATCCCATGGGCCTTAGACGTGGCTCCCTGTCCCCCATTTCCAAGTGTTCTTGGTCTGGATCCTGGGTCACATTGTAACCTAGCTCAGAGTTTTCCCTAAGTGGGACTGAGCTCTTCACAGAATCATTTAGGTTGGAAAAGACCTTGAAGATCATCCAGTCCAACCATTAACCTCACACTGACCGTTCCCAACTCCACCAGATCCCTCAGCACTGGGTCAACCCGACTCTTCAACCCTTCCAGGGATGGGGACTCCCCCCTGCCCTGGGCAGCCCATTCCAACGCCCAACAACCCCTTCTGCAAAGAAATACTTCCTGAGAGCCAGTCTGACCCTGCCCTGGCACAGCTTGAGGCCATTCCCTCTTGTCCTGTCGCTTGTTCCTTGGCTCAAGAGACTCATCCCCCCTCTCTGCACCCTCCTTTCAGGGAGCTCTAGAGGGCCGTGAGGTCTCCCCTCAGCCTCCTCTTCTCCAGACTAAACCCCCCCAGTTCCCTCAGCCGCTCCCCATCAGACCTGTGCTCCAGACCCTGTACCAGCTCCGTTGCCCTTCTCTGGACACACTAGAGATGGCTCTTCCTGCCATCAGCTCTAAATGGGTCCTAGTCCAGGACACCTGAGCCATCTTTTTCACTGGGTAACAAATGCCCCCAGCCTAAGCAGTACCTGTAAATTAAGGATTCCCCTGCTCATTCCCTGTGATCTAAGCCAGCTGCCACAGAAAGGCTCAGGTCTGCACGCTGTAGCTGTTGCTTTATTCAAACTCTCTCAGCATTCTCCCAAATAGTTTCTGGGTACATTTCACAGGCTGGGGCCTAGTTTTAACCAGCAAGACTTTACAAACTGTGCTGAGTCCCATTCTAACATCACCCAGGATAAGTTCCAGCGCTAAGGAATGCTTTCTGGCACTCACAGACTGGTACAAATAGTGGTGGGAAGAGACCTCTGGAGGTCTTTAGCCCTGGCTGCTGGTATACATGGCACTACTGCCAGTACTAGGTCAGATCAGCTGTGGCTTTGTCCATTCATGTATTCAAAGATTGAATCGTGTCTGATAAAACCAGTCTTAGTGTTCAGCCTGAACCTCCTAAGCTGCAGTTTGAGACTGTTGCCTCTGGTTTTATTATCTGCCACTGCCATCATCTTCTTACCACTCCTTTGTGGAGTTGTAGATGAGAATATCATACTGTACCTCTCAGCCCTCTCTTTCCCAGACTAAACAACCCAGCTGCCTTAGCCCCTCCTTGTAGGGGACTAATCTCTGTGAAGCCACAATGTGGCTGTGCTCTGGTCTACCTTCTCCATAAAGATGAAGTTTCATTTCTACCAAGCGATACCTACATCGGAGCAGTCAGGCACTACACTGTTTGCTGAAGCAGCCCTTGTGACTTAACCCTCCAGCTCAGGTTGGATACTATCAAAGACAGAGGATGACAAAATGCCTAATGATCTGGGAACATGAGGACGACCTTTCCAAAGACCAAAATTTAAGTTCAAATGCCTGCATCTGAGTTAGTCCCAGCTCTGTGCTCAGACTTACCTGATGACTACCTCAAGCCTCACAGCAAGGAGCCACCATAATTGGTCACAGCTTCTGTTTAGAAGTCTGAAGACTGCAGGAAGTGATGAAAACTAAGCTAGAGCCATTCTTGTAGGTCTTTGCAGGGCTGCAAGTGAAGCCAGGTGTGCAGCTATACTCAAAGAGAAATCATAGAAAAAAGCTTATGGGACTCAGCATTCAAACAAATACAAGTTTATTTACAAACAAAGGAGGAAACATGGCCATCCCATCAAATTATGGTATATTTACAGCATCCAATCAAAGGATCAAATAGAAAAGGGATTGTAGGGCAGAGGAATGATATTAAGGAAAGAGGAAGTTTCCTGTTGAATGGCAGAAGAGCTGAGCTGAAATGGGCCAAAACCTCCATACTTAAAAGCTGAGGCTTCAGGGTACTGTACCAGGCTAAACCCTCACTCACAGTGGTGGGCAGAGCTGTAGCTCCTGTGAAGAGCTTCCTTAGCTCTTACTCCAGGAGTCTGCTGAAGCTGACACAGCAGAGGTGAGTTTGGGCCCCAGTGCTTAGGGAGCAAGGGAAGGAAGGGGCAGGAGTTTTTCCCATTAATGGATGAAGAAGGGGCAGCAAGAGCCTCCACTGGCCTGCACAGGCAAGGGACAATGGTCAGCTGAGCTAGAAAGCAGTCTGGTTCAGGACACTGAGAGGTGGCACGGAAAAGAAGGGGAAGGCCTAGTTGCAGTCCAGGAGCAAGGAACACAACACAGGCCAGCCTGGACGTGAGCTGCAGTCCTGTACCCCACGTTCAGAACCCCCACAGGGCTACCTGCAATGTACGCTTATTTTTTCTTTAGTGAGCCTTTCAGTTTCTTCTCTGAGGAGTGTTGTTTCCGTACCTTCTCCTCCTTTTTCCCCAAGTTCTCATAAACCATCGACTCCTCTTTCTGTCTGTGAGACCAGGGAAAAACAAGGGAAAAAATGAGCAAGAGGGAAAAGCCAGCCAAGGCATCAGGGGAGACTCTTGCCAGAGGCAGGCATAGCTGGGCCTCGGCCTTAGGTGAGCTCTTACTTGGAGCATTTTCGCGAAGCCTTGGCATGCACATTTCTCACTGCAGGGGGGTAGGCAATGTTCCCATACTCAGACTCATTCGGCTTGCCTTTCTGAGACTACAGGAGAGAAAAAACAAGCTGAGGAGAGTGTGATCTGAGGCATCATGGAAGAGTCCTGGCTGTTTGACTATGCTCATGCCAGGATCTCAGTGGAGGATTGCTGAAGTCTTCAGTGCACTCTGCCCGCTGTTGTGGATGCAAATGCAGCCTTACACAGGGGTGAACAGTGGGGCAACAGATTTCTGGAGGCACTGGAATGCCTGAGAGTGCTACTAAAGAATACTGAACAGAGAGCAGCAGCTACTGGATGCTGCCAGAGGCTACAAGGAGAAATAAAGGATGCCACTTTTCAGCTGGCAGGAGAAAATCCTGCAACCACAGAACCAGGATGGGAAAAGCAGAGAGGAAAGGAGAGGGCCATGTCTTTGCCTGTCCTGGATTTAGCTTGTAAGAAGACAGCACTCGGTGGCGATGTTATATAGAACATAGTTGAAATAACTGCATTAAAACTTAATGCTCTTTATAGGTGCACAAGGGGTTGGTAATTGAACTGCTAACATTGCCCACTGAATTTTAAAGCGAGGAACAGGGACTCTAATCTCCGTGCATCATTTTAGTCTAGGCAGGTCCCAGTGGTCCCTTTTCTAAGTTTTATACCAAAGCCTGGGAAACAGAGGGCTTGGTCTCAGAGCCATGCAGGGCCTAGACTTGCAGGACAGAAAAGCAGAATCACCTTTCTCACCTGGATAACTTCCAGCTTTTTCTTGGTTGTCTCTATAAACTGGCAGATGGCCATGTAGATGAACTTGTACTGGGCCTCTGTCTGCACCATCCCTGAGCGTTGGGCCCTCACCATCTGGATGGTCTTCTGGATGTCAATGTCACAGTCCAGCCCTAGAAAGGGGCACCACAAAAGCTTATGGCCACGTTCACTGCCCCCCTCTCCCAAATTTCTACCAAAAGCAGTCACAGTGGAGGCCAGCCAAGAAGTTTCTACCCCCCTCCACACTCCTCACTTCCATTGGGACCTCCTATCCCTCCTTTCTGCTCAGCATCTTTCAAGTCTGGCCCTGGAGGAAGAACCCAAGCTCAGGGAAGGCTGAAGCCCCACTAAGTGGATATGGTGCAGAGATCCAGCAGCTACCACTTAGCCAGGATCTTCCAGGGTCCTCTCCCAGGATCTCATACACCGATACCTAGGAGTTACAGCTGGACTTAAGGGCACAGCCCTACTGGGTAGGCCAGTTCACTTCAAGATACTTTGGGGTCCTCTTACCCTTGGTGGAGATGGTTTCCACTATCATATCGATGACGATGATAGTGCCAGTGCGGCCAATCCCAGCACTGCAAGGAGAGGACAAAGAGAGGTCAAAGCAATACCAGCTCCTGAAATAAAATGCAACTGCTTCTGGGCAAGGATTCAGCACTTGCAGCAGCTGTTCAGCATTGCCACAAGAGGATTCCACAGGCAGAGAGTTTGGTTTGGGGGCATCGAAGAGGAAAAAGCAAATATCAGGGCTGGCATATGTTTCACTCACAAGCCCTGGGGAAGAGCTGGTGCAGCAGGACAGACTTTCTATACCTCGCCCTAGATAAGGAATGGAGAATGCTTCCAAAGCCCAGCCCTTTGTACCAACCTGCAATGCACCAGAACAGGCCCTGCATCTGGGATGCTCTCTTGCTTCTGGTTTATTTGGTCGAGGAAGCTGAGCACTCCTCCCGGCTCGCTGGGTACACCGTGGTCAGGCCAGCTCAGGTACTGGTAGTGCCAGATCTCACGCGCAGCCTTACCCTGATAATAACAAAACATCCCCTCAGTGAAACCACAGCTCAGGCATATCCCCTGACCTCTGGCCCAGGGAGAAGTGGGTCTGAAGCCAGAGAGAATCTCTGTCTCCTGCACACTTCTTGGTGATTCCACCAGTGTGATTCCAGCCCAAACAAGGTGGGAATTGCAGGCCCAAGAATGATCCAACAGCAGCATCCCCAGAGCACCCCACGGTTCCCAGCCTCAGAGGTGCAGTGACTGTTAGACCAATAGCTCAATGACAGCCCTTGACCACTCACGTTATCCACTGGACAGATGCAGAGGTGCCGGAGTTTGTACTCCAGTGCATCGTGCTCCCCAGCGTTCTCCACAAGGTAGGGACCATATTCCTTCGTGCTGCCCACCTCCGGCCAGTAAGGCACACATTTGTTCTGTGCAGGCAGACAGGGCAGGGTGAGGATGGGCAGGTCAGAAAGAGAGAAAAAGCAGAGCAGTGGTTGAGGGGGGAAAAGCAGGCAGCTCCAAGACACCTACAAACTGCTGCTTACCCGCCCTTTTTCTACCTCCCGCGTAGTCATCACAATAATGCGCGTGTTCTCCTGCCACACCATTTGCCAGAAATCATTGACTGTGGCATCCAGGCAACCCTGGCTGGCGATGTAGGTCTTGGTGCACTCATCTGGGCTGATTAGGTTGTTCTGAGTGTGGACAGGGGAAGATCAGGAGGGCTGAGGACCAGGCAGGCCTTCCCCCATTTGGGGCATACAGCCATCTTTCAGGAGTCTCACCTTGACATAGTTGGCATTGATATAGTCAGATCCAGGTATATTTGGGTCCCTTCCTTGCAGGATGACTCTGGAGTGATCAACTGGGGATGCAGTGAAAGAATAAACAGAGCAATGAGATTTCACTCCCAGCCACATGAAGGTCCTTCACTGCCCCACATCACGTCATTCGTGCTACCCAGCACGCCCCATATTTTCACCTCTCCTCTGGGGTCAGAACGATCTCATCCCATCCTCCCATCTCTCTAACCCTATGATGGGCCATCAGAAGCTAATGAGTCTGACAAAACCCTCCCTCCTTCCTTCAAGGACATGAAAAAGCTGTGACCTCTCTTATCAGCTCTTAAATCCTCCACACCACACACCTTGTAACCTGCTCTGGAGGATAGAGGGGGCCAAGGCAGGGCCAGGGATGACTCAGACAGCTCTTCATTGCCTGTCTGTGTCTATTTGGGGTTTTTTTATAGTGGAGAAGCAAGACTCACAGGGCAAGATGTTCTTGTATCGGTTCTTGCTCTTGTTTTCAGGTCTCTGACCCTCATAACGGTCAAACAGCTGCTTGGCTTCCTGCTTTTGCAGACTCTGAGACCAGAAGAAAAAATAGTCACAATGTATGAGAGGGGAGGTAGGCACTCAGAGGAATAGTGGTGACTCAGGGAACACATGGGCATGCTTTGAGGGAGCAGAGGAGTGAAGAAAAGCAAACCTAGAATTGAAAAGTCCAAGGTTCATGCCCTTACTGTCTTGCTGACTCATTCTCCCAACCATGAAATAGCACAATTCTGTCTCACTGGATTTGCTTAAAGATGACACTCACTCCCCAGAGGAACAGGTTCCAAACAGACTTCTTTCAGAGATAACTTGACAAGAATTTATATGACACCTGAGAAGTTCATGTCCAGGAAGAAATCAAGGTTGGAGAATAAGGTGGTACACAGGGACTTCCCCAAAAGCCAGAATGATGTCCCACAGCAGTTTCTTACATCAAATTCCTCCCAGAATCCAGCCTTGGATGTCTCCTCAGATAGACTCTTCTTGTTCAGTTCCTGCACTCTATTCTCAATGTCAGCAGCATTCACCCTCGTAGCATAGTAAGGCTGGGGATGGGAAAACACAATGCTTTGGCATGAGAGAGAGAGACACTGCTGGAGAGAAAAGCCTCCTCTGTGCTGGGGAGAAAAGGAGGAGAGGGACACAAAGAGCAAGTGGGTTCCCTCCAAATGATCCCTAAGAAACAGAGGAAATGGGATTTACCTGCTTCAGGTACACAAAGGAGCCAGACACCTCTTCAATTCCAATCTTCTTGAAGTGCTCCACCAGATCTGCCAAGCTGTCAAACACCTCAGCACCTCCAACTGTGTAGCGTCCATTCTAAATGGAAGAAGAATGTTGAATGTCCCACTCATTACATTCCTATAGACAAAGCTGATAATACTCAGGGAAAAGGTAATACTGGGGTGCAAAGCCATAGGCACCACCCTGTGCCATCTAGAAGAGAATTTCCTCTGGCAGGAAAGTAAAATGATACATTGCCCTGAGAACACTAAGCTCACAGCATGGTGAACTGACTCCTGTTCTCAGCAGATGGGAATTGTAGAGAGCGATGAGGTCTCCCCTCAGCCTCCTCTTCTCCAGACTAAACCCCCCCAGTTCCCTCAGCCGCTCCCCATCAGACCTGTGCTCCAGACCCTGCACCAGCCTCACTACCCTTCTCTGGACACACTCGAGTAATTCAGTGTCCTTTTTGTAGTGAGGGACAGAATCACAGAATCATCAAAGTTGAAAAAGACCAACTGGTCCTAGAGTTCCAGGTCACAATGAGCTCTGCTTCCTCCAGCATCTGAGCACCCACCACTGCCTGTGGTTACCCAGGCTGGGCTGAGGACTTAAGGAACCTGCAAGGTGACAGCACTTTGATCCAAATTCAGAAACACTGCTGGTGGTAATCAAGCTGACAGGGCCCATGTTTTTGAGGACATGATCAGCAGAGATTGGCAGAGACCTCTTCCAGTCCCTTTTCTTTTGCTCTTCCAACTGCTCACCTCACACATGATCTTGATGTGCGTGACTTTGAGCCGGGCCCCAGAGGTACTGGTTGCCCCAGCTGGTGGAGCATCAGACCCAGGTTTAGGCTGGTCAGTGAGGACAGACAAGACAAAATCCCCAGGTTTACTGAGGCTCTCCCGCACCAAGAAGGTCCAAGGGGTGGCTTTGGCCTGGAGAAGGGACTCAGCTGCAGAGCCTGACAGATGCCCATGGTACCACCTAGGAAAAAGCAAGAGAGGGTCACGAGAGGTGGAGACGCAGATAAGTGCGTGCCCTTGAGCTGATGAGCAAGGGACAGCATCACTGGGGAAGGCTGAGGGAGGAAGAAAGAAAGGGAGAGACAGAGAGGAGGGAGAGAGAGGGAAGAAAATCAAGGGAGGAGCAGGATCTTGGGAAAAGCAGATGAGACAGAAAGTAGAGAGCTGGCAAGAAAAGGAAACGGCAAGGGATGAGGTAGAGGTAGAACAGACCCAGAGAGCAGAATGCTGGTACCAGAGGACATGATGGGAAAGCACCAAGTCTGATCCAGTTGTGTGACACACACAAGCACAAATAAGCAATGCTCACCAGCTTGAAGACCAGCTAGGGGAGGGTAGTCTGTGGGTTTCAGCACCTCCCAGCATTATTGGGATTGTAGCCTTACTGCTGCAAGGTGCTTTGGAAACTCAAACACCAGGGAAACAAAAATAAACCCTCAGTGAGTCAGAAAATCTCCCACTGCATTTAGTAGCACTCAGATGGGTGTGTTGAGGTCAGATCCATGAAAAAACCATCCCAGCAACCTGTCTTTCTGAAATTCAGTCACCTCTTCATTCAAAGGATATTTCCCATTCTCTGGGCACATCACACTGCAGCAATCAGCCTAGTCATGGGAGCGAACACCAGGAGCCACCAGGAGCCCATATTCTGCTCCTGGTACTTAGCACTGTTGTTGATCCATGTGCACTTTCCTGTCCTCAATGCAAACACCCAGCCAGCAGCTGGAGAGAAATCCGCTCAGCACAAGGTGAGGAGCACCCCCATCTAACCGAGGTGCTCTCTGCTTTGCTGCTGGACTGAGGCCAGGGTGCAGAGGGGCACAAGCAAGATGCAAATGGCACAGCTGGTGCAGACAGCAGAGCTGCCGAGCCCCTTCCCACTTACAAAGGTCTCGGGGCAGGTGCATGTGCCTGCCTGGTTGGATCTCACCACGCTGGGTGGTAAAGGTGCAAGTGAGGGTTACCACAGGTGAGACAGGACAACTCTGGAGCCCAGGGCTCTTGGCCCTGCAGAAACTTCAGATGTGACCCAGGTTGTCTCTGTGCAGATCCCCTAGTTCCTCATGCCTGTCCCAAGCTCCACAATTTCTGTGGACCACACCAGAAGGTCCCAGGGGACACTGCTGAACTGCCAAGTAGAGATGCAGAAGGCCAAGTCCACTGCAAGCTCTGTCCTGCTTCCACAAAACTCACTTGGAAGCTGGAGCTGGAGATCCAAATTATAGAAAGTTGAGAGCTGTGAGGTGCGCTGAGCACGGAGAAATGCTCTGGATCATTCCCCTCCTCCCAGTACCCATTTTCTGGTGAACCCTTCTCAGCCCAAGGGCCACGACAGCCCTGCTGCTCCTGCCCCAGCCCCTTCCCTCCTTCCCAGCTCGGTGTCAGGCAGTGGATTTGGGCCCTTCTCCTCCAGCAGGGATGGGCCTAGTTCAAACAGGCCTTTCTGGTCCAAGAACATACCTGTTTCCAGCTGGAGCCCTGTGCTGGTCTCTGCGTTCAGGGGCCTTGGCAGCATGGCTGCTGTGCCAGCCAAAGGCCGTTTTCGCTGCAGCTCTGTCCCGCTTCCACAGAGCTGCCTCAGCGGCTGGAGACACAGCCAGTTTTGGCCGTTTCCTCCTGTGAACAGCGTTTCAAAAGCAGGTAGCTGTTGCATCAGACTGACTTGCAAATGCCCCTCTCTGCTCCTGATTGTCGCAGGTACCGCAACAAGCACCAGCCATGCTCCATGAGTTGCTGTGCACGCTGGCATCAAGGCCAGGTTGGTGCTCAGTAGACGAGCCAGTGTAGTTAGAGCTGTGGAGGCAGGCTTTTGCTGCCCACAGAGTAGCTAACAGTGGAGGCCTGGGGTGGTACTGGTGTCTGTGGTGAACTTCACATTGTGAGGAGCATCTGTTCCCAAGAATTGAAATGGAGTTCAGGAAGCCATGCCCCAGTCACAGAAGCAGCTGGGGCATCCATTCACTCTCCCATCTGGCTGGATCCACACATTCCTCTACACAACATCTAGGAACCATTTTGACAGCAAGATGTGGCAGACAGTTATTGTTTCCTGGCAAGTAACTTCTGTTGATCCTCTCCTCAGACACTGCGAGAAGTAGCTGGTGACTTTCATGGCATAGCAGTCATTAATTTTTGAACCTCCTCCCAAAGGAGTGTTCAGCCACCATGTGCCAGTGCTCAGATGCACCCCTGGGGAATAGGTGATCACTCCTGTTCATCAAAGAGGTCTCTGGGCCTCCCTTCCACAGGTAGGAAGGGGTTAATGGGTCCCGTTTCCCCCTCCCTTCCCCCAGTAGAGCCCAGCTCTTAAAAGCCACGTGATGGAAAATCACTTGGGGAGACAGCAGAGGAGCTTTCGTAAGAGCTTGTCAAGGGGGGAGAAGTTTCCAACCGCAGGGAGGAAGGGAGGAAACTGCAGGGCCACAACCCAACGGCCTTGAGTGGAGAGGACAGCTGGGGCAGGCAGGTGCTGGCCCCTCCGCAGCCGGACCCTGGAGTGAACAGGGGTGCACCCCAACGCTTCACCCAGGGTGTCGTTGCTCCCTGTTTCCAGGTGCACAAGGAAGACCTGTCTGCCCCAGATCACAGCGCGACTGCTCCCCAAGCTGCATCAAAGAGCCTGAATGCACAGTGCGAGGGCAAAGCCACCTGATTTGATTTAGGAACATGGTGTCAGAGATGTATGCAAAGTGGGGATAGGAAGGAAACTGAGCAGGCCAGGAATAACAGGGGAACATGGTCCTGCTCTGTTAGATGAGTCACCCAGGCCTGGAATAACCAAGGTGGTTTGGGGTAAGACTGAGGGCTTCCACATACCATATCATTCTACAGACCGCTGCAGACCCGTAATTAATGCCACAACCTTTGCTTTTAGGAACAGGATATAAATAGCAAAAGCAACAGGAAACCAGAAGCATAAATAGAGCCCTGTTAGGTCTGCTGTGATGGGTCAAGGTACGTCCAGCTATTCCTGGGGATGCTGACCCCACAGAAGCACAGGGGGCTGCGGGAGGCAGGAAGACACATTTTGCAGGGTTTGCCCTGGGCACACATGAAACACAGAGGAGGTCTAATCACGGACACACTAGCTGCTTTGCTTTCTCCATACCTCTCTGTAGTGGGGTCGGAACAGTTGAGTGGGTATCGCAAGTCGATGATGGTTCCATCTTTGTCCTGCAGTGAGCCCTGTTGCTGCGTGTAGTACTCCACCAGTTCCGACAAGGTGGCAAACTTCTCCCCTCCGTACAGGTCATAGAAATCTCCAGTATTCTGGATGCGGATGTGGGTTACCTGATCACCAACCCTGTGGGATGATGTACAGAGCAGTCCAGTGAGGCAGTTGGAAAAGAGGCAGGAAGTGTTCCGTGTTACCTCCTGCCACAGAACCAGAGCAAACCATTCCAGTGAAAGGAGATGACTGGAAAGGGAAGCTCCTGGGGCAATTTGAGGGAGGGTCTAGAAGATGCTGTTAAGCTCAGGTCCTTTTACAGCTTGCAAAGAACTCAAAGGAATAAGGACAGGATGAAGAAGATGCCACAGGACTTGTGAGGATCTAAGCATTCTGCGTACATAACCCTGGAAAGACAGAAGTTGGAGACTGAGTTACTTACCGGACTGAAAGAGAAAAATCCCCCTGATTCTTCCGACTAGGTCTGGCCAGAAAGCTCCCATGGACACCTCGTCCTTTCAGTAAGGCTTCAGCTTCCAGCCCACTCAGGTCACGATGAAACCACCTAGCAGGGGTGACAGAAACAAGACCAAGTGAATAAAAAAGGCCAGGCACTATTGTGGAGACCTGTACAGTGAAGAATGTTCCCCGGTCAGCATCCCTAGAGATACCCGTACAGGTGACAGCCAGCAGCAGCATCCCTTCCTACCTGATGCCTCCCCCAGACTATGAAAGGTTTCCACTGAGATGCAGCTTCCAGGATGATCCCCCCTCCTCTGATCTGACCTACTTTCCTGATCTCTCTTACCTCACCATCGTGGAGGATGAAAGAAGAGGGGGCCAAGCAGCTACCACCAAAACAACTCAGAAAACACAGAGGAAAAATCAGTTTGCGCTGGCAAGAAAAGGGAAGTCGGTCTGTGCTGGAGCGCCCAACGCCAAGCTGTTTCTGCGCCTCTTGGGAGCTTGCCATGTATCTCTCCTGGCGTCTACCATCAGTCCATTCGGCCCCTCTCCATCTGCCTGTTTCTGGGTACGTGCCCTGATCTCCAGCCCTACACAACTTGGGCACAGGCAGGCACAAGCCTGTGCGCAGCCAGGCACACACGGCTCCAGGAACAGGAAGCACTCTGAGCCATCAACTCCCCAGCCCCAAGCTGCTTTGCTCACTTCTGCTTCTCCTTTTGTGTCTTTCCTCCCCATCCCCCCTGTTATTCTTGGGTCCCCGTCTTTTTTCACACCAGGGTTGACTCTAACAAGTGCATCTTGGGTGTCAGCCACACTCACAAAATTCAGTTTTGCACATTCTCCGTTCCCCTTCTCCCCCAAAAGGCCAGTGGGAGACACGAGTGCTTACCACGCCCAAGCCTGTGCTGTGGGGGTCACCCACACACCTACCAGGCTGAAGCAGGCAGCACACTGTAGCATCCATCGAGCCATGAAGCAACCTACTACAGGTTGTGACTGCCCAGCCAGACCGCTTGGCTCTGCCAGGCTGCCCTCAATTACTCCATGGAAACCTCCATACTCCAGCTCACCAATTAACCCTCTGGGCAGGTAAATACTCTACGTACAGCCACAGGGGAAATCTCTGCAAGCCCAGAGCTGCAGATTTTGAGGTTCAGGCACATCTAAGCACAGCACTGCCTTCCCCGAAACAGCTTGCTGGGGGACAGGACTGAAAGGAGGGACATAGCTGGGAAGGGATGGGGTGGGAGGTGGTGTGGAAGCTACCCAGAAAAGCAAGCAGAGAGCAGGACTAACAGCTAGGACCTACAGTGGGCCCACCCAGCACCAAGAGAGCTTAGCCTAGACCTCTTAAGATCCCAGTACAGCATACTGAGGCCAAAGCTGTCAACCTGGACTAGATACAAAGAGGGAAAACTAACCATTTCCAGTTACCTAGCCATTTCCAGCTACAGCCCAGGATTGCCCTTTCCCAGAGCACTGGTGTCAAGGTCTGCAGGTTTCATGAAACAATGGGAGCTAAGCAGCGGCCAAATACAGCAATCCAGCTGGCAAAGGAGCCTGACTTTTCCCTAGGGCCTTCTCAGCTACCCTGTGTGGTGGCAGGGGCAGCAGAAACAGCAAGAGATTTGCTCATTTCAAGTATCAGCAGCTGCAGACTTCCCTGCATACCACCAGACTAGGAAATCCTGCAAAAAAACTGAACAGGCTGCTAGCAATGACCAAAACAAAACTCGTGGCCAAGACAGAAACTAACAACGGGAAGTACAGGAGAGATCAGCGGGAAGCTGAACTTCATTGCTAGAAAGGCAACCCAGGCACCTATATCAGCTTCCTTTGAAATGCTTCTTGTTTCACACACATTATAAGCCGGCATGTGGTGAGCTGCAGGGATCTAGCTGTACTGACTTAAAACTGATATTAAAAAAAAAAAAAAAAAAAAAAAAGAGACTTTAAAGGCAGAGACCTGTGGCTCAAGGGACCAACTTCTACACAAAGTTGTAGAAGTCACACCTAAAAGACTGCACCAAAATCAGAGCCAGTCTAGCACTGACACAGGAAAAGAAATACTGTTTAGTGGTAGGAGAGAAATGACAGAACTTCTGAGTAGAAGTCCTAAAAGATAAATCCTGATATCAAAAGAATATTAGATTATGTAGGGTCAATAAGAAACCACGGCAGACAAAAAATAAAACCTAGCCACCCATACACCTTATGAACTGACTGGAGAAGAAAATCTGTCTGAGGAAGAGAACATTAGTGTGATGCAGGGGAACGGGGAAAGAACAAGGTAGAAAAGAGCCCAGCTCAGAATAGAAAGGGCGAGTTAGCACTAAACCCATGTAATTCACTGTCCTCCAGCAGGACATGCCACAGGGTGCAGTGTAACCCACACTTGTGTGGATACAAATCCCAAACCACATAGTTTACAGGATGAATTCATATTTCTGATTGCTTTCAGCTCAGGAAAGGACCGGATGCCACCCAGCTGCCTCTGTGCCTTTGATCTGGACCATTTGATTAAAAACTACCAGGGAGGAGCTCCTACTGGTAAGTGAGGGAAAATATCACAGTAGAGACGTGACTGTTTTGTATCTTTGAGGTTGCTCTCCCAAATGGCTGCAGCATGGAACAGCAGACTATAATTGAGCCACTAAAATACTTTCTTAATATAATTAACAGGTCAAAAATTTAAGCAAAGAGATTACTCTTATGCTGTTGTTCGGCTTTCAGTATAACACAGGTGGTAGAACCTCATCTTGTAAATCCTGTGGGGACCCAAGCCACAGCTAGCACTGGGACAAATTTAGAGAAGATAAATGAAATAGCCGATTAAAAGACACACACATATGGACTGCTGCAAAAAAGACACTGAGAAACTGGACAGAATCCCGCACAAGGCCACTAAGGCAGCGATGAGCCTGAGGCACAGCAGAGATGGAGGAAGCTGGGTTTCTTCAGCCTGGAGAAAAGATGCTTAAGGAGGCATTTAATGGCTGTCTGAGACTACTGAAACGGGGACTGAGGTTTTTAGGGATGATGAGCCAGATTCTTCTTTGTGGGACACAGCAAAAGGACAAGAGGCCTAACTTGCAGCGAGGGAAATCCTGATTAGCTATCAGGAAAACTGACACACGCGCTCCACCCCAAGGGCGGTTCAGCAATTGCCACAGGTGCCCAGGAGGCTTCAGAGTCTCTGCGCTTGGAGATGTCCAGGACTCACCGGATCGAGGCCCTAAGAGCAACACGATCCAGCTTTGGGGTTCTGTCTGCTGTGAGCAGCGACTTGGACTAGATCATCCAGAGGTCAAAATGGTTGGCAAAGGAAGAGGTTACATATAGAGTTTCTTTCCCCCCTGTATGCCCTAAGCCTCTGTTTGCAGCTACTTGGAGTCAACCGCCAAATCCATACAAATTGAGCAGAAGTTCCACCGCTCAGCTACAGAAACACCCCCTCCTTCGGCTTGCTTATAACCCACTGCCTGCCTCAATTTTATTAATAACTGGCTGTTGTAGAAGACAGACAAATTAATGACCGGTTCCCAATTCCTATTCACCCCCTCCAAGCTGCTCATGATACAGGTCTGTAACACCCATACAGGTCTTTGCCAGGCTGAAGGCTCCAACCCTATTAAGGTGTTCTTCGTACAGAACCGTTCTACACCTCTGACCCTGTCAGAGATGTTTCCAAATTTGGTGTATTCTTCTGGCAATAAGAGCGAAGGGTGGCACAGAACTGCAGTGTTGAGGATGCTGGTGTGTCACGGACATATATAGAGACAGTGATAATTTCTGCTGTTTGTTCACCACAACCAAGCATTAATTACACAGACCTTACAATTAGTTCACAGTTCATTGTTTTGTATGTAAATTTTGAATTTTTTTTTCTGCATGAATGTTGTTTTACATACACCTATATGGAATTTAATCTGCTGTTCTATTGCCCACTCATTTGCTGTGATCAGGTCCTGATGCAATTATTCATTCAGCTCCCACCCTACTATCCTGAGTAACTTTCTACCATCAGCCAACTTCCTCACCTCACCAAGCTCTATTTCCAGGTCACTTGGAAATCTACTGAACAGTATATAGTTCAGGTTAGGCCCCTGTCATCTGACCACTGACAACTTCCCTTTGCTGTAAAAAATTAGATGTTTATTCCCACCTTCCATTTTCTATTTTACACTAGTTCTTTACCCAAGAAAAACTTCATCTTTCTTATGCCATAACTTTAGTTTTATTTAAATACTTTGATTAGAAAATACTGCTAAATCATTTTTTTGGAAATCCAAGGACACTGTATCAGCCAGACCTGCCTTATCCACAAGCTTGCTAAGTCCCTCCAAAGCTCCAGTATTACACAACAGCATGTTCCTTCACAAAAGGAGATGTTGTTTATATCACACTCATTGCTTTCTCCATTATACTGTCTACCCTCCTGCCCAGACATCAACTTTGTTGTTCTGTGCTTCCCTTGCGTTTGGGGGATCTCATTTGGAGCCCCTTTTGGGAACCGGCATTGCATTTGTTACTTGCAATACTCGTTGCTGAGATGATTTTAGGCAGGAGGTTTTGCCGTTGTGAACAGAACTGCATCACAGCTCAGCTGCTAATGCAGAGTGAAAGCCATCTGGGCTTGAGAGGTGGGCAGACAGACCCTGTTCCTGTGACCTGCCCAAGCCAGATGCTCTCTGTCCGTCCATGGGACCCCGGGTCAATGTGGGGCCACCACGGTTGCCCAGATCCTTACCACAGAGCAATGCCAGTGCAAATCCAGATTCCTTACCCCACGCCACTGCCATCTCCAGAGCAGAGCACCCGTTCGGAGCAACTGGGAAGATTTTATGTCCTGCTGTTCCATGAAGGGCTAGAAAGACTGTAGTGACTCAAGAAATACCCAGGTTGTAAAAGGTCAGCCACCTGACCTCTCTCTGTACAGAACCATTCAGAGGTGCTGCAGCAGAGAGCACCTGCAGCAGACTGGGCATCGCAAACCCTGCTTGCTCTCTGTCAAAGCGAGGAGCACCAAAGGTAACAGCAGTAACAATCTAAAACTCTGAACTCCAGTCCTCTGGCTATCCTGTAGCTCCTGTTAGAAGGTAAGGTTTTTTCCCTTCTGTGCCCAATTCCTAGTGCCAGTACTTTTATTTTTCTCACCACCAACTCTTGTTTTCTTCCCCTGACTACACACACAGCACTCACCCACAGGATGGCATCAGAATCTTGACTCTCAGACCCCCACTGATGGGGGACTGGCAGCAACTGGTGGAGGAAGTACCACAGCCCTTAACCGGAGGGTCCTACTAAAGAAAATAAAGCAATGTTGGAATTATCAAGACAGAATCTTAAGACGGACTTGGGAGAGAGATCAAAGACCTTGCCAGAGAATGGGCGGACTCGCACCCTCCTGCCAGGGCTGGATGCTCATGGCGGGGAGCGCCTGGGCTGCAGCACCTCCCATAACTCACCTGTGTCTGATCCACACAGGCAGTCCTGAACTCCGCCTGCTCCTGAGGCGGTGGTAGCTCCAGGTCAGGCAAACCGAAGGCTTCAAGCAGAGGACTTAATTTTCACCATTTGCAAAGCACTTCCTGGGCTGCAGTTAATGAATAATTAGAGGGGTGGGGGAAATCCAAGGCCAAGCCAAGAGAGGTAGAGGGAGGCGGAAGGGACTGCTCTTCCTGCCTCCTATCCACCGAGCTCACGCCCTTGCTGGCTGTGTTCCCGCCTGGTTTGTCACTGAAAGGCACAGAAGGCGAAACTGGACGCAGCTCTCTCATGCCTGGCTTGCAGTTCCTTGCTCTCCCAGGCCTGGCTTCTTCACCCTGGGCCCTGCCACTGTCACCCTCCCCAAAGAAATCACACTCCTTCTGAGGGCAACAGGCACGGAGGCAGGAGGCTATAAGCAGTGATCTCCCTTCATTCCAATCAATGAATGCTTGGAAATCGGTTTTACACGGAAACAAGAAACATCACGCTGGAGTGAGGCCGCTCTGTTAGGTTTGTCTCTTTCTGGTCCCAACAAGACGCGAGCTAGCATTTTATGTTTATGTTGTTCTAATGCAGGCTGCAGGCGCATGGGGCATGCCCAGCCCTCCCACACTGCACTGCTCCCCGCTGCACCTCTCGCATGAGGGCTAACACGTCTGATCGCAGACCCTGCCACAAAACAACGTGGCCGCAGGCTTGAGTTAGCTGCGCCCACCCTGCTGGGGACAGGGGTCTCAGCAGCATTTACAGCACTTCGAATAACCACTGGTAAATGCTTGCTCAGAGACAGGGCTTAGCACCTCCTAAGGGTTAAAAAAAAAAAAAAAGTCCCTATAATACCTAGGACTTCACACTAAGGCTCGTATAAACTACGACCTTTTTGCATAACTTGGTGCCTGCTGGGCCCCGCAAAACACTAGCACAGTTTTCATCAGGCACTGCTGTAACCGTGCACTAGGAAAACGCATCTGTGCCTGAGGAGGACCGCTGAGCTCCCCTTCATTCACAAAACACGGGCGTTTTCAAGACATCTTTTATTCACAAGCAGACACACAAGCAGGCACAAAGCATCATCCCCCACTCCTCCCAGGTCAGCGTCTGCCTTGTTCAAGCTCCACTCCCGGGGCTGACGGGACCCACAGCTTGGAAGGGGGGCACCAGCCCGAGCACCGCGACCCGGCGGGGGAAGAGGACTCTCAGGAGGTCGCCACTCCGCCGGTCCCGGCCCCGTGCGGCGGCAGCGTCATGGGCGGCAAGAACATGGCCTTTAGCTTGCCTGACATGCTGGCGATCTCCGGGTCCTGCGACTCGTAGGACTTGATCAACCGGGCGAACTTCAGGACCCCTGCAAGACAGCGGGTGGAAGAAGGAGGCACCCGCCCGCCGCCGCCGCCCCCGCGGCGGGCCCGGAGCTCCCCGCCCGGCGGGGAACAACCCACCTTCGCCGTCGTTGCTGAAGCCGTAGGCTTTGATCACGTCCTGCTGGATCTGGGTGGCCACGGGCAGCAGGAACTGCAGCATCTTGCCCATGTCGTTGCAGGCGTTGTCCCGAGCCTCCTCCATCCGCTGCGCGTTCTCGGGCGCCCCGAAGGCCTTGATCACCTCCGCCAGCACGGCTGCGGGACACGGGCACACGGCTGCCAGCCCGCCCGCGGGGCGCCGCCGCCGCCCGCCGCCCGCCCACACTCACCCTTCACCTGCTCCGCGCTCAGCGCCGCCGCCTGCGCGGACGCCGCCATGGGCCCCGTCGCAGCGAAGCCAACCCAGACCGCCCCGCGGGCCACCCTCTCCTACGCGTGCGCGGGCCGGCCCCTCGCTACCATTACACCATTGGGGAGGCTTCCCGCGCCGCGGGAAACCTGCTGGACAAATACTAAAAGAGCTGAAATCACTGCGGAGGAAGTACGCCGCGCCGGGCGCCACCCGCGCCCACCCGCCCCGAGGCGAGGGCGAGGGCAGCCACGCATACTCCCGCCCCAGCCCGCCTCCCGCCCGGATTCCCGACGCCGCGCAGCGAGTCCTCGGCCCGGCCCGGCGCCGGCAGCAGCGGCGGCCGCCGCGAAACGTGGCCCGGCCGCGCCGTGCGGGCTGTATGTAGATCCGCCGCTTCCCATTGGCCCCGCCGCGCGCGCTCCGCCCCCCCGGGGGGCGGGCTCTGCGTTGCCGCCGCTGGGGCTGACGGAGGCGGCGGCCCATCCCGCAGCGGCCTCTCCGCCGCCGGCCGCCCCCGGGGCCCTCACAGGCCCCTCTCCCCGCCGACGAGGCGTCCGGGCCCGCTCACCGGCTCCCCCGCGGCGCTTCCGGAGGCGGCGCCTGCTCCCTGCGGCCCCGCGGCGGGTACCGACTCCACAGCACTTCTCAGCAGCCGTGATTTTCACGGCCCTGCCTGGAGAGTGCATGGCTTTGCCCGTGCCTAAGGCAAGCCCCACTCGGCCAGGTCCCCTCCTGGCCCCAGTAAAGAGAAAGTAACACAACGGAGTCTGTTTCTGGAAGGGTTTTTTTCTGTTTGTGTTTTTTTTTTCCCTTTTTTAAGAGCTTCATATATATATTTATATATATAAATTATTAGAATGCGTGTTGGGGCTTGGGAGTGCGTGGGGAACGTCATTTGGGTGTTTTTTCCATAGCTGGGTTGTTGGTTGGTTTTCTTTTCCTTTTAATGGTTAAGTAAATATATATATGGGGACCAATCGAGAGATACAACTGTGAAATCGGACACACACGCAGGGGGGCAAGGGAGTCACAAGTTGCTACATAAAACTGCCACGTCTAATAGGATGTGCATGAGTTAAAGTACATCAATTAGAATGGGTGAGGGGAAAGGGGCAGCCGCCATCTTAAAGGCAGTCCCAGGATGCAGTATCGCCCGGCCACATTAGCTCTCCCCGCAGGGCTCAAAGGGGTCATGGGTAGTGATTCACAGTCTTGGGAAGTCTTGTGGTGCTTTGCACCTTTGTGGCCGTGCCCGTTCCTGTCGGCCGTGGGAAAGCATAGCCACCATCTTGCAAACAGTCTCGCAGGGTGCTTTGCACCCCGACGGCTGGGACCGGTCCCTCTGCAGGCAGGAGTGGCCACTTTTGAAGGGGTCCCGTAATGCTTCGTTTGCATCGGAAGCAATGTTGGAGAATGGAAAGCTGCTCCGGCTAATCTGAAAAAGTTCCACGTTGCTTTTCTGTATCGCTAAGTAGTATCTTACACCTAAAGGGGGGTGGGGCGTGAGGAAGCATCTTGAAAAGAAGGCTCTGTTGGGTTTTGAGTTACTTCTTGGCTGCACCTCCTCCTCGCAGAAGCAGAAAAGGCAGCAGCATCACGTCCACGAAGTCCTGCAATACTCTGCAATTTGTATTTAATGCAACTGTTCCCTTGAAACAAAGGTTGGAGCTGCTGCCACCCTGAATTCATGTCAGTCTTTGTCTGAGCTCTGTGCAATGCTGATTCTGTTTTCCTCAGAGCTCTGCTGAACTCACGTACCAATTGTTTCATATCTGTTAGTGGTGTTTCAGCCCCTCCCCAGTTCTCTCCTCCACTTTGCTCCCAGGATGCCATCCTGTACTTTACGTCCATTTTCTCTTGCACTCTACTGCATGGTGGGATCAGGATGTGTCACTCTGCAGCTTCCCCTCCCCGAGGGTTTGGTTGATCGATTGCTCCTCTTGAGAGAAAGACATGATGATGTCACGTTGACAGTAGAAGTCCATTTAAAGGGGTTTGTCACTTTCTTTCTTCAGGTGGCTAGGAAAAGAAGAGGAACAAGGTGACTGTGAGAGAGGAAAAGGCTATTTAGTATCTCCCACTGCCTTTTGTTAGTTTAGAAGCAGGCAACACTGCTGGCTTGGAAAGTTTTACAAATCCTTGAAGTAGGAGGTGCTATTGAAATGGTACAACGTTGCACCTCTCTTTCCCAACGTGCTTCCCCATGCATTTGTGAAAGCCTCATCTTGGCAAAAGCATCCAACCCTTGTGAATGTTTGGCGTTTTGCCAGGGGCATCAGTTAGTTGTAACTGTATTAAGCGTGTGTGAAACATGCAAGTTTACCCCCTACCCCAGAGGAGAGCAGCCAAGACCCCAGATGAGATTAGCCACTGAACAGCCCAGTTGCCAAGATCACCACTTTCCTGGTGGCCAACACACAGTGGCAAGGCATTCCTGCTCCCAGGTGTGGGCTCAAGCCAAATCACCCACTTCAGGGCCAACGCTTCCCTGTTCCCACTGCCTCTGCCACCCCCAAGCCAGGGCTGGGCCTGGAGGCATTACTCGCAAGGACAGAGCGCTCCGCTTGCCCCGCGCTGCGGAGAGAGCACAGTTCTGTGCACCTGTAGTAATCCTCCTGCGTCGGGAGCGGCACGCCGTGCAGAGGGTGGTGGGCATGAAGCCACTGCTGCTGCTCCAGAGCCAGGCGCTGCAGCTCAGCTGACTGCGCGTGCATGGCCTGGAGTTGATGTGCTGCTGACATGGGCGCCGAGAGAGAGCCTGGCAGATCCCTGTAGGGTGCAGCTGCAACAAAACGGAGAATAAACAAGTTAATGTAACACCATCCTCACCCATGGCCCCGTAGCTTTGTCGAGACTCTGCGGCACTTCCTTTCCCAGCCCTGCTCCTGCGCAGGACTTGCTCGTCCGCCCTGGCAGTGTAGGCCCATCCTCTGCCATGCCAGAGCTCTGTTTAACAGACCTCAGAGGTTGGTCCTGTGACCCCCGCCATGACCACCCTGCCCCTTGGAGCTCTGATGATGCTCTTTAGAAACCAGCAGTCCTGGTGAGCACCCTTACCAAAAAGCTGGTGGCGCAGCACTTCATTCTCATGTAGAGGGTGAGGCAGGAGAGGGTTGGGGATGGTTCCAGCTGGGTATGGTATCCGGGTGAGGTGTGATCCCGAGGTGAGTGGGTCAATAAGAGGGTGAACAGAGGCTGAGGCTGGGAAGAAAAAGATATCACAAGATAATTGTCCCAGGCTTCGTAAGAGTTGACGTGGAGAAAGGCGCAAGGCACGACAAAACAGTCATGGACAGGGTTGTTGTGTTTAAGGATGGGATGATTTCAAGGCTAGACAACACAGTACCATGTCCTTTCGAGTGTTACTCTTTTGGCCTGCACTGAATTCCATGTAAACCAGTCTGGCATAGCTCTGTCCCTACGCTCCTCAGGGAGAAGGTACTGCTCCTTGAAGTTGATTGTGCAAGGACCTGCTCTGCAATCACGTTTGTACCCAGCACTATGCCTATCTATCTGCCACCCTGGCTGTCACACATGTGCATGCTCATATTAGGTGCTTCCATTTCCAGGTCTCACCCAGCACAGATATTCACTGCCAGTTCATGAGCACTAAGGCACTCAAGTTCGTGAGCACTATCTAAGGCTGAAATGCAAGGTACTATTTATATGAAAACTGCTCTTTTCAGCATTTTGGACTCACTGCCAGAGTGCTGGCTGGAGGCACCCAGGGAACGGATGTTCATTTGTACCTGATGCCATCTCTGAGTAGTGGCGACGGCTGGGTGTCTGTGACTCTGCCACGAGATCCCACTGACCGCTTACAGTACCTGAGCGGGTACAGCACTTTTTCCTATCATATTGTAGTTTGACTGTTGCTTCCCCGAGATTTTCATCCCTATACTTCTTTTTACTTTGCTTTCCTGTAGGATGTGGAAATGGAAGGGACCACCACTCAGCTCCGAAGGACAGCAGCCTCCGGTTCCTTACAATTAGCCCATCTTCTCTCCCATCCCATCCCACCATCTGCAGCAAGAGCCACAGAAGCAAACTAGAGAACCAACAGTTCATTAGTCCTAAGGATACTGTTGAAACTGTTAGCAGGGCTCCAGCTCCCGCTGCGGATCACAGCACGAGAGATGCCGTCTATAGCACCCGCATCCTGGTAGCCAGTGGGACGCCAACACCCATCCCGCATCCCCAGAGATCCAGAACTAAAGATCATGGGGCAAACAACTCTGCTTGCCACTAAGCAGCAAACTCCCAGACACCCCAATACCTGCAACAAATGTCTGTGTCTTTAGGGGGATGGGAGCGAGGGCAAGGCTGCATGACCATGATGTTGGCCTCTTCTGGCTGAAGAGGTAGGTCTGGGGGGCTCAAAGTCTAATCTCAGCAGCTTTTGGGCTTTCCCCAAGGCCAGAGGGAGGGAGTGCAAGGAGGGAGAGCAGAGCTTTGTGCAGGGCACCACAGCCATGGGGTCCTTACCTGCGTGTATGGCATCCTGCTGGTGGAGATGGAGGTGGGAGTGGATGTGAGAATGCTGATGATGATGAGGTGTCACATTGAGCATCTGCAGCCGGGCCAGAGGGTCATTGCTGAGAGCAGCCACCCGCTCGGCATGCTGGCGCTCCGCCGCCAAGCGCTCAGCGTAGGACATGTCAGGACGAAGGGTTGGGCCGGCTGCCAGCGCCAGCCTCTCCCGCTCCAAGTGGCCCAGCCCTGGGTGGAAGGGAAAAGCGGGATGAAGGCTGGGGGCCGTCTGCAGACTCAGCCCACCATGGCGTGGGAATGGATCCATGGCAGCAGCTGGCACAGCGTGGAGCTGCTCCAACTCAGCTGGCTTGACTTCAAAGCCAGGCTTGAGACGTTCACGCAGGTCCCGGTCCCTCAGGTCTCGCTCACGGGCTTCCCGCTCCCTCAGCTCTCGCTCCCGCGTCGCTGGATCGCTGCTGTAGATGGCCGGCACGTTGTAACCCAGCAAGCCTGGGTCAACTGCACCCAGTGGCACGTAGAAAGGGTGGTTACGGTTGCTGGGGGACATGACGTGGGGCCGTGCATATTCACTGAGGGTGCGCAGAGCTGGGGTGTCGGGGCCCAGGTAGGGGGGAACAGTTGCTACAGCACTGCCCTGCTCGAAGGAGGGACGGTGGGGAACTGGCCCGAGAGATGAGCACTCAACCGGCCGGCCCTCCTGAGCCATCTTCTGCAAGAGAGCAGAGAGACCAGCATCAAGTTCCATCCGGGAGTGGCTGAGGGTATCCTTGAGCATCCTCCCCAGCTGTGCTGTGGCAGAGAGACCCCCAGACCTACCACGCTCCTCTCCAGCTCACGCTCCTTCTCCCGCTCCCGCTCCTTCTCCCGCTCCCGTTCCCGTTCCCGCTCCTTCTCTTCCCGCGCCTTCTGCTCAGCCTCTCGCCGCACTTTCTCTACCAGGTCTGCCCTTTTCTTGGCCAGCTTGGAGCCATCGAGTGGCACAAAGTACAGATCTGTGCGGGAGCAGGAGTTGAAACCACGGTCCAGGTGTTTGTTGAATCTGGGGGCAAGAGGCAAAGCCTGTCAGCATGGGAGGGGGCTAGAAGCCTGGGATGGGGACAGGGATGTGGACAGGGATGAAGACGGGGACAGGCAAAGCTGAGCCAGGCACTGTAGAAAAGGGAACAGCATCACGGGAAAGTCAAAAGGGCGCAGCTGCACTCCACGATTGGGGTGACCTCCCCTTCCCTGCCTCATACGTCCCTCCCCAGCCTGGGGAAACCCCCCCGGACCCCCCACTACAGCTGCCCCTCACCTGGCTGACTGGCTGGCATGGCTCGGCACATCCACCACCTTGGGGGGCGGTGAGGGGCTGCGAGCGGGTGGCACGGGGCTCTCGGGGGGCTCGTACTCCTCCGATGGCTCCTGCTTGATCTGTGCGGCACTGAGGGGGAGTGGGGGCGGTGGGGGGGCTGGGGCAGCCATGCTCCCTGGCAGGGCTGGTGGGGCAGAGGGGACGGGCGAGGGGGCTTTGTAGCCCCCTGCTACAGGGGAGGAGGCCACCCGGTAGCCAGGAGGGGTGGCTGCCCGGAAAGGGGCAGCCGAGGAAGCGGGGGGTGAGCCTGGCTTGTATGGGGCTGGGGGCTGGAAAGTGGGGATGGGGGAGGCTGCCCGCTTCCCGTAGGGAGCCACGGCTGAGGGGGGTACTGGGGGAGAGACCGTCTTGTACGGAGCCGTGGAGGGGGAGGCCATGGTGGCGATGACAGTGGAGAGGGTGGTGGCAGCAGAAGTGACCGGAGGGCCAGCACCATGGGCAGGGGAGGGGGGTGGCGGCGGGGGGAAGGTGTAGGTGGCAGGACTCTGCCCTGGGGGGTGAGCACACATGCCAGGGTAGCTTCCCTGGGAAGAGGCAGCAGAGGAGGAGGAGGAAGAGGAAGAAGAGGAGGAGGAGGAAGAGGAAGAAGAGGAGGAGGAGGAAGAGGAAGAAGAGGAGGAGGAGGAAGAGGGGGCTACGGCAGAGGCCAAGGGAGCCTGGCTGTAAGCAGCCTGGCTGTGAGGAGGGTAGAGGCGCAGCCCGTAAGCAGCGTGGGAAGGGTGATGGCTGCTTGACTCCAGGGCATGTGGGTAACCCCCGGAGGGCTGGGGGGGAGCAGCGGCTGCCGGGGAAACCCCACCACCACTCCCATGACCGTGGTGGTGCTGCTGGGGTGGCTGCTGGTGATGAGGAGGCTGGCCAGGGAAGGGGGCCGCAGGGTGGGAGCTGGTGTTGCCCAAGGGGCGGCTGTAGGGGGGTGGCCCCTGGCTCCAGACGGGCTGGGAGGGCAGGGAGGGTTGGGTGTATTTGGGGGGCTGGCTGGACACAGAGAGCCCGCTGGGCGGGGGGAAGGAGTGGCCATAGGAGGCACTGTAACTGGGCAGGGGCTGGGCCGGGGAGGGCTGGGCGTACTGGGCCGAGGAGCTGGAGGGCGGCAGTGGTGGTGGGGCGTAAGGGTAGCGGGAGGGGGCCAGGGCCGGTGCCTTGTCCTGCCCCATCCCGTGGGGTGACGGAAGGTGGCCGCTCAGGGCCTGCCCCACCATCCCCGGGGAGCTAGAGGCAGCCACCGCGTTGTTGAGCGGGCGCAGGGCTGGTGGGGGAGGCAGATTGGCAGAGACGTGGGGGAAGGATGGGGCCGAAGCCGGGGGGGCAGCTGGAGGGTTGGCTGGGGGTGTCTTTTGAGGGGGGAGCCCCCCAACCACTGATGCCAGTGAGATGGGGGTGGTGGGTGGTGGATTGTGCTTGGCGCTGAGGGTCTGCTCACGACTCCCTGGTGCTGGGAGCCCCCCCACTCCACCAGCCATTTTGGCCCCAACCTGGACCACATTGGCTGTAGGGTACAGAGGAGCGTGGGAAGAGGAGGAGGAGGAAGAGGAGGAAGAGGAGGAGGAGGAGGAAGGGGGAGCAGATGGGGCAACAACAGCAGAGGAGGAAGAGGTGGGTGTCTGTGGGGCTGGAGCCTGGAAAATGCGGGAGGCCTGGCCCTCTAGCTGGGAGTGGTAGCTCCCTGCGGGGGGTCCCTGGGGGTGCACCTCGCTCGGGAGCCCAAAGCTGGGCTCTGGTGGGCGGGCCAGGCTGTCAGGAGGGGGAGCTACCGGCGGGCTCTGGGGAAAGAGCGGAGGGTGGTGGTAGGAGTGAGATGGCCCCTGGGACAGCACAGAGGAGGAATCGGAGTCATTCTCCACGCTGCCAGGGCTGTAGACGCTGGGTGAGGTGCTCCTGTTATCCTGGTCAATGTCCCGTGGGTCACTGCTCATCTCATCATTGAAGCTGTGGCCATCAAGGCTGTCAACATCGGATGGGGACGGAGGGCAGGGCAACTCCTGAAGTAGGAAGGAGAGAGACGTTACGTGGCCTCTCAAACCATGCACAATACTTTTCAATTTCCCAGAGAACTTGCTTTCTGACCTTTCTCTGCCAGCACTAGAAAACTCCAAAGAGGGAAGGAGACATCATCTGGCAAGGTATAAATAACACCAGTTCTCCTGCCTCCCCTTGGAGGAACCTCAGCGCTCTCAGGTCCTTCATGAGCATCACACGCTCAGGGAGGAGGTAACGATGGGCATCTTGAGGGAGGGCATGGAACTGTTACAGATGAAGCTGAGAGTGAATAGATAGGTCATAGCCAGCATCACCACCACCAGCAATGGGCCGTTGGCCAGGGTACAATACCACAGTGTACGCAACACAGCCCCCAGGCCCAGAATTGCTCTTCTTGTCCCTGCAGAGCTCTCCTGGGCCCGCTCCCCTCCAGCCCCCTCTCACTGCCCCACTCCTTACCTCCTAGAGTCCCCCCTGTGCTTCCCAATCCCTGCCCCTCCCCACCACCTCTCGCCTCAGGCAATGAAGTATCGGACAATTAACAAGTGCCACTCTTGAGCCTCAGGGCTTACAAAAGAGGCTAAACTGAAGAAAGATCACTGTTGAGCTGAACAGACAGAGTGTCCACACGGAGAAATTATGGACTGTTCATGTGGAGAAATTACGTAGGTGTAAGTAACCACAGTAGTTTAATTACAACGACCTCATAACGCAAGCAAACATCCCCATGTTTGCAGACCTTTAAGGCCAGTTCCCTGAACAGGTTAACAGGGAATTGAGAAGTGCAAGAGCTGAGTCTTCCTCCAATCATCCAACTCCCTATCCAGTCCGGTGGGATTTCCAAACAGCCCTGCCACAACTATGTGGCATGCACACGAGCAGGTTTTGCACGACTGTCACCTGGAACCCACCACGACTTGAGCACCTCCATTTCACACTGCTGTGGGCGAGCAAAAAAGGCAGAGTCTAACCCGACTGGCAGCTGCGTGTGGAGCCAGGCTCTTGCCACTGAGCCGGGAAAGGAAGGGCATGTGCCCAGCTCTGAGAGTGCGGCAGTCCCCTGCAGACAAGGCAGAAGAGATGGAGAGCCTCCATCTGCTCAGTCATCACTCCTGGTGGCATTTTTGTAGTCTGGCAGATGCCATTTAGGTTAGAAGAGCTGCAGGGTGAAACCCGAGGTGCCAGAGCTGCCAAGCAGCAGGAACCTCAAGCTGGGCAGGTGTGAGCAGCACAGGTAGGGAACAGAAGACTCCTTTGCCCTGGACCCAGTACATGCCAGCAATCACAGCAGGGAGAACTCACCTCGGTTTTGGTTTTTTTGGGAGCATTGGTGTCTTCCCCTTCACTTTCTGAGATCTCTTCTGTTCGGCCCTGCTTGCTGCCCTTTGGGGTGCAGGATTCCTCCACCCGGCCTTTCTGCAAGGAGAGAAGAACAGGGAGGTGGCAGGGTCCTGGGGAAGTTTCACACCCTGCCAGGCCTTCACAGACTGCAGCAGGTGAGACACAGCCACCACAGCACATGTGTTTAAGATCTTCACAGAGCAACAGTGAGACAGGATATCACAAAAATTAGCACTAAGAAGGGCTGGTGAGACTGAAAACCAGTTCTTGGGAGATGGTAGGAAGTGCAAGATGCTAGGGATGAGAGGAAAGAGGGATCCCACCCATTTCAGAGAGCTAATCCAGCATGGGTTCCTCGGTGGATCCCTTCTGGTCTGTGTCCCTGGATCCCCAAATGAATTCCACTCTGAGAAGTCCTCAGGCACCCCACACTTGAGTACTAGCTTATACTACCTTTGCTGCTTGTCGGGATTTCTCCGCTTTGCCATCACTGCTGGAGGTGCTGACGCCCCCGGGGGAAGCTCGACCCCGTGACCTGAGCTCCTCTCGGGGCCCTGGAGTCTCTTTCTTCCGTCCACTCCGCATTGACATCTAAGAGAGGGATCACTGGATCAGTCCTGCTTTGCATCTCCCTCCACTCCTGCTGTGTCCCCAGCCTCCCAAAGCCCCTGAACCCCTAGCACTCCCACTGTGCCAAACTCATGTCCACAAGCTTTGCTGTGAGCCTCAGTTCCAACCCACAGCTTCAGCGTGGCTCTGGTGTCCCACCCCCGTCTCCCACCTCACGTACTGAGTCCTTGTTCTGTCGTGTCTTCATTCTTTTGAGTGTGGGACCCCCATTCTCTTTGGCCCGGTTTGACGAAAACATAAATTTTTATCACTCTGCACCCCCCTTCGGCTATTCCCGGGGAGATGGAGACAGGCAAGAGCAGTTCTTCTGGAAGGGAAGCTTACACCAGCAACACAACAAGATCACGGTGAATCCTGAAAGAAAGACAAGGAGGTAAGAGGGGAGAAGGACTGAGTGGACATCCTTTGTCCGTCTGCTATAGAAATACAACAAAATTATTACTGTTTCCTTAATTATTATTTACAGACGTAAGGATCTTTACCAAGAATGTAATAAACTTTCCAATCAGAAGGTAAAAAGATTTGGCCACTGTCACCTCTGATTTCCGATTTCTAGGAGTGATACTTACACAATGCGAGGCAGTCAGCACCCAACAATAATTTTTTGGAGGAAGCAGGAAGTAATGGTTATCAGTATGTTGATTTTAGTATTTCCTCTGAAATCATTTTAGTATTTCCATTTCCTTGTTTATCTGATCTTCAGAGAGAGAGGGAGAAAGATAATGGGAAAGTGCTTTAAAATGGTTGTAATGACAATTTTCCCGACTTCTTAAGTTCCTCTTTGCACTTGTCAGTGCAGTAAGCCACACTATCCCTAACTGTCCACGTGCTGTCATTAGCTAGTTCTGCATAATGAGCCCCCAGTGGCCTTTGCTGAAGGGATATTGTAGAGCCCTGCCCTCTCCAGAGCATACACACATGCATACATGCTATGCAGAAAATCAAGTCTTGCTTAGGCTGTTCAATGCCCAAGGTATACAAATAGGTGTGAGAATATGCATTTAGCTTTGATTTTGCATGACGCAAACAGCATTGACTGTTTAGCTTGGAGTGCCCGCCTGGGTCTCCTTCTTATCCGTACGCTGGACTGCTTCTCAGGGTACCAGATAAGAGTCATGCCCAGAGATGCAGAGTACACCCTTACACTCGGCAGCAGTGGGAAGATTTCTGTGATCCCTCTGAATAAATGTATAGCTGTGTGCCATGTCCAAAAGTACTGCAGGTATTTAACACCCTGTCATGCCACACAGTTCGTAGTTTAGAGTATGAAAGCACCATGATTGTGTTAGCCTGGAAACTGGACTGAAGTGACTCAGAGATGCTGCTCCTGAAGCTAGTTTGCTTGACTCCATCCACCTTAAGATCTGTTGCACTGCACTGCACGGACTCATCAAAAAGAGACTGTCCTTTCCCAGCCTGTCATTCAGGCTCCTATACTCAGCCTCTGGAATGGGCAATCCACAAGACAAGGAAACGTGTCCTGTGGATGAGGCATCAAGAGAAAAGAGACGCATCTCTTGGGTTGTATCCTCTGATCTGGAAGCACAGAGTTTTGTAAAAAAGATTTGAGATTTAGGACTCCTAAAGACCTGAGAAGATCAGCCTCCAGCCAGCCAGTGCAGCCTCAGTGTGGATGCACTTTCATTTCTCTGAGAAGGGAGCTGAAAGCAGGGATCAGAGCAAAGGCACCAGATGGGAAAACTCTTGGACCTCCTGTGCAGCTCTGCTGCTGGATTGTGTGGCCCTGGAGTCACTGCTTTCCACCACCTCCATCTCCCTGCCTCTGTGAAAAAGGAGTAATAACACTGGCCTGTCTCCTCTGGGGCTCCACATCATCCCTAACCAATGCTGAGAGAAACCCATCCGGAAGGTACGTGGGAAGAGCAGGGGATTGTTTGTTTTAATTTCATTAATATTTTATTTGACCCTCATCATGAAAGCCACAGGGGACTCATCCAGCATTAATTCCCACAAAAAACAATTCATTAACTGAGCCCTCTTCTTTAATAGAAAAATAGCTCACAACGGCTTATAACTGACCTAATGGAGGCAGAGCACTCTCCTAATCCCTACCAGCTGATGTGTTTTACAGCCTTATATTTCTGTCATATTTTGGCCTTCAGTTGCTAATTCAGCCAGTTACATTGATGCTATTCTAGATAAGCATCTAGAATTAACATTTCTTACACAAAACAAACACTATAAGTAAAGTGATCCTAATTTAACTCAACTTCAACACACGCCATGTTGGCAACCTTCAAGTATTAGCTCAGCTCTTGAACACACAGAAGCAGCAACAGCACATTACCAATATGTCACTGCTCTTTACATTCAACAGGGATACCACCCACACCTCCCACACCAAAGAACCGAACATCATAACACAGCACACAGGTCTCGATTCAGCTTTTCATTAACCCTGTAATGACAATTATGGTCTTCTTTCCAGAGAAGTAAGTCAGAGAAATAATATGCCAACCACATACTGAAACTTCCCTTTTTAAAAGAGATACCAACTCGGTACTTATGTCAACCGCTGAATATGCAGTACCAAACAAAGCCAGAAACAGTTATGTTTCAGTAGACATAATTAACCACTGGGGCAGAAGTTTCTATCACTTAAGAGAGTGAAGACTTTTCTAAAATATATTAACAGAATTGACACACACATTATTAGGCTCAGTACAGCAACTGTTATGTGAGAGGCCAGATGAGAGGACCACAACATTGTCTTCTAATTTTAACATCTATGAAATAAAAGCTTGCAATGTGAGCCTCGACAATTGACAAAGTTACACCTAACCCCTCCTGTCACCGAAGATCCCTGTAAATGTCTCTGAAGAGTTTTTAGGGCTCTGTGGTTTTGGAAAGGAAATGAGATATTTGGTAGGACTGCTGTTGAAGGGGTAACCTTTTCCTGTCCCTGTGAAGCCCTTTACAGGTTTGATTGAGTTATGAGGCATTGCAAATTGTATTTTCTGTTTGCATTTCATACAACCCAGCTTGGTTTGGCTTACTGCCCAAAGCCCTCCATATTCTCATGTTCACCCCGCTGCAGTCTCCTGTGAGCAACGCACACTCAGCAGTCATCCCTCACGTGGGATCCAAAATGGATCCCGCTCCTCCTCCTCCCCAGCTCCAAGTAACTCTCCTTGCCAAAGGTGGACTGTCCTGCACAGGCAGCCAGGAGATCAAGGGCTCCAGTTCCTCTTCTACTGAAGAATGCAGCTAAGCTCTCTCCTTCTCAGGCTGCAGTGCAGAGCAACTCTTCATAGGTAACAAAACTGGAATCAAATCCATCCCAAATGAGGTGCCCTCAAGTTTTAACTACTTTATACACCCTTGGTCTTAGAAAGTTGGTAAATGTTTGTTCTTGGCTCAGGAGAGCATTTACACGTTAGATTGAGGATCTGAGAAAATAAATTTTCCTAGATGGCAACAGAAGCAGAGAAACCAGGAACAGGACTGAGTTGTCTGGGATGGTGTTCAAAGGCTTGGCCAGGACTGTAAATGACAAATGAATCATGTGCCTCAAAGGTTTGCACATGCTGGGGCTGCACCTACAGGTACACCCAGCACATGTCCCAGCAGCAGGGAGGCAATTTCCAGTGAGAAAGGGAAGTCTGGGAGGTGCCTCCAAATTCATGGAGGGATGAAAGTTTTTGCTACTTCATCTGGTGCTCAATGGCAGAGCAGGATGGGCAGCCAGGAGCCCAGGGCTCCAGTGTGCTTGAGAAGGTTAAAAGCCTGCTGAGGTCCAGCTAGTCCTCCCTGGGGCCAGTGACAGGAGAAGGGAAAGCTGAAAGCTCCCAGTATCCATGTCACTTAACAAAAAGAGCTAGCACTATCATTACTTCAGCAGACATTTAAGGCCTGATCCAGTCCTCGCTGAGGTTAGCTGCTGGTACTCAGTTGTCAATAGTTACCATCATCTCTTCCCCTTCTTTTGTATTACTTCTCTCTTGGTGAAAAAAAATAAAATACCTCTGCTTGGTTTTATTATCTGCTACTCCCGATCTTCTCTGATTGTAACATTCCAGTAATCTCTGGCGGATTCAGATCTGTTCCAAGAAGGAGGGGGGGTGCAGCAGGCAGAACATGACTATGGTACATGACAGAGGAACCCACGTTGAACTAACCAGTGATGACTTGGGGATGGAGGGGAATAGCACTGATAGAGCCTCCTCTCTCCACTGAAGCTCTGCCTAGGCACTGCTTGGTAGACCAGATACCAGTTGGAGGCACTGAGTAAAAAGACTGCAAGGTGCACAGCTCGATCATTCAGTCTCAAAGAAGAAATTAATTAAAAATTCTGCCACCCATCAGGACCACAAATGCTGCAAGAAGGGGCAATTTGACAGCATCTGTACTTTTAAACAAAACGGGACAGCACCCATTCTCTGGTCCTGGGGGTGACTGGCATTACACAGCTTGCACCTGGTTGGCAAAATCTTTCTGCCCTCCAAAGGGGGATGGACACATCTAACCTGGTCACTGGCAATCAGTATGTTCCTACGCTAGCTCCTAAACCACGCTCAGGCATCACCTGGGAGAGCACTTGCTGGCACAGACCACAGACTGTACAAAGGAACAACCACCCTAATGGACAGACAGTGCTGTGCACCAGTGATGAGGCCCCTTTCGTTTGTTACTAGAGATTCAGCCAGTGTTATCTGTCACTAGATGCTAGTCCACAGAAAATAAATTTGGAGTATGGAGTCAGTGAAGTTCCTTCTTTAATCTAAGTGCAGATGTTCAGAAGTTCAAACCTCTTGTTTTCTTCAGTCGGGAACTGTTGAAAGTACACAGTGACTATTCCTTAAGTCATATTTCAAAATGTAGGAACTACATCCAAAATCCTGTGTGAAATCAAAGGCATTTGGTATGCAAAGGCAGGGACTGAGAAGTCAGAAGATGTGAGAATTAAACTGAGTCTGCTTCTCTGCCAGTTCATAAGCTGTGTTCCCATCCTGGTTGTTCTCTTCCCCCTTCTGCAAAGGGACAGGTTAGCACTGGAGGGAGGAACCAGGGTGGCAAAGCAAACACAGCTTCTTTCTAACACATTGCAAATACTGGAAAGTGTCCTGAAAGTAAGGAGAGATGATAACTGATGGATCCCCCTTGACAGGTAAAGATCCCTCGGAAGGGAGTGCCCATCTGCAGCAGCACAGCCAGGGGACACACACCATGGATAGGAAGTGTCAGAAGCTGCCATACACATATACACTGGCCAGTGAATGATGGTCCCAGGCATTTTTAATTCCTGTCTCCATTTCCCTCATTTTAGAAAAGGAAGACAAAATTCCCAGAAATGTAGTTGGGTTTAACAACTGTGTAGTATCTTGAAAACACAAAGTTTCGTTCCAAAATACTGGTATCAGACAACCTGAAGTACACCACTTCCCAGTGGCTAATTACCTGACTTCACACTTGAACCCTGGCATCTTACTATAGGGCATGATGGAGAAAGGGAGGGAAGGGCGCCATGTTCAGCGTTAGATGGCAACGAACAAACAAGTCAGGTTCAAGTTGCATGTCACAGTCTTATTGTCAGTCTTTTAATGTACGTGGAGCATGACATTACTTTAAAGGGAAAAATTATTGCGTGAGCAATGGAATTAGGATGCCAAAATGGCTGAATACCACAATGGCAGTGGGCAAATGCTTGTGACTAATACTATCTTGGGTGTGAATATTCCCATGACTTGCAAATTGCTTTTCTTGGTAAATTTTGTGAAGAAATATATTTATGCAACATGAAATGAAAGGTAGTTTTGAAACACAGGCATTTTTCTGTCTCCTACAAAATAATTACAACACTGGGAGGATACAAGGGCTGTGAACTCAGGCTGGAAGATGGATTAATTAAGGAATAAGACTGTAGACCTGGTCAAATAGTCATACTCCAGCTAAAACTTTTGCCTGCCCAATGGATGAAGTTTAACTACATCTCTCTTACAATACTAATGTGAAGCTGGAGGATCTCAGGAGACTGAAATATCCATGAGCCCAAGCTCACGTGAGCACTAGCTAAATCTTTCTCTACCTGCTCGCCCTGCTCCTGCAGGCCACTCATGCACTGCTGCCCACCTGCACACCACAATCAGAGCACACACCTCCCTGTCCTCCACGGCCTCCCCCCTCAGCACTGTGCTGGTGACAGGAGCATCCAGCCACCAGCAGCTATCAGACATGGCCAGGCAGGGCTGAGACCTGCCCTGCTAGGGAGGCTTGGCAGCGCGGTGTTACAGATGCGGCAGATGGAAATGCCTGCATCTCAAGTGAAAACTGCTACTACTGTTCAGACATCAAAACAGAATTTCAGTATAAAAAATGGTTCAGTATAAAAATGGTGACACTTGTCAGTTTTTGTCATCTTCTATAAATAAATTGATTTTATATTGGCAACATATTGAAAATTTCACTGGATTCTTCTGTCTTCAAAATATTGCAAAAAATTGGTCACCATGAAATATTTTAAAATAAATTTAATCAATAAATATAAATATACACTTCAAAAACTTCATTCTGTACCTCAGGGCAAATTAGGCACACACTTTAATATACAAGCTGAATGAACTCTCTTGATATGTATGTAAGAGAAGAGCAGGTTCACGATTGCATTGTAAGAGAAGACCAAGATGACCTGAGGAACCTGACCATACACAAATCCACAGCACCCAATGAGATGCATCCCCAGGGTCTTGAGGGAACTGGCTGATGTAGTTGCCAAACCACTCCCCATGGTATTTGACAACTCGTGGCATTCAGGCAAAGTCCCCATCAAATGGAGAAAAGGGAATACTGCACCCATTTCTAAAAAGGGTAATAAGGAGGACCCTGAGAACTACTGACCAGCCAGCCTCACCTCAGTGCTTGGTAAGATCATGGAGCAGATTCTCCTGGAAGACATGTCAAAACATAGAAGACAGGGAGGTGATTCCTTGGCTTCACCAAAGACAAATCGGGCCTGACTAATCTAATGGCCTTCTACAATAGAGTAACTGCATCAGTGGACACAGGAAGAGCTACAGATGTCATCTACCAAGCCTCTGTAAGGCCTTTGATATCATCCCCCACAACAATCTTGCCGCTAAATTGGAGAGATACGGGTTTGATGGATAAGGATTTGAATGGACAGCCCTGTCCAAAGAGTTACAGTCAACAGCTCAATGTCCAAATGGAAGCCAGTAATAAGTGGTGTCCCTCAAGGATCTGTACTGGGACCAATACTATTTAGTATCTTCATCGGTGACACAGTCAGTGAACGAGTGCACCCTCATCAAGTTTGCAGATGACACCGAGCTGAGTGGTGTGGTTGATGATACACTTGAGGGAAGGGATGTCATCCAGAGGGACCCTGACAGGCTTGAGGAGTTGCCCCATGTGAACCTCATAAAGTTCAACAAGGTCAAGTGCAAGGTCCTGCACCTGTGTCAGGACAATCACCAGGACAATACAGGCTGAGGAATGAAGGAATTGAGAATAGCCCTGCAGAGAAGGACTTGGGGATACTGATGGACAAAAAATTGGACATGAGCTGGCAATGTGTGCTTGCAGCCCAGAAAGCCAATCATACCCTGAGCAGCATAAATAGAAGAGTGGCCAGCACGTCGAGGGAGGTGATTCTGCCCCTCTACTCTGCTCTGCTGAGACCCCACTTGGAGCACTGCATCCAGGTTTGGGGTGCCCAGTACAAGAGAGACGTGGACCTGTTAGAGTGGGTCCAGAAGAGGCCACAAAAATGGTCAGAGGGCCGGAACACCTCTCCTAATGAAAGAAGGCTGAGAGAGTTGGCACTGTTCACCCTGAAGAAGAGAAGGCTCCAAGGAGACCTTATTGTGGCCTTTCAATACATAAAGGGGCTTACAAGAAGGATGGAGAGATACTTTTTACAAGAAGGATGGAGAGATACTTTTTACCTGTAGTGACAGGACAAGGGGCAATGGTTTTAAACTGAAAGAGGGTAGGTTTAGACAAGATATAAGGAAGACATTTTTTTACATTGAGGGTGGTGAGACACTGGAGCAGGTTGCCCAGAGAAGTTGTGGATGCCCCATCACAGGAAGTGTTTAAAAGTCAGGCTGGATGATCTTTAAAGGTCCCTTGCAACCAAACTATTCAGTGATTCTATGATTCTAGGCCTAAAATAATACCTCCCTGGCAAAACAGGGACTTAACCTGATTCAACAGCTTTAATCCTTTTCTTATATGTACTTGTCAACTTATCTGTCAACAGTACTTGTTGACAAATTCACTTGTCATGCTACCTAGGTGCTCCTTCACCCCAGTAAAATAATAAATAAAAATTAAAAAGCTCATGTTTCAGGAAAGGGTGTGAAATAAGAGTACTAAAAATAAACTTGCAAAATGCTAGCAGTCATAGAAGATAAAGTCAGTTTACATTTTATTAAGCCTATATTAATGTTTTGTTTTCTTAATTCTGCACAACCATGAGGAGTAAGACTGTTATCTTGAGTATGAAAGCTGTAATTCTGGAACCTCCATTCAATAAAAAAAGCATCTGAGAAAAAAATATTTTCTGATGAGCACAGTGAAATATAAACAATTAAAGCGAAGTAATAATCAAAATATTCACGCAATAGCTTAATTTACAGCATAGAAGATATTAATTTTTGCAGAAGCAATTGAAAATAAGGTTTGATTCACTAAATCAAGGTTAGTTGTACTAAAGAAGGTTACATTAATCATAAAACAACTCCTGAGGGCACACTAAAATGACTGTAAGTATGTAACAGATTTACTTAAAAATCTCAGAAGAATCTTTCAGTGTCCCCAGAGGAGGGCCTCTGGATCTCTTGGAGACACAGGCTAGCATCGCCCAGTGGAGGATCACAAAATGCAACACAATGGGCTTTCCCCTCCGAGCAGAATGGAGGCCTACGGACACATGATGCAGAGGAAGGACGCATCACACTCTCCATACTCACTATTTTAAGAAGTGCAGCATCTTCTGTGTTTGCAATGCCTGAGCACACCTTACCTGTGGAGCTGTTTGGGGTTACGTGTCTATTGTAATACTTAACACCCCTCTTTTTATACAAAGGTATCCCTTTACTAAGGAGTGCAAAGTGAATTACTCAAAGATATCACAGGCCAGTTGCCCAGAGACTCAAAGGAAGATGTCAAGCTGCAAGGGACACCTACAGGTCTCTGCTCCAAACTCCTGCTCGCAGCTGGGCTGGCCCCAAATCTCAACAGGGTTGCTCAGGGCCTTGTCCAGGCAAGTCCTGAACATCTCAAAGGGTGAAACTTCACCAGCTGACCTGGGACACCCATTCCAGTACAGAAACACCCATTACCAGTCATAATTTCCTTGCTGCAACTTGTGACCATGACTCCGTGTACCAGTTCCTTACTGCTGGTACATGGAAGTTATGCACCTGTCAACCCAGCATGGTTCCAGACTTCTGCTGCAAGTCTTTACTGGGGAAGGTTGTTGGCAACTTTACAGCTGCAGGACATACGTAAGAATAGAGGAAACTAGAATCTGAATCCAAAGTCAGGGCGGACACACAATCCTTCCCTCCCTTCAGTAACAGACCAGTGAAGAGCAAGCATGGTCTCCCCTTTCTGCCAAGGCCCGTATCATTCTGAAGCTTGCAGAGCAAGGCTGGGGCAAGGATATGACTCTGCTCAGAGCCCTCAATCTTAGGAAACCAGAAAGCGTGTAGGGAAGAACCGGAGAGAAGCTCAATAGCTAGAAGGATCAAACTCTGAAAATGGATTTGAATGGATAAAGTGCTGAAAGTATCAGGTTAGGTGGAAGAAAGCCTGATGGATCCTGACAAGGATCAATGTCCTACCTCCCAATGGCATTAAATTAGGAGACACTGTCAGTATCACCAATGATCACAATTTAAGAGAAACTTAAGAGAATAAAACACTAAAGAAGCAAAACCAGAAGGGATACAGAGTAAAGGCAAAGGGAAGCCAGTGTGGCTGACCAAAGTAAATTAATGAGGGTAATAACGAGGATGAGAACTGTAGGAGGATTTTCCAAGAGGAGTGACTGGGCAGTTAAGAGGCATGTAAATTTCCATGTAGATAAATATAAAGCAATGCACACAAAAAAAAACAACTCCATTTCCACATATAAAATGATGGAGTCTGAGCTGACAGGTGCCATTCACAAGTGATACCCTTGGGATACAAGGCAGCCATCAAGAAAGTGAACCACATGCTAGAAATTCCTGAGAAAGGAACTGAAAACAAAACACAAAATATCATTATGTCCTTCCACAAACCCATGGCTCTCCCACATCTTGAAACGTGTGCAGTTCTCATCCTTCCACTGGAACTAGAAAGGGCAATGAAGAGGCATGACTGAGTGGGTTAGACATCTGTGTCTAGAGGAAAGGTTATTAAGTGAGGATGCGATAAAGGACTGTAAAACCATGTAAGAAAAGTAGAGGTTGGGTAGGAAATATTTTTTTACTCTCTTTTCCAGTACAAGAACTGAGGATCATCAAATACTACAAAGAAACAAGTTCAAAATCAACAGAAAGATGTAGTAGTTCTTGCAATGGGTGGCTGCAGAATTTCCAGTCAAATGACACTTACGGGTGCTAGAAGTTTGCACATGTTTGCTGGGAGACTGGAGAGTTTCATGCAAGAGAAAATAACTGGCGCTTTCTGAATAGCAAGAAACCACATCCAGCTATGGCAGTCTCTCTGCTGAATAGTAGTCAGCAGCTGTAGGAGTATCAGAGGAAAACAGTGTGTAAGCTTGCCTTAACCCCCCCTCTTGCATAGCTGGAGCAGTGGACTCTGGACCAGAGGGACCTAGTAGAGTCTGTGCCATGTTTTTACCAAGTTCACTAGCACAAAGTGCTGAGTAATACACTGAAGAGAAGTGACACACACATCTGCCGTAAGTACTTCTGCTCATCAGTAGGAAGCGCTAAGGAGAGGCATTTACTAATCCCAGGACAGCTACGAGCACTATTGTTATTTCAAAAGCATCAGGTGAGGTACTATCAAGCAATGAGAAGAGGTATTAATATTACCAAACATTGCACTTGTCAGACATCCTCTGGTAGACCATGTAATACTTCAGTTACCCAAAACCAGGAAAGACCAAAGTGGATAGGAAAAGGTACAGGAAGCAGTTTCCAGAATGCTGAGGGACACAGAGTCTCTCTGTTCTGTACAAGACCTATAAAGACTAATTCCTTTAACCTCACAAAATAAAAACTGAGGTGATGTGATTACTGTATGTAGAACACAGGAAACTAAACACAAAAGAGTTAGAAGGGATATTTAAGCTAACAGAGAAGGTTGGTATAAGAACAAATGGGTATAAAAAGGCCACCAACAATTTTAAGGCAGAAATGAGAAGACTCCTGACCACAAGGTTAGGCTCTGGAACAGCTATCCCTGGACCATAAGTGGGACAAAAGACAATCATTATTATTAAGACAGATTCGCTACGTTTGCAACAGAAAGTAGGTGGCATGGTACCCAAGGGGATTTTGCAGCCCGTGACCCAAGGGACACCCCTTTGATTCTCTGTTTCTAGGGATTCATGACTGACAGCGAAGCCAATGCAAGAGCCATGTGAGCAAAGAGCAAGAATCTGAACAGGATGAAGATGACAGACAGATCCAGAAGGAAAGGAGTGAACTGGGGCCAGGGTGGTGGGCACGGGAACAGCAGACCTGAGACTAAAAAGCTTTGAGTCACACCCTTGCTTGGGATCCCACAGCTTTTCCTGACTGGGGCTGAGGGAAGGGAAACCCAACGATGTGTCCAGGAAGAGATCACTGGAGGTCTCCCACTCAAACCCCCTGCTCATAGTAAACTGCAAAGCCACAGGAGGTTGTCATGGATGCCTTGGAGAACAGCATCCCCAGCTGCCCTGGGAACCTGTACCAGTGCTGAACCACCCTTGGGAGGAAGGAGGAGGTTTTGTCTTCACCAAGTTCACAGTGAAGTATGATTTTAGTACTTATGATTTTATGAAATCAGAAAACATGTTTATGGCTAAATTAAGGTCTTCCTGGTCATGATACAATGAAGAATTAAAAGTCACAAGTATTCAAAATTCTCCCCGATCCCAAGAGAATTCAAAGCAAGCAATTCATGTCAAAGTGCTACCACCTACAGACACATAACCTGCCTTAATGACCACAGATATGGGCCTTCACCTCTCAAGTGGACACCTGAGTCCAGAGACTGAGCCCAAATTAGGCTAAGACTGGACTGCCAGGAGAAAGAGCATGATGGCAAGTTAAATCACTGCCTGAGATATTTTTAATGCCTTGAGTATTCTCTGTAAAGCAGTGTGCCCAGGCGGCCAAGAAGGCCAGTGACACCCTGGCTTGTATCAGGATTAGTATGGCCAGCAGGGACGGGGAATTGATCTTGCCCCTGTACTTGGCGCTGGTGAGGCCGCACCTTGATTACTGCGTTCAGTTTTGGGCCCCTCACTACAGAAAGGACATAGAGTTACTCGAACTTGTCCAGAGAAGAGCAACAAAGCTGGTCAAGGGTCTGGAACACATGTCCCATGAGGAGCGGCTGAGGGAACTGGGATTGTTTAATCTGGAGAAGAGGAGGCTGAGGGGAGACCTCATGGCCCTCTACAACCACCTGAAAGGAGGCTGCAGAGAGCTGGGTTTGAGCCTCTTTAGCCTAGTAGAAAGCAACAGGACAAGAGGGAATGGCCTCAAGTTGCGCCAGGGAAAGTTCAGGCTAGATTTTAGGAAGTATTTCTTTACGGAACGGGTTGTTAGGCATTGGAATGGGCTGCCCAGGGAGGTGGTGGAGTCCCCATCCCTGGAGGTGTTTAAGAGTAGGGTCGATTCAGAGCTTAAGGATATGCAGTAGGTGGGAACTGTGCTAGGCGAACGGTTGGACTAGATGATCTCCAGGGTCCTTTCCAACCTAGATGATTCTGTGTGATTCTGTGAGTATCTCTGGTAGCTGGTGAAGGCACCAGCTGAACAAAGTTTGCAGAAATATGGGTAAAGTTTGCAGGTGGTGCTGAGGCAGGTGAGATGGTAAACAATTAAATGGAAACTCTGGCACTGACCAGTTGGTGTTACTGCTGCAACAGGGTTGCACAGAAAGACAAGCAGTTTAATTATGGCAGATTTTTACATTCATAACAGAAGAATGCAGAATGCTTTCAAGGATGAAGATCGAAGGATAAACAGAAGCTCAGAAAAGGCCTTGCAATTAATGGCTGATAGGGAATGGAACACAAGTTCCCAGCATGAGACTTCTAAGGGGGCTACTCCTGAATGAATGCCACCCACCAGCGCATAAAGAAAGGAATACTCTTCAGGAGCACAAATAGAAAGATGATTTTTCTACCTGCCTATTTACAGGATTGGTGGGACCATATGGGAGTAGTGTGTCCATGTTTTACCTGTGTACACTAAAGAGGATGCTGACAAATTGAAAACTTCCAAAAAAGAACAAGAAGGAAGTCTGGTAACTCCTACCCCTTACAGTAAGAGCTTTAAGAAGCTGAATATATTTAGCTCATCAGAGAAAAGGTTAAATGGCAACTTGAAGATGGCCTAAGAATACTAGAAAGGGAGAAGATTTCTGACAGCAGAGGGCCCTTTAACCTCCAAGACAAAGACCCCAGACCCAATGGATCTAGCTGAAGCTAGACGAATTGTACAGTGAAATAGTGCAAAATGTGAAAAGTGGGAGAAATTAATCACTTGAAAAACTTGCATAGGGATCTAGTGTATCACTGGAAATCTTTTAAGTTTGGGGGGTTTAATTCTAAAATAAATACTCTTTAATATTTTCTGCAAAGACCCCCAGGTGACACTCCCTGCCACGTACTGCGCAGGGGAGAGGACCAGCCAGTTGATGAGAACAGGTTTTCCAACACTAAAGTCATCAGCAGTCATAAAGAGGTTGGCCAAGAGGTGATGGGGTCTAGCTCTGGGTGAACATGTACTTTGAAAACAATCGTCTAGCAATGTATGAGGAAAGCTTGATAAGATAATCATGACTGGATAAACCACTCTTCATAGAGGGTGGACCCTCTCCACGTGTCTGGCAAACTCTGAATAATTCTGAGGAAAATGACTTCATCTGTTGCACTGCCTGAAAAAAAGACAGTAGTATATCCAAAATACTATGCTATAGATACACTTTATATCCAATACACTACACTATATATCTCAATATAAAATTCAGTATGATGTAACATTATGTATTATAGAAGATATATTATCTGGACTATTATATATATTGTGATATATACACACACACATAAATATATATATATATATACACACAGTATATCCAATCTACTGTCCAAAGAGATGAAGGCTGCTCAAATGCAACCTTCACTTAAGTGATCTATAGCACAGAGAGACCTTGTGGAAGAAAGAGGGTATCACCAAGTGCCTTGAAAGGCAGGGAAGTACAAAACTAAAATTTTCCAGCTAAACTGATCTATGATGAACAATGTCACCAGGGCAAGAGACATGAAGGAAGATTGAAAGCAGCCAGCTACCCTTCTTCAGCAAAGCCAAGACAGACCATCATTGGCTGAAATTGCTCAGAGAAGATATGGCAGTTACCCTTTGGTTTGTAGGTGAAAATACTGCCACAACCATCAATCAAACATTGATATTTTTACAGGAGACAGTAACAAATCAGTGTTTGCTGCCACAACAAACACAGAAACCGACCATCAGAGATTTCTGCAGGAGTATTATCAGACTGGAAGCAAGGCAATGCTTCTGAAGGCGTCGCTTCCTCGCAAAGTTGACTTGCGTTAAACTTTTAATATATGCCAAATCCTCACCCCCCAGCACTTGAAGCCCACATCAGCCAACTAGACTAAGGTAGAGAGATGAAGCTCAAACTGCTTCAGCTGAAAACATCCCCTTCAGTCTCACCATTCTCTGTACACATCTCACCGAGGACATGGGCTGCAGGCCCATGACTGTCTACCACACAACTGGAAAGACAAAAAGATTCTCCAGTGTTCAGCTCAGCGTGACACAAAGAGCAATGGAACATGTACCTGGGCAACCTTGCAACAGACACATGTCTTGGGCACTGCTGCAGCTTCAGTAACTTAGGCAAGGCACTAAGGTGGAGCATCCAACATCTCTGTTAAACCATCCACTGTGACCAGACTCAGACAGTGATCACATGACTTAATTCTGCAGAGAATACATACCCTAGGTGTAGCTCATTTGGTTAAGAGCATGACTTTCAGAGATGCCTCCACTTTTAAACACACTCAGAACTGTGTTGCCTTCTCTTTTGGCCTTTAAGAAATTTGTAAAGCATTACTATTCTGTACTTCAATAGGAACAGTCCTCAAGAAGTACAATGGAAGAGATGAAGTGATAAATGCAAGAAATGTACTTCATACTTCCAAAGCATCTCCTAATGGAGGAAGAAAGAGATCAGAAAATCCACTGGAGGCAAGAAAGAAGTTTATTTGTCCAAATGAGAATGAGACAAAGAAAAAAACAGAACTGGGGAAGATACAGTCTGACAGAGGAGAAAAGCATGTTATCAGGAGAAAAGACAGAAACCCAATGAGGAAAAAATGTAAGACTGAGTAAACATTCATGTAGATCTTTAAGGAGAAGCACAGGTGAATAAATGTTCAGACCAATTCTAGAGACTGCATTTGCAAAGGTATTATAGCCCAGAGCTGGTAAATAAATAATCCTTCTCTACACAGCCACTGCTCCCCTTGGCTCCACCTCACCCTCCAGAAAAATGCTGATGAACACGAGGGAGCTTCAGGAAGAATCAGGAAGGTATACATGGAGTGACAGGGGCTGAAATTTGGGAAGAGGAAAACCTGCCTCTTTCAGTGACAAATAGAAACAGAATGAAGTATTTCAGTTGGAAGGGATCTACAACAACCATCTAGTCCAGCTGGACTAGATGCTCCCCCCTGAAATAAAATACAGATCAGATTGCTTTCATTATAGTGATCCCACTATGCTATAGAATCCTTGCACACCCATTATTATTTTGGAATACAGGTATGCCCACAAGAAACCTTATTGTAATTTCTTGTGCAGACAAACCTAAAGGTGAGAATGCCAGAACCTTTCAGAGGTATCCAAGGGGTACAAAACCTGGGGGAGGAGGTAAATGAATACAAAGAGAGGTAAAGGCAGAGGTAAAGGCAGGCCATCACAGCAGGTTAAACCTGTTAATCTTCTTCATTAGGATTCACTACATATTTAATCTTCTAATGTTTGGAGGGTTTTTATCGTTTCCAGCCCAAACCATGGTATTATATGTTCACTTCTTAATGGCCATACTTGAAAAGCTCCATCATGAATCACAGTGGGAAAAGTCTGGTGTGAAAGACCAGATCATTCCCAAAGAATACGAAAATACGGGAACGATTCGTTGTGCAGTCACCAATACCAAACATAAAAATAAGAACTTGGCCAAGAATCAAGGAAAAAAAGGATGAAATTCATTCCAACAAACAATTTGACCACTCATATTTACAAATGTCCCATCCATGGGTGATGATCTTGGCGCTCCAGCCCCTTGGGGGATGCATGTGCAGCACAGCAGTGATGCACAATACCGTCGAGCTTAGGAGAGTCCAGCTTTCAACTCAACAACTGTGGGATTTGGGTTATGTGTCTGAGGTAACCAGGCACGTATTTGGCTGATGCGCTGACACAGATGCCCTGACTCTGGTGGGAAGTCAGGGCTGAACTCTGAAGATGAGGCATATGCACACCCACAGGGTGTGTAACCATGCTCCACTGCTCAGGTGGACACAGAACGGATGGCATTTCCAACTCCGTCTCTGCCGTCCCACTACACCTTAGGATAATAGCCCACTAGTTTCTCCTCACTTTTTCAACACTAGAAAGCACCGTGATTCCCATGCAATCCACCCAATACAACCAGAAATAACCAAACCAGATTTGAGCAGCTAGTTCGGTAATGACATGCTGCTCTTCAAGAACCACAGCACACTGCAAAACAGATCCTGCAGACAAAAGCCACGAAATTCTTACAGTAGCCATCCTGGCAACTAAGTAACTCACCACATAAAAGTCAAAGCAGCCACAGCACCAAGACCAACCCAAAGACAGACACTGCCCACCTCGAAAGCAACTTCATCAACGTACAATAGCTATGAAGGCAGAACTCAATGGCAAGCAAAGGCAGCGTGTAAAGTAATGCCACGGTGACCAAATGGCTGCCACTTCAACAGCACAGTGGCCACTCGGCAAAATACAACCGGCAATTCACTGGGCAACAACAGCGGAGGCAGGAACAGGCCGTCAGCCTGCAGAAGCCAGCCGGGCAGAGCCGCCACCACCTTGGTGGCAGAGCCAGAAGGACAGCGTGGGAAATACGGGTGCCACTTCTACAAAAATACACTAAACAGCAAATGGACAACCAGCCCAACGCACTGGGGGATCTCAGCCAGAGCACAAACGCCATCCTAGTGCCGCCCAAGCGAAGGGGTTTTGCCTGCTCCCTGGTCCCCAAGTATTTGGCATTTCAGGGGAGAGGATCCCCTGGCTGGGGGTGGAACTGGGCGGGGTGGGGTGGGTGTGAATCCCAACCGCGCCTGCCACAGAAACAGAGGGGGAGCAAACACACTTCTTGGTACCCCGATTCCCCCGGTCAGGTCCCGACGGAAACATTATTTCCAAATTTTTACAAATTTCCAAATACTCCCCGCACCTGGGAAAGCGGGGACAATACGAGCGTCTCCCCGGGAGGAAGGGGCGGCTTTGGGGGCGGGCAGCCTGGCAGCTCATCCCCCCCCCAAAAGCGCTGCGGTGCCTTCCCCCCGCGACCGAGCTGCGAACTCACAACTCCCGCCTCGCCCCGGCCCCCCGCGGCCCCCCCCGCCGGGCACTCACCCCCCTGCCCCTACCGAACTTTCTACAGCAAGGAAGGGGGGGGGGTCGGCGGGCGGTGACGTCACGCCGACCGCGCGGCAGGGGGTGTCCCCGCCCCGGGACCCCCGCGGTGGGCACGGAGCCCACCCTGCCCGCCGCTCCCCACCCAACTTTCCGGAGGGAAGGCGCCGTCCAAAGCAAACAAGCCCCGGGCGAGCTGGGCCGGGCAGTGCCCCCGGTGAGGTACGAGCGCTCCCGCGGGAAGCGGGACGGGGCCGAGGGCCCCCCCCCGAGCCGAGACGAACCTCCGTAACCCGCGGCCTCTCGGCGCCGCGCCGCATCCACGCCGGGACAGGCACAGCCGGGGGCCCTTCCCCAGCGCCGCGGGGGTTAACCGCCATCCCGCCCTTGCCCCCCCCCCCCCAACTTTGCTGTCGTGTGTCCCCCACCCCACCCCACCCCCCGCCGCCTCGCCCCCCTCCCTACAGACGGACCGGAGGGGAAAAAAAACCACAAAACACCCGCGGAAGAATGCAGCGAGGGGGCGAAAATGACAAGCGGAGCGGGAGCGGCTGTGAGCGGGCGAGGGACTCACCGGCGGCTCCGGAGGGGAGGTCGAATGAAGGGAGGAATGGAGGCGGCGAGAAGCGGGGGAAGGGATTTAAGCGCTGCGCGCCCCCCCCCCCTTTTTTTTTTTCCTTTTCCTCCCTCCTCCTTTTCCGCGCTCCCTCGTTTCCTCTCGCGTCTCCGGAATAACAGGTCGGTGGCGCGGGGGCAGCGGCTCCGAGGGGGGGGGGGGGGTGCGGCGGGGAGCGGGGGCCCCCCCCGCCCCGCGGCTCTGTCGCCCCCTCTCCTGCCGCGCACCCCGCGCTCAGGCGCCGCCGCCGCCTCTGCCCCGCCGCCCTCCCGTCGCTCCGACCGCTGCCCGCCTTAGCCACCTCCCATTTCCGAAGAGCCCAGAACAAGCCCCCCTCCCCCGCCCCTCCGCTCTGTCACCCCCCAGCCGCGATCGCCGCCGCCCCTCCCCGCGGGCCCCCCCCAACCACCTCCCACCCCCCCAACCCACCCGAGGGGTCGGGAACGGGCCCGTGGGGAGCGTGGGACGCCGGGGGAGGAGGAGACCCGGCCGCGGGGCGAACAGCCAGCCCGGCCCCGGCCGCGCCCCGCGCCGCCGGGCCCCGCTCCCCGGGCTCTCCGCCTCCCCGCCCCGGCGCCGGCACAAAGGCCGGGGAGGGGGGAAGGGGCGGGAGGGTAGGGGGGAGAGCCCGAAGGAGTCTTTTTAGCAGGACGGGCCCGGGGCGGAATGGGGGGGGGGCGGCGGCTCCCCGCGGCTACGGGCGGGGACGAGGCGGGGAGCAGGTCCAGGGCCTGCGGCGAGGCCTCCCGGGGGAGGGAGGGAGGGGGCGTCTCATCAGCATGCAGCGCGGGGCGGGAGCGCGCCCCAACCGCCCCCCCTTCCCCATCCCCCGCCCGGTTACCAGGCAACGGCACAAAGGGAGAGCCTCGTGCGGGGGCCGGCGGGAGGGGGGCGCCCCGTGGGCGGGGCGGGGGGTGTCCCCGTTCCTTCCCCCCACACCCCCCCGCCGCAAAGCGCGGGGAGGGCAGCGGCGGGGAGGGGCGGGCGGGGGCCTCGCCCGGGCGGCGCCGCATCGCTCCCCCCCCCGCCCTCCCCACCGCCGCCGGGAAGGCGGGGGGAGCCCCGGGTCACCCGAACGTTAAAAACGTGAAACCTCCCCCCCTTCCTTCCCCCGTGTGCTTCGGCAACCGGCTGCCTCCCGTGGCTGGCGAAGTTCAGCCCCACCGAGGGCGAGCATGGCCATCTTGGAAAAGTTGCCGTCGAAGGAAGACTTCGGAAAAAGGGAGAGCCGCCGGGTTTTGTGACCCGGTAAATGCGGGAAGGGCCCGATCCAACTTCCTCGGGAGCACGGCCAGCGGGAGCTGGGGAGCGGGAGCCACACAGAAGCCGCCCGTGCCCACCCTTACCGACCGGTTTAGAGGCAGAAACGAAGGCTGGTCGGATAAGCAAACCCCAGGCTGCGTTGTAGAGAGGCAGGCGCGTCTGTCCGCACGGTTAAATCGGAGAGACTTGGTGCGCGTATGGGCGAGTCCTCATATTGCGCTCTGGCAGCCTTGAAGTACAATCGCAAAACAGCTCCTCAGCAGGACCTTTCGGTGAGCAGGCCGGATGGTGCTCTCCCAACGGGGTTTTATTCAGTAATTCTTTTTGTCCGTTACATGGCTCCAAGCGCTGTTACTGTACGGCATCCAAACTCGGTGCTGACTACAGATGGGTTCATCTCCTTGTGGGTTTTTCTGTAGTGCTAATCACCCGAACGCTTAAAAGACATTAATAACAGTGTCCCTGCAACACCCTCGTAAGCCAATGGCTCCCAACACGTTTTTCCATACCCTCTTCCCAGGGGTACTGTGCCATTTCAGGGCCTCCCTGTTTATCCTGGATGCAGCATTGCTCTTGGTGCCTCTCGTTCCTGAGCCAGCCCTGTTGGCACACAGCACCCCATTGCACAATATAATCACGCCTCATGTCTCCAGCCCTCAGCCATTCTTTCATCCACTTTTCTCCCCAACCCACCGCTTTGTGTTGACCCTCGCCCAGAGCCTCCGCCCTGTCAGCAGTAATCCCAGGGTGCTATTGTTCCCTAGGACTTTCTGGCTTCCACATGTGGAGTGGAGGATTGAAAAAGCCATGGCTAACATTTGCAAAAACTCTCACTGATTTTGAGTGGTCAGTCTGAAACTGTTCAGAATATGATTTTGCAGAGGTGCTGTGTTGAAGAGAACACTCCATTGATCCCAAGCCCAGAGGTAAGCTGCTTCACAAAATGTCTCAACAAGCTGAGCCCCAGAAAACCAGAAATACTGTTATTGCTGTTGAGATAGTAGCGTTTGCTGTTGTCACAGCTGCTTCAAACTCTTATCTTCAGAGTTGACAGCCTTTCGTCCCGAGCTCATAATGACTGTGACTCTTAGAGGCCCAAGTGGTGATTCATGAAGGAGGAAGATCTTGTCAAAATCCCTGTTTTCTGGATGCTAAACAAAATATCCAGATGCCTAAGGTTTGTGATTTGAGGAAAAGCCTCTGAAAGATGCACTGGTTGATACTGCTTCAGTCCCAGGGTCTTCTGGATCAGTAAACATGTGACACCAAGTTTGTTTAACCACAAAATCAAGACCCGATTGGTTTTCATGTCATCATCTCCCATAACCAGCTCAGCTGCTTGAGTTCAAAAATTTGACTTAACCAAATGTTAAATTTCTTAGCAGGATTTTAGTGTAATTTATTATTTCCATGAGAGAAGAGGCAGACACCCCAATGCCTTATGAAAATCTTACTAGGTTTAGCATCATTTCAAGAAGCCAGCCAAAGGTGGCCTGTCTCCTATAAAGCCTGCCATCTTAGTTTATGAAAAGACGTCGGAGGTGATTCACAAGAGAAGCAAGACCAGAGGGGCAGGGTAACAATTTGCATTAGTGTAATCCTGACCTCTGAGGGCTTACTTGTGGACAAAAAGCATCATGACCACTAATGGCCAAGGTTTTTGGCCAGAGCGATGAAAAATGATGAGTGATTGAAGACAAGTGCAGCATGTCAGTACCTTTTCTTGGTCTATGGCTGGGTGAGGACAAGCTGTGGGGATGTGACCAGGCGCAGGCTTCCAGAGGTCAACACAGGTGCTGTCAGCCTTCCCAAAGGTGACAGACCATTTCCCCTTCCTCACTCAAAAATCCTCATAGCCAAATTGCTGCTAGGTAAAACCACACTCTACTCTGATTCAGTGTGGTTAGCATAAATGGAAAATAGACAAGAGAAACACAAGCAGTTGTGTGGGCCCATGAGGAGAGACCAAGATGGACTGGTTGCAGAACATGAGAAATAAAACTATCTCACCTTTGAAATCAAGAGATTGAAAACCTTGGACAAATCACAAGCATTATTAGCTGTATCCTTTCAGGATGGATAAATGACTTAGGGACTCTGAGCTTGCTAGGAGGCTCAGCAAGCAGATACCAAGCTTGCTGGGGTGCCACTGGTCCTCCCTCAGAGCAGGGAGACGGGCCACATCATCACCCGAGATCTCTTCAGCCACATTTGCAACAAGGGAAATTCTGACTAGATAAAGGGAAAACCTCTTTCTGGAGTGTGGTGCAGCACTGCCACAGGTGCCCGGAGGGTCTGAGGAATCTCCCCCTTGGAGATGTTTGGGAACTGCCAGGTCCTGAGCAGCCTGATCAAGGTCTGGGGCCAGCTGTGCCATGAGCAGTTTGGAGTGGAGACCTCCAGTCATCCCTTCCCATCTCAATCTTCCCATGAAACTCTGTTCCTGAAAATACACAGAGCCCAGTTTCCCTTTTTGACACACAGCACATAGTAGTCTCCTCAATTAAAAGAATAAGCAAGCAAGCCCTCTAGTCTGTGCTAGGCCTGGGGAAAGCCTTTCTCCAGGCCAGAACCCAGCCAGGGCCAACCAGGATAACTTTGCCTGGCTTGCTCTCTTGAACTCACACAAGTACCTGAGAACAGGTGTTTGTTGGTAAATGACACACTGTCCTGGTTCAACTAGGATAAGTTAAGTTTCCCAAGCAGAGAGAGAGGGGGAAGAGATCTCCAGCCGGGTTATTCATACCATGCTGATGTCAGGTCCAGGGGCAGGAAACTTTGACTCTTTTTTCTCTTTGGCTTTTTGGTGGCGGGAAACTGCTCCATGTCCATTTGCGGTATTTCTCTGTATATCGTTTGTCTTGTTCACTGTTATTGCTGTTTATTGTTGTTATCATTGCCACTGTTGTTCAGATTGTTTATCACACTGTTGTATTAAATTTCTTCTTATTTTAACATGGGTTTGTGCCTTACTTCCAGCCCGACCGGCTGAGGGTGGGGGAGGGGCAACGGCAACGTGCTCTCAGATCCCGGCAGGGCTTAAACCAACACACACACCGAGAAGGTTACAAACCTCCTTGCCCAGTCTCACCAGTCTCCCAGTAATGGCTGTCCCCATGGTTGAGATAGCTCAGTGACTGGTAATGAAACAATGAACTGCTTCAGTGTAACATTTAATCAAGCTAACTGGGTCTGGGCTGCAGCTCAGGGAGGTGTTAATTATGGACATTCATTTGTGTGCCACTCTGGCAGCCCCTGGAAGTGAGGGGCAAGGGTGGTAACCGTACCCATCACCCTAGTTCAGTTGTCCACTAGATGTGCCGGCCTGCCACAGCTGCACAGCTGATTCCTGCGGCACAGCAGGATGTGCACCGTGCCAGCAGAGACCCCTAAGATGCACATAGCTTACCCAAAGCTGTGGCACCTGTATCACTGATGGAGGTTTTTTATCTCTCCTGTACATGGCGCAGCACACAGTTATAGTTGCTTCCACACTGAGACATGCAACACTCTAGTTAGCTGATCTTCACCCAGAGAGCAAGCTTTGTAATGCCCTCCTAACAACCTGTCCAAGCTGTCCACATTCAATCTTTCAGCAGCAGAGCCAGATACTCCTCATTCAAGTAAGGTGCCCAATACAGAATTACAGAATCACAGAATCATCTAGGTTGGAAAATGTTGGGATTCTAGAGGGCTTTCTGCGAGAGAATGGCCATGTGAGCAATCCTGCGTGAGAACAAGATGGATAAGAGCCTCAGCCGAGCAAGAATGCAATAAGGATGTGACCCTGAATGAGGGGGGAGAAACTCGATGAGACAAACAACCCCCAGAAGGGATTGGGACAGAAGAGGAAGTTCCACAAGGCAGGAAGCCTGGCAAGGCTGATGTGGCACTTTTTATCCAATCATAAGAAGGTTTAAAGCACGGGCTAAGTTAACTGTCCAATCTTGAGGACTTGCACTGCATGTTACTCACGTGTGCGGGAGAACATTATAAAAGGGCTTTCTTAGTTGTAATAAACGGGCATTGCTTGATCACATTGGTCATGTGCATGCTCAGCTCTCCCACAAGAAAAGACCTTAAAGATCATCCAGTCCAACCATTAACCTCACACTGACCGTTCCCAACTCCACCAGATCCCTCAGTGCTGGGTCAACCTGACTCTTCAACCCCTCCAGGGATGGGGACTCATCCCCTGCCCTGGGCAGCCCATTCCAACGCCCAACAACCCTTTCTGCAAAGAAATACTTCCTAAGAGCCAGTATGACCCTGCCCTGGTGCAGCTTGAGGCCATTCCCTCTTGTCCTGTTGCTTGTTCCTTGGTTCAAGAGACTCACCCCCACCTCTCTGCAACCTCCTTATAGGAGTTACCCAGCACCTAAATTTTTGGATCTTTGTCAGATATTCAGCAGAAGAGTGTCTCTGACAGCTTCCCGTGTTAAAGATGTTGGTTTCCTAAGGTTGAACACCACCCCATCATTCTTGAGAGAGACAAAAAGAGACTAGAGAAATTCAGTAGCCTTTTATCGTTGAGACTTCCCTGTGCACTCTACAACTAGCCTAATTCAGTGACATCTCCTCTTCCAGCTCCTTCATGGGCACATGCACCTATTTAGAAATGATAACCTGGAGAAAGTCTTTCTCCAAGCCAGAACCCAGCCTGGGCCATCCAGGCTTCAGAGGGAGGATGGCCACTAGTGTCAAATTATCCATATAACAGCTCAACATTGCTCGGAAAATGTCATCTAAACAGAGCACGATTTGCGAGTTAAAAGAAAACCAACAAATGTTTCCCTTCACAGATGTTGTCACATCTCCCACCTGTCTCTGTGCTGTTCCTTGTACTCTGATTGAATGCACATTATAGCACAGCAACCTGATGAAGACATCAGCTTATACAACATGAGTCCACAGGTGCGGCAATAGCGAAGCCTTTGGACATTTCTGTCACAAAGAAACTATAACCAAATCTCTGCCACAGAGGCAAAGAGAAAGCAGCATTTATCTTATGACGCATTAGCTAAGGGTAAGTATTTGCTGTGACCCAAGCAAACACACCAGTGTCGCATATTCCTTATATACATTGTGCCATCAGCGACAAACTCTTTTGATTTAGAAAAGGCATCAAGGTGAGGCACAGCTATGGCACAAAGCATTCTCATCACCTCAGTGCTTTTTCACGCGTCTTCCCTGACAAAGGGACGTGGCAATACCTCACTGGCCGTAGTTCTTCACTAACAGATTCTTACCACAACGTAGGGAAATATATACCGGTTCCCTGCTGTTACGGCACTGCCGCATTTAAATGGGCAACACAGGCTACCTTGGGTGCTTCATTTCCTTCCTTGCACAAAAAATACAAAGGGGGGGGGGGGGGGGGGGGGGGGGAATGGTCTGTGCTGTGCGGGAAGAGGGGAGATGCTCTTGTGAATATGAAAGCTAGAAACTTTATTTTCAAAAAACCTGCCCCGCTCGCTAAGCAATACCCAGACTGCTTGCCAAATCCCAGCGCCTAAAACAAAGGAAAACAGCAGTTAGGTACAACTGGAAAACAGCCGGCTCCGTGTCCTTCACGCGCGCAGCCAAAATGCACTTTCCTTCCCCAAAACAGCGCTGTCGCACACAAACGCTTTTACGGGAGACGTGAGTGTGGGGCACCGCTGCGGGCGATCCGCACGGAGCATCCCACCCACCGGTGGGCACCCCCCTTTGCCGCCCCGGCAGGGAGGGGCCGCTCCCCCCCACCCCCCAACGCCCCCCGGCGGGCGCAGGGTGGCGCGGGGGCCCTTCCCCCCTCCCTGCCGGGGGCCGCATATCACGGCGCAGGGGCGGGCTCCGGCATGGCAAAATGGAGCGTTCCCCGAGCAGAGCCCGGACTACAGCTCCCAGAAGGCAGCGGCGGCCCTCCGCCCCTCCCCCCCCGCCGTGGCCCTGGGTCCCGCCGGCCCCCCGCCCTTAGCCCCCGGCCCCCCCGCTGCCTCCCCGGACGCGGGCTGCCGTCTGCCGGAGCATCCTCCTTTGTTGGAGATGCTCGGCAGCGGCCTCGTGTGCCTCCCAGCATCTCCGGGGTTTGCGTGGGTTTGTTCACACGTGGGCAGGAGGCGTGGAGCTGGATATACTGGGGTTTAGGGGCAGGCTTTGATTGTGGGGTGAGCTCTACTCCGCAGATACGCTGCTGCTCAGAGGGGCTGGGGGGAGGGGATCAGGGCCTGCAGTGGGACACAAGCTATTCACGACCGCCGAGATTTGTTCTGTGTTCACTAGTGATCCCCTAGAAACCAATCCTATCTCTACCCTCACATCCACCCTCCCACCCTCTTCTCTGTTCTGGGCATGTGTGCTGTAGCCTTTGTCTTCCCTTATTGAACTTATTCCCTTTTCTATGCTATTTAGTAAAGAATCAGTGGTGAAATGCCAACTTTTTAAAGTGTTGTCTTTTGATTTAAAGTCTGCATCAGGATGGGGGGGGGGCTTAGAATTTGCTGAGCAACCATGGTCTTAACCCTTGTGCTTACTCACCACAAAAGGCAGGGTGGTGTGGCTTAAAGCGAGGGTCTGGAAACTTTCTGTAGTGGAGGAGATTTGCAGGACTTGAGTGTACCCAAATATGCAGAGGGGCTACTGACGTGAACCAATAATGGTGGGCAGGGTGGTTTTATCGTTTATTCTCTGCCATAGCTTGGGCTGGATTTCTCACAGTAGCACCCCTCAGCTCCCGCCTTCATTGGAGTCTGTCCAGAATCACGCTGTCGAGCAGGCGCTGGGTTTGCTGGCACTCAGCCTGCTGGGCATGGGCTACTTTCCCCAAGTACTGCTGGGCTGACCCTGTGAAAAAAGATGGAGCTGAGAGAGGCTGACATCACACCTGCCCCTCCATCCACTGCTCTGCAAGCCCCTTTTGGGTAAGGAGGATCCACTTTTTCTCTCCCAAAGAGCTGCAATTCAAGCCACTTGAGTCCGGTGGGAAGCTGGTCTGTGGGCTACCCTGACGTCGGCTGAGAGCATGATTCAAACGCTTGTGCAGCAGATCTTCATATGACTTGATTTGGTGGAGATGGTGGGGGCAGTTCCCACCTTTCCACCTACTTTCCCATCTATGTCCCCTAGCTGGGTGGCTGACAGAGCAACCTGGCTGTGGGACAAGGCTGTGAAAGGAGGTGGGGGTATCTGGGCCTTTTCTTTGGTTTGCCAGTCCCCTCTGCTTGTTTTGGTTAGCTCTCTGCATAAGCCTCTCCTGCTTTGATGGCAAAATGTCCCCATTCCCAAACACTGGCATGTAGAGAGAACATCAGGCCAAGCCAGGCAAATCAGGTGTGAAATACATTTTAATTGAGTTTAGGGATCTGTAGTTTGTCTGTTGCTCAGCTGAGCATGGGCTGTCCAGAAGGTGAAGCAGATATTATGGGTGGAGGAGAGGGTGAAGGAGTGCAAGAGGGAAGGAAACAGAGAGAAAAAGGTCACGAGAAGCAAATGAGAGCATGGGTTTGTTTACGGATGTGTTTTTATATTGCCCCACAGTACTACGTGCTGACCCGGAGACTGACAGCACACACACACACACACACACACACACGCACCCAGTGAGGGACAGCAGTGCACTTCAACGCTAAGCTGCCAGCAAGCACAGCCCAACACAGCGCAGCACTCGGGGTGGAAGGAGGGGACGCTTGGGTCCCATCGGGGCTCAGCACAAACACGTGCCTGGGGCACGAGGGTGCCGCAGGCCAGTACAGATACACCTACACACATGCACAAGAGCGAGCCATTGGCAACACTCATCCAGACACAGCTACAGGTGCGGCACTTGTCCAAACACACCAGCCAACGCACATATGTTCACTGCACATGCTTTGGCATACAAGGGAGACACACCGTGCAGCATGCTCCCGCAGTCTAACATGTGAACAGCGTGGCTCAGACACGGCCCTGCACAGAAAATAAAAGATACACAATGGCTAGATCCAGAAATGCTTATGACCCCAAAGTGAGGGACAGGGTGTAGGCCTCTCTCTCATCCTTCACCTGGGCACATCTAGCTGGGGACACCTGAACTCGAGGGGGTTTGAGGTGAGAAGGAAGCAGGTGGCGGAGGCGGGGAGAAAGAGCAAAAAAGGGAGCGGTGGAGGGAAGGGGGCTTCAGAGTCTGTGATGTGGAAAGGAGCAGCAGGGTGGCTGTGCTCTGGGGACAATGTTCAAAGAACACTTGGGTTGCGAAAGTTGTGTCCGGCAAAGCGTGCTTCATCGCCAAGCTCTTCCTCAATCCTGCAGAGAAGAGAGAGAGACAGCACATGTCAGGCCCTTGCTGCAAGGGAGCATCAGAGGCACCGGGGTGCTAGAGAGGCAGTGTGTCAATGGGAAGCTGACATGGGCTGGAGGAGCTAAGCTCCTGTACCCATGGGGCTGCACCCTCACGCCGAGGAGGAGGGAAGGAGACTGCTCCAGAGGACCCCTCGGGATCCTACTGTCAGCTCACAAGCCCCACTACCCTTGGGCTTTCAGCTTCTCCCACCCCAATCAGTCACTCTGCCGTTCTCTCTTCTGCATTCCTGTCCCTGGAGCCCCTTACCTCATGAGCTGGTTGTATTTAGCCAGGCGTTCAGACCTGCAGGGAGCACCCGTCTTTATCTGTAAAGCATTCCCCAAAACAAACACTGTAAGACACTGTTATGACTTGCACCGGTTTCCCATGGCGGAGCAGGGGATTCTGTCTTCATATCCCTTCACCTTCCTCCAGGCCTGTGCATGGCCTGGGTCTCACCTACCTGCCCAGTGCACAGTCCTACAACCAGGTCAGCAATGAAGGTGTCTTCGGTCTCCCCGGATCGGTGGCTCACCATCACACCCCAGCCATTCTCCTGGGCCAACTTGCAGCTGCAAGTATTGAGAAATGCAGTCAGTAGCTCCCACTCCTATAAGCACCACCTGCACAGGGTGGGATCCAGACACCCTCTCCTCCCACCCTCAGCATCCTACAACCCTAGTAGAGATGAAAGTCTGTTGGTCCAATGGATAGTGTGACACCCTGCTGTGCCTTATCACCAACTACAGGACAACAAGGGCAGAGGGCTGGACTTACGCTTGGATGGCCTCCGTGACGGATCCAATCTGGTTGACTTTGAGCAGGAGGCAGTTGCAGGCCTTCTCTTCAACAGCTCGCTCAATGCGCTTGGGGTTTGTCACTGTCAGGTCATCTCCCACTATCTGAATCCCCACATTGGCCGTGAACTTGGACCAGGCCTCCCAGTCATCTTGGTCAAAGGGATCCTCAATGGAGACCACTGAAGGGACAACAGAAGAGACATGAGTCCAAGCTGCCCCCCTTCCCACCCCAAAAACATGGAGGGGATGCACCTGTTAAGCGTGCAACACCAGTGCTCGTTCCCTACTGCCAAGCACAGCAGCTCACCTGGATAGTCACGTACAAAGCTTTGGTAGAGGTCGCCCAACTCATCTGCAGAAATGTAGCGGCTTGGGTCATCTGGAGACTTGAAGTCTAGGTCATATTTGCCATCACGGTAGAACTCGGAGGCTGCCACATCCATACCAATGACAATCTTGTCTGTGTAGCCCGCTTTGTCAATAGCTTCCTTGAGGAGCTCCAGAGCTGGGAGGAGGAGAGTTGCAGTCAGGAGAGTCAGCCCATGCAGAAAGCTCCGCCTTTAGGTGGGAACCTCCCCTGGGAGGGTTATGAGAGCCACTGGTATTCTGATAGTGTGATGGGAGAGGTAGAAGGGAGCCCAGAGCGCAAAAATCCATACCAAGAAGCTGTGGAGGCCAAGTCCAAAAGGACAAGGAGATGTTAAAATACAATGCCCCCTCAAACTGGGGAAAGGCCTTGGAAAAGTGTGCACACGCGTGAAAGGTTTGTGTGGAGAAGCTGTGACAGATCAAGGCCACCCCAAGGAGAAGGAGCTTAGAAACCATTCCCTGACACAGGAGCTCAATGACACTGAGGCATCTTATTTTGAACCAAACTTTGGGGAATGCTGTGAGCTGGGTATGGGAAGTCACAGCATTGCAGGCAGGGGTACCCCATCTCTGCAGGGCTCTCACCTTCACTATTTTCCAGGATGTTGGGAGCAAAGCCTCCCTCATCACCCACATTGGTCGCATCTTTGCCATACTTCTCCTTGATGACACTCTTGAGGTTGTGATAGACTTCAGCCCCGATGCGCATGGCATCGCGGAAGCTTTCAGCTCCCACGGGCAGGATCATGAACTCCTGCATGGCCAGTTTGTTGCCTGCGTGGGAACCTCCATTGATCACGTTGAAAGCCTAGAAGAGTCCACAAGAGAATCAGAGCTGAAGGAACTGGTCTTGGTACCACCTAGAGGCGGCTCTCAGATGAGTCACCATGCCCGTTCATGCCACATCCCGCGGAGTAACACATCAGCTACAACACATCAGACACATAAGCCCGGGGTCTCCCTTCCAATAGCGGCTCAGAGCAAATGGTTGGAGAGGACTTTCCCACTGGCTTCCCTCTCAGAGATCTCCCAAGCTGTGATTATCTGTGCTGTGTTTATCTGTATGTGTTGATCAGCAGTGCTATGTCAATCTCTCTCTCCCAGGACCTTTCTCTTCTTGACTCTGGGAAAATGTCAGCATCCACAACACCCTTTGTGAAGGACTTTCACAGGGCAGATACACCTGGTTGTGAAGACCCATATGCTCATTTTGAATGGTGCCCCAGAGGATTTATGTAATGCCCTCTGACTCTTGTGCTAAGAGTGAGATACTCAGTGAACTCCCACCACAACCTGTGCCATACCCTCCTCAGGTCCCTCTTTTCCATTCTGAAACCTGACAAATCTCAGGCCTTGGTTTGCCTCCTGGACGAGTGCAGTGCGCCCAGCTGATGTTTCAGTCCCACATCCCTTCCTCCTCTACCTCCCAACACACTCTTTGAGGTTTATTTTGGAGTTTCTGAAGGTGGATGTCAAGGACAAAGGAGTCTTACTGGCACAGGAAGGATGAGATCGGAGTTGCCGGCCAGGTCCGCAATGTGCCGGTACAGGGGGACATCCTTCTCTGCAGCTCCTGCCTTGCACACGGCCAGTGAAACTCCCAGGATAGCATTGGCGCCAAACTTGGCTGTGGGCAAAACCAAGGAGGAGTTGGACTTCTGAGGCAGCGACCTCAGGCCCAGTGGGTGCCCTTGCTAGCCCAGCCTGAGGGTCACCACAGCTCTGACAGTGCCCCCACTCCAGCCCTGCAGCCTCCCATGCTCTTTACTTCTCAGGCCAAAAAAAAAGAGGAATGAATTACATTTGTTCTCTGTGCCATCCATCTCAAGCATCAGGTTATCGATCTTCTCTTGATCCACAACAGAGAGTTCCTGCAAGAAAGAAACAGCTCCTGAGAAGGGTGAGGAGAGCTGTTGGCTCTGGTGTGCGAGGAAGGAGGCATTGATGGAGAAGCTGGGAGTACAGAGACCTTTTTAGCTTGTGGGGGAACATATACACACAAAGCTCTGGAAACTAGTGCCTTGGTATATCGTCAGGTTAGGTAACCACAATGATGTTGCTGCAGTGCAGTGTAGATGTACCCACGCTTGAGAGGGGATCAGCTGCAGCCCAGGTAAGACCATGGATTGCTGGGGACACAGCCCTCAGGGATTAACCCAGCCTTTTGGTAGCTTCCAGAGAGCTTTGTGGTGCTGTGGCTACACAGAAGCTAGGCAGAACAACGGTACATGCTCAACCCCAAGCAAGCAGATGTAGACTGGATGGAGCCATCCCCGGGACTGAGGTGGAGAGTATGATTAGGCCCAACATAGGCAGCCCTCCACCAGGCCGGGTATTTTTCAGGGGTGGAGAGAGCTGGGCTTTCAGCCAGAACCCCCCCTCACAGGCTGCACAGGGTGTAACGTGGCTTCAGCTCAGCTCTCCTCAGAGCAGGCTCCAGATCTTCACGTGTAAACAGGTTGCATATGTGACACCGTTGCTCTGCAAGGCTGCACTGGGGAGGCTGCCAGACCTTGCACAGTACAATCATTGCTCATCACACCAGGAATGCTGGGGTGTGAGGCCACAGATGTGTGGATGAGGTTCGGTGCTTGAGGAGGAGCACATCTGAAAGTGGGAGAGAGCTCTACAGGGAGCATCAAGGGGACTAGTTAGGTGGTACAGAGGCTGTGGTAGACCAGGTAGTGTTAAATCCTTTCCGCCCAGAGGAAAGATTGCTGTGGACATACAGACACATGGAGGGCAGGAGGGGAGTGCCCAGGTTCACAGAAAGCATCACTATGTCTGTTAACCCAGTGAGATGAAGAGAGGCAGAAACAGAGATTGGGGGACAGAGATGGACTAGAGTAAGCGCTGGACAAGGGAGAACAAAGAGAAATCCTTACAGAGCCCACGAGAGCTGGGGCGACAGTGCTGTTGATATGATCCACGGCCTGCAGGACCCCTAAAGAAGGGAAGAGACAGAGAAAAAAGGAGAGAGAGAGGGTGAGGCAAAGAAGAGAGTGGAAAGAGGGAGGGAGAGGATCAATAGAGAGACTGAGAGAAGGAGACAGCAAGGGAAGATCAAAGCCTGATCTTTCACTTTCCGCTAGGTCTGTGCCTCTGTGGTCTCCCTGAGGGCAGTGGGACAGATCCGCATCACACCAGTGGATGAGCAGTACCCTCTGGCGAAGCCCCATGCGCAGGCAACCCTGGGGACAGGGTGTGGAGCAGGCATCTCCCCACCTTTTCCAAGGAAACGCGACTTGTCATTGTCTCTCAGCTCCAGCGCTTCGTAGATGCCAGTGGATGCGCCGCTGGGGACCGCTGCTCGAAACATGCCTGGGAAACAGCGAAACACAGGTGTGAAATGAGCAGAGGGTGAAAAGGGGAGAAAAACCCTCATGCGCCTGCTACTGTCCTGCTTTTGTGGGAAAGGAGGTGACAACTCCTTGTGCAAACAGACAGCCCTGCTGCCTGGCTGCTAATGGCTGGTCTTTTCAGAGGTGGAGCACCAGGGTGGCAGAAATAAATGCACCCAGGGCTTTCAGACTGAGAAACCGGGATCTCAGGCACCCAGAGGTCCACCCTGATCCCAGAAGTACAGATGATGGGTGGAAGTCTGGCTCCTCAGCTCTCCTCCTGGTTCCAGAGGCATCCTGACCCACAGCCACCAGTGGCTTCCTCCTCCTCAGACTGGGGCTGGGTTTCTGCCTCAGTGGAGAAGGAAGAGACTGGTCGGATGCTCGCTCTGGCCCCTCACTGCTCCTCACCCCTTGGCACACCTTGCTTTGGGCCCAGAGCAGATGCAGCTCTTCCAGTTGAGACACTGCATGTACATGCCTGCACGGAGATCTTGGGGACAAACCTTCTCCCATCTCATGAGCATGGATGTGTTTCCAAGCTTGTACCGTGTCCCAGAACTACAAGCACAGCTGCAGCAGGGCATTGTGGGGATATAACAAGAAGATAAATATATTTATGTTAATGAAACTTTCAGTCCCTGCTACCAACAGGCACACAGCTCAAGTCAGATACACAACCAGAGTTTATGTCTCTGCCTCTTCCCCTGGCTTGCTGTCTGCTAGGGGTTCACTGGAGAAGAATGCTCTCGGCAGAGCGTGCCAGGCCACCATGCAGTGCCTGCTCTGCCAGGGTCGGCAGGACCTCCCCTCTATCTCTCGTCCTCATCCATGTACCTTTCTGTGTGTACAAGTCCACCTCAACAGTGGGGTTCCCACGGGAGTCCAGGATCTCGCGGGCATGGATCCTCTCGACTGCCATGATGAGTCTGTGAAGAGGAGAGGACAGAATCAGGACACATTCAGTTCTGAGAGGCCCCAGGATGTGCTGCTCACCTAATGTCTAGACAAGACACTGACAGAGAGAAGGGAGCTCAAGAAAGAGCAACCTTAGGAGCCGGAGCTAAAACTACTAGCTGAAGGAAATTTATAAATTGTTATTAAAACCCAGATTGTGGGAATGTACCCACATTTTGTCCAGGAACTGGTTAACTATTTTAATTTATTCCCTCCCTTTGCTGCAGATAAACTGGGAGCTCTCTCTCCCTCTGCCACGGATGAGCGCTGCCCCTTTTCATGGCTCCTGATACAAGCCTGGGTGGTAGAGATGGGGAGGGTGAGACAGCACCCACAGCCAGCAGAGAGGGAGAGGGATCAGCTGGTGCAGCCGGGAGGTGCCCCTGGCCCTGGCCCCAGGGACTGGACACCAGGTACCAGCATCTCCTGTCTCCTTGCCGGGAGGCGAGGATGGTCCCTACTAGGGCCAGACAGCGAGCGACCGCCACATCCATATGCAGCGGGCAGGGAGCCAGCCGAGCAGCGGCTGCCTGGGGCACAACCAGCCAGGGCAGGGGATGGCAGGTCCCTGTGACCCTCAGCCCCTCTTCAGCCCATGGCAGAGGGGAGCTCCCAAGCCCAGCTCCTGTAGATCCCCAGCTACGTCCGCCCCAGGCGAGTGCCCAGCTCAGCTTTCCCATCACCCCAATGAGCTGCCAGGTCAGGCTGTGCTGAGACAACCAGAACGTGGAGGAGGCCAGCAGCTCGAGGAGCCATCTTGCTGAGGGCTGCAGTGCCTCTGACATGGGAGAAAGGGCTCTGAAGGGAGGGGGGACCCAGCTCTGCCTGAACACAGGAGCTGGGCCCAGCTCCCAGCCCTCTGCTCTGCTCCTGAGATGGGGAAGCAGATGAGACTGGGAGGCATCTCTGTCAGATGAGGAAACCTGGCATTTTGGAGCGCCTGGTTAAACCTGAAGTGGAAAACAGGCTGGTGGGTGAGGACAGCCATTTGAAAGCTTCTCTTGCTGAAGTTTGCTCCCTAGGGGGTCCAAAATAACTATCCGCTCCCCCCATCCCACCTTCTTATTCCCCTGACCATGGGGCTGTATGATGCTGGGGAGCTGCATCCCCTCCCCAGAGAGGGAGCAGCAGCAAGGTGTGTGTCACCCTATGCCCCCAGCCCTGTCAGATTTTCCTCCCCAAGATGATTCACTCAACCCTGAGCAGGGCCAGACCCATGCAAAGCTCAGCGCCGAGGCCAGGCACAGGGTGAGCACAGGGCCCCAGCCAGAACCATGCCATGGTGGTGCGTGTGAGCCTCTGGCAGGGGTATGGGCAGCACAGGGGCTCTGCACGGTGTGGGGGGGTGCGCAGTGAGGGGGAGTGCTGCAAAGAGCACGTCACAGCACTGAGGAGAGCTGAGAAACATGCTGGGGGAAGCCAGAGTCGGCTCTCGACCCCATTGCCAGGGGTGGGTGGAAATCACACGAGTGTGAAGAAATCAGGTTGCTTTGAAGTTTCAAGCAAGGGCTTCCTGTATCGGGGAGTTTCAGTCAGGGACACCAGGGCTCTCTGGAGCCTGTGCAGGGCCCTCCACCATGTCCATCTGGGCTGGGATCCCCCATCAGCGGCTCTGGCAGCGCTCCTCATGCCATCTGGCACACACCACGGGACCTTCCTCCAGAGCTGTGCCCGTGCAGCTGTGAGCTTCCTTTGCAGCAGTGCCCTGGCCATGCCCCAGCAGCCTCCGTGGGGGCCAGAGGAAAATGAAAGTGCTCATTGAAGGAGCAAGACCCGTGCCAGATGCGGTGCTTCTCTGCTTACGTGGTCATGTTGTCCGCGGTCACATCCCTCTGCCCATATCCACCTGCCCCTTAGGGCCAGCTCCAAGGAAGCCAAATGACAAGCCCAAATACAGCCTTGCCAGCCCAAATACGGCTTTGCCAGCCCCACCCCATCATTTGATCCCTTCTTCCCTCTAGTCCTTTAAACCCTTTTCTCCACTTGTGTTACTGGCCCGCGTTCCCCCTGCATTTGCCCTCCTTTGAGCAGCGCAAAGTACCACCCTGAAATCCCTGACATCAGCTGCACTGTCCTGAAAGGAGGTCAGAGGCGGATAAGCCGGGATAAGGGATTGGGACGGAGCCATAGCCAGGAGCCACAGAGAGGAGGAGGAGAGAGGAGCCAGGCTGGAGGCTGGGCATCCTCCCTTGAACAAGGGGCTGGGCAGGGCACCCCGGGAGAGCGGCACCGCTGCGATGACACTGCTTCCTGGCACTGTGTGTCCCCAGGGCACTGTCTTGGTGGAGTTCCCGCCGCAGCGGTTCCCCCAGCATGGCGAAGACCTTTCCCCCCAAGGCTCCAACCACCAGTCGCCGGTGCTGCTGCCATTCGCCCGGGCTGGGCACTGCTCCCAGGAATCCCGCACTGCTGCAGTGTCGTGGCTGCTGCAGCTCTTGCTTGCTCTGCTGTCACCTCCTCCCCCCTGCTGCCCCCCCCCCCCCCCCCCCCCCCGGGGGCTGTGGGGCTGTGCGGATTAGAAGACACCCCCTCTCCTCCCTCCCTCCCTCCCACCCTCCCTCCCTCTCCCCGGGACCAGTGTTTTTGTCAACACCCAGGGAGGGGGGGGGGGGGGGGGGGGGGGCGGCTGGTCTGCTCTGAGGCTGGGTCCTTTTCCCCAGCAGTACCCAAACTGAGCTTTGCCTCCTCCCCACTGCCGCCCCTCCCAGGATAAAGCCCTATCCCGCAGCACCTCCCGGCAATGCCCTTGGGAGCGCCAGCGAGATTTGTTCGTTTGCCCCCCCCCCCCCCCCCCCGCCCCGCAATTCCCTCGGTTCACAGGTGAAATGATGCTCGCCGGGGGTAGGGAAGGAAGGAGGGAGTACCTACAATTAAAATATGAAAGAAAAGTGAGAAGGGTGGGGAAGGGGGTGAGGAGAAAGAGGTGGGAGGAGCAGGGGGAGGGAGGGAGGGAGGGCATGAGGGGAGTTGAGTTGTTAATGCCGCTCACCGTGCTCCTTTTCCGCAGGGACCCCAAAGTGCGTGTGAGGTTTGGGGGGCACAGGGTGCGCAGCAGGAACATGGGGGGTGCTGGCACTTACCTTCCTAGGGAGGGGGTGAACGAGAGACTGAGAAAGCACCGGTGGAAAGGAGAGAGGACGAAGCCGAGGAGGGATGCGGGACCTCAAGGGGAGATGATGTGTCCTCTAAGCCAACGGCGGCGGCGGCAGCAGGATGGAGACGCCCCTGATAGGGCCGGGACAGCAGCATGTGACCCGGAGCTGCGATGAGTCAGGGTTTAGCAAAGCTTTGCAAACAGCACGTAGAGGATGGAGAGAGACAGAGACAGAGACAGACAGACAGACAGACAGACAGGGGATAGACACAGACAAGGGTGAGAGAGCCAGGGAATAGGAGTGGGTGTGCAGGATAAACAATTCCAGTCACTCCAGGCTCATTAATTATTTTTATTCAAATCAGAAAATCTTGTAGGATTTTGGGGAGCTGTAAATCAAACCACAGAACCTGTAACTCTCCCCTTTCCCTTTTTCCCTCTGGGGCACACTGAGAATAGAGCACAGGAGTGCAGTGACTGCAAAACCACTGCAGTACCTCAAGGCAGCTTCCAAGACCAGGGTGGGTAGCCCTCCTCTTTTCTCCAGGGGCAAAATGAGGTGAAGGTGGCTCTGGTACCTACGGCTCTCACTTCTCCAGCCACACGTGCAGGGAAGGCATCTCCAAATCTTGAGTGGCTCTGGGAACAGGTATTAAAACCAGGGGTCACTCAGTCACATCGTCCTGGAGAGATCCTTCCATTTCCTGAAGAAGGAAAGAGGGAGAAGGCAAATGACTCCATGCCTGACTTATTTTCCCCTTTCACCCCTCACTTTGGGGGTCAAGAATGGCAGCTGGCCATCACAATCAGGTTGCAAGGCCTGGTCTCTGTTGGGACTGACCTCCCTCAACCTTCCCTTCATGTAATCTAGAGGAGAAGAGGCTTGATCAGCATGTTTGATCCTCTCTCTTCCCTTTCACGTCCTTCTGCTCCCCCCGCCATGCTGTTCTCACCTTTTCCTCTTCCTGCCTTTCCTGACGGATTTTATTCGCCTCTGCCTGTTCATATTGCTCAAATAACTCCTTGTCGAGGCGTTGCAGGTGTGGCAGCAGGACCAGGACCTCCAGCCGATAATCGGGTTCATCACAGCATGGGTTGTCCAGCAGCACCAGTGACTGCAGCATGGGGAGGACCTGCAGTTTTGCCACCTCTTGAAGGCTACTGATCCCATTGTTCCTAAAGAAGAGGAAGCACAGAGAGCAGGGGAAAGAGACACATGCAAGTAATGAGGTCCCTTCAGAGCAGTAAGCTGACAAGACAAAGCAAAACTTAACAGCATGGCAGACAGTAGACCTTAGACCACAGACTTGTGATCTAAGATCCAGATCTCTCTGCGGCTCCCCAGCCTGAGGGACAAAAAGGACATCTCCTCTGGATTTCTCTGTGCTCAAACAGTCCACTGAATTGTGTGGTATTGCCATCGCCCTGTATGGCAAGTGACAAGAAGTAAAGGGTGCTTGGAGTCATGTCCAGGACACAGAGGACATGATAGGAGAGATCCAAAGGAGTTATGGCAAGGATCAGAAACAGCGTGGCCAGCAGGGACAGGGAAGGGATCTGACCCCTGTACTCGGCACTGGTGAGGCCGCATCTTGATGAGTGGGTTCCGTTTTGGGCCCCTCATCCCAAAAAGGCCATTGAATGACTCGGGCGTGTCCAGAGAAGGGCAACGGAGCTGGTGCAGGGTCTGGAGCACAGGTCGTATGGGGAGTGGCTGAGGGAACTGGGGGGGTTTAGTCTGGAGAAGAGGAGGCTGAGGGGAGACCTCACGGCCCTCTAGAGCTCCCTGAAAGGAGGGTGCAGAGAGGGGGGATGAGTCTCTTGAGCCAAGAAACAAGTGACAGGACAAGAGGGAATGGCCTCAAGCTGCGCCAGGGCAGGGTCAGACTGGCTCTTAGGAAGTATTTCTTTGCAGAAAGGGTTGTTGGGCATTGGAATGGGCTGCCCAGGGCAGGGGGGAGTCCCCATCCCTGGAGGGGTTGAAGAGTCAGGTTGACCCAGCGCTGAGGGATCTGGTGGAGTTGGGAACGGTCAGTGTGAGGTTAATGGTTGGACTGGATGATCTTCAAGGTCTTTTCTAACCTACATGATTCTCTGATTCTGTGAATAAAAAGTGTGAGATGGGGTGTGAGTGAGTGAAAAGACAGATCTTTTCTGAGAAGCTCAGGAAAGGCCCTGTCTGTTATATTCCTAGACAGCAGAGTGCTGAACACTGTTTAAGGGTGGTAAAGACCAACCCATACCCATCAGGTACTGAATTTCCAAAGAAAACAGAAAAATCCTAAAGATCTAAACAGGAGTACAGCCTGATGAAGGGCTCTCTGGTCCCAACACTAAGCAAAGAGGACGCACCGTAAATTGAGGTACTGCAGGCACTTCATGCTGCTGCAGAATCCATCCAGGGTCTCTAGCTGGTTGTCACGCAGGTGCAGAACTGCCAGCTGCCCCAGGCCCTCAAGGCCTTCGAGGCTCCGAATGGTGTTCTGGGCCTGAGCATCAGGGAGGCAGGAAGAGAGATGGAAAAAGGGGATGACACACAGCAGTTATTTCTGGCCTTTAAAGCTCTTCCTACCCTTCAGACTCCCTACCACTTGTAACACAGACTTCCCTGAAGGGTCTTGCCCAAATGGCTTCTAAGTATTCAGATTCAAGGACCAAGAGTTTGCTGAAAAACTGTTTCCTGTAGCATCACTGAGACAAAACCACCCCAGATAAATACTGCCTGCACAGCACCCCCTTCCACAGCAGTGCTGAATTGGAGCCCCTAAGGCCTCAGAGAGCAACAGTGTGGAGGTGAAAGCATGGACCTGAGCCTGAAACAAGTGTATTTAAAGGATGAATCACCAGCCCCTCTCAGTCACATAGTCCATGCAGTCCAAGGATCTTCCAGTGTCATCTGTTTCTCTTGTGGGGGAAATCTACCACCAAGAAGTCTCCTCTTCTACTTCTCTAGGAGCAGAAGCAAGCTGCATGTTCCTGAGAGAGGTTGCAGGGAGTGGGGGTTGTTGGCTGGTTTAATATTAAGCTTTTCCAGGTGTAATTGTTGTTATCCATCCATTGGTGCACCTTCTTGCAACAAACCTGACAATAGTATGGCAGGAAGAATGTGTCCTATCAGCTCAGAATTCCCCGTCGTTGAATTTCAGTCACTTTCCTGTGATGCGAGTTATGAGACAGGGAAATATGAAGTTCTAAATTTCAGCAAGTTTCACAGCAGAATTTCATCTGGAAAAGGCCACTAGAAATCTTCCGCCTGAGCCCTGGGCCCAGCACCAATGCCAGGTCAGGCTGCTCACTGCCTTGTGCAGCCAAGTTTGGAACATCCCTGGTAACTACAGCCTCCCTACCACATTCTCCAGCCTGGAGCTGAGCAGGGCTCTGCTGGCAATTGTGGCCTGGGGCTCAGTCTCTAAGGATGTAGAAGTCTTAACAGGAAACGGGGAGAAAGATGTCATTCCACTCTCTGTCGCTTGTTGGTACCCAGGAGTGACATGGCCGGTGTCTGAGACTAATGAAAGGGGCACAGGCTGAACTGTTGGGACAACAGTTCAGGACTGGGTCACTCAGGAAAAGGACGTTTTGTAGAAAAGGAGGATTTTAGTGTAATCTGAACAAAGGCGAGTCTGGACCAGCTGGGCCAAGTAAAGAGGGTAACACAAGGACAAAGGGAGGGAAGCTGGAGATTAAGCAAAGGTCATGTGAACAGATTTAACAGTCAGGAAGGATTAGTACCTTGTACCTCACAGGAAATCAGGAGCTGGTGTGGAAAACAGGGTGGGGAACTCACAGACCACTGGTAATGAATGAATGGTCACCTTTCGTCACTCTCATTTTCTTCATTACTTCAGTGTGAACAGTTTTAACAGCTCTGGCACTGCAAGCACTGACAGGACAATGCAGAATGGATTTGTTTCTTCCCCCCCCCCCAACCAAATAACAGACGTGATGCCACCATTTCTTATGAAAAGCCACGATAGTATGTTCCCCATGGTTCCCTCTCCCCTTCCTGCATACTTGGCCTTACTCTGTCACTTTGTCACCACTGCTGCACGACCAGGGACCGACACAGCCCTACAGACGGCAGCGATCCTCAAACTGAGAAAAGTGCCACATGGTACGCAGCCAGCTCGGAGTCCTCCTGCCAGCAGGTACAACTTTTCTAATGCTAAATTTCACCTGCAACTATGTCATACATTAACCAAATTTGGTTTAGGTCCTTCAAATTGAACCCTTTTTCTTGCACCCTGTCCTTGAGGCATTGGCTACATTTATCCATGGCTCAAGTAATACCAAAATCTTTATACAGAAAGCAAAGTACTACTGGTAGAGACACCCCTCCAAAATTATTTAGTGAGCAGGTGGACATGAGAGACAAATTTAATGGTCAGCGTTAGGTTAATGGTTGGACTAGATGATCAAAAGGTCTTTTCCAACCTAGATGATTCTGTGAAATTCAAGCCCCAAGGATTCATAAGAAATGAGTCAGTTGTTCTAGTTTTAATAATCACATCTTGCATTTGCCTGCTTCATGTGTGCAGCTCAGAAATTCCTCAGTCATGCCAGAAACCTTCTTCAAATATAGGTGCTGTGTTTGCCTCCCTCCAATCATTCACTAAAGTTTTCCTTTTAAATTCTGTATTGTATTTAGTGACTTATCCACTTTATCCCTTCTTCCACCACCTCTAGTCCTAAAATCTCAGTTTTCTACCAGAAAATTACAGGCAATCTCAGCAAGCAATCTTCCTGTTTTATTCTGCCAGGGAGTCTTGATGAAAAGAAATCATATAGCTTTTCAAAGCCTTTATCATCTTTAATTGCTTTTTAAGAGGTAGTGACTCAGGACACCTATCCAGTCTTTGCAAGCTGTAGCACTGTGCGATTCATGGGACTAAGCCCTACATACTTTCTTCACTTGCATCTCTAGGAGTAAATGTTCGCTAAAGCAATTGTTTATGGTATTAGGAAATTGCTTCTCCTATCTTCGTTTCACTGTGGTGTACAATCAGTTTATTTTCTAGCAGCTGAAGATGTGAATCATATAATTGTGCTAGTTTTAAACCAGTATTTGATTAGGCAGAAGAGAGCAGAAGGAGGCATCACCCCGTGCTGTCAAGCCAGAGCAAATTGTTGCTTCCTGCACTGACCCCCAGGGGTCCCGGGACACACTGAAAACAGGTTTGCCTAGCCCCGCCAGAAGAGGATACAGCTCTCCGGTGGGAGGCCGGGAGGGAAGAACCTGACACACTGAGAGCTGCCAACTCCCCTGCTCTCTGTAGAGGAATTACGGGTCAGTGGCTACTCCCTTTGCACCATCTAGGCAAACAGCATAGAAGGAGCTAGCCCAAAGACAGGATTTTGTCTCCTTAGCTCTCTGAAATCTGTTCCTTTCTTGGGTTGAGAAGATTGAACTGAAGGAGCTAGCACAAAAATTATGCTGCTTTGAAAGGGGCAGTATTTCCCTTCCTTCCACTGATGGGAGGTGCAGCAGCTCCATCCACTTCCCAAGCTGGCTGACCCCTTACCAGATAGAGGTTCTTGAGCTTGGGAAGACTGAGCCCTGCTGTGCTCTCTAGTTTGTTTCCTCGCAGCTCCAGGATTTGCAGGCTGAACAATTGGCCGTGACTCAGACCCAGAGCTGTCTGGATTTTATTTCCTGAGTGCCAGAGGAGGAAGAAACAACATGAGAGTTAATCCTACCCTAAGAAAGCATCCTGTGTACACAAGAATGAGAGGAGGTAGTCTGTATCACCTTTCAGGCTGAGGTTGGCTAAGCGGGGGTGAGTAATACCCTCCATATCCTTGATGCGGTTGTGAGTAAAGCTGATGATCTGGAGGTAGGGCAGCTCCTGCATGCAGGCACTGCTAAGCAGATTCCCATCCACCTTCAGCCAAAGCAGGTGTGTTAGGCTGCTCAGTGGAGACAAATCGTGCAGCTTGTTGTCTGATAAATCCACATACCGCAGGTGAATGAATCTTTCGAGGATGCTGACATCCGTCAAGTCCCTGTGGGAGGGAGGACATGAATAAAACATCTCTCATATTTCCCCCTGCTGCCAGCTTTTGGTTTCCTTCTCACCAGTACTGAGAGGGCATACTCCTCTCCCACTTCCTTGCTGTCCTAGGAAGCCTTGCTGGAGAGAAAGAGAAAAAAGGCAGGTGATAAGGACAATCTGTAAGCAAGGCCGAATGCTAAGGAGTGGACCTGCTTTTCTGGCACAGGGAGTACTTCTCCCTGTGTGAGCTGTAGCTGTCAGAAGGGGGCAGAACCAGAAGAGGAAAGAGGGTAAATTCGGGAGATGGGTCTGTTAGAAAGTAGTGGTAATACCAAAGACTGTGTGGAAGGACTCTCCTAGTGGGAAAAAGCCAGTCAAGATACCTGTGAGGCTGGTGAAAAACATAGTCTCACTGAGAGCGAGGCCTGTTAGGTCTAGGGTTGTTTGGGTGCACTGATGGGACTGAGGCTCCAAACAGTCCCCAGGCCATTGTGGCACTGTACTTACAAGTGCATGCCTTAAAGGTTAGCAGCCAACAGGAGAGATGCCTAATGGATATTTCTCAAAAGTGACTGTGGGGAAGTCACCCTGTTCAGGTCCCCCTAGGACTGCACAGTCCAGAGCGATGAGCAGGCTTCCTTCAACCTAGTGTGTCACTGATGTCCACACTAGTGCATCTGGCTGTGGCGGAGGCAGTCCCCGGCTCTGGGCTGAGGATGGACAGGCTATGCTGAGGCACAGGCCAGAAGCCAGCCAGCCATAGAACATGGCCTGGAAACGCTCTGTCCCACATGCTTGGTCACCAGTGGCCTTGTCGCGCAGCTGCTCTGTGGCTACACAGATGTCCAGGGAGGAGGAGGAGCAGGAGGCCTCCTCCTGGGGCAGGTGTTGCACACTCACTTGGATTTGGCTTCAAATTTCACGTAGGCGTGGGCCAGGCCGTTGCCGGACTTACAGAGGAGGGACAGGCCCTCCTTCAGGACCTCCTCCGTCAGGGGACGCGCGGCCAGCACCTGGGGGAGAAGGAGAGAGCACACGGCCAGCGCTGGCCCAGCCGCAGCCAGCGGATTCTGAGGCCCCTTCCCTCACCTGTTCTTCCTCCTCCTGCTTCGACCGCGCCGCCTCCTCCTCCTCCTCCTCCTCCTCCTCCCCCTCCTCCTGAAGGGTGTATTCCTCCCCGTCCCGCTCTTCGCCCTCCATCCCCAGAGGCCCCGCTCCCCGCCCCGCCGCGGGAGCTCCCTCAGGCCAAACGGCGGCCGCCACCACCCGGCCTGCGCGGGCTGCGGCGCCCCGCTGCCATGGAAACCGGGGCGGGGCGGGAGGCGGTGCCCGGCGCCGCTGCCATAGCAACCGCTATGAAGACAGCGCCGGGGCGGAGCGGGGCTTGCTGCTTCCCGCGCCGGAGGCGCTTTGCGGCGGTGCACGGCGCTGCGCGGCGCTTTGCGGCGGTGCTTTGCGACTCTGCAGGCGCGTTGGGCCTCCTCAGCCTCAGCCACACAGGCCTGGGCTTTCCCAGAGACGCCCCTTCTCACCCTCGGTGCGTAATCGCGGACCTTTCAGCTGCCTCCGACAGGGCAAATGTGAAATCCAGAGCCTCGTCAGCTCTGAGTAAACCCCCCCAAAAAGAGATTTCCCGTATTTCAGAGGTGCTGTTATGGTTAGTGCATCCCGCAGCTAACGCTCAGTTTCCTGCAGCAAGGTGGGCGCTGCTGATTTGCCACTCATCAGCCACCTAAGCTCCCCGTGGTTTCTTCATCGTCCTGATGGTAATACTCCCAGCTGACAGCTTGTGTTAGTCTGCTGCTCGAGCTGCAACAGCTTGTAGTTTTTGATATTAAATTCCACATGGAAGGCTCAGAGCATGTCTTGCCTTCATCAGAAGCACTCTGTGATCCTAGTCCCTTCCCAAGTGCTCCCAGCCCTTCCTAGCTGGGTGACATCTGCAATTATTCAGAAAGTTAAAGGATCATATTGGTGGGAAAGGACCACTGGAGGTCATCCTGTCCACCCTCCAGCTCAAAACTGGGCTAACTTCAATGGCCAGATCGCACAAGGTGGTGGTCACTCAGGTGGTGAATATTTCTGAGGAAAGGCATCTCTGGTAAATGTTTAATTAACATGTTGAGCAGAATTAGGCTTGGGCTCTGCATGAAACCTCCCATGACAAAATCTGGATGACAGGAAGTGGCTTTTAGCGTACGATGTCCCAACCTGCTGCAGGTGACACTGCTTCAGTCCTACCCTCCAGGCTGGGGCGCCAGGATGGGCTGCGGCTGCCAGGGTCCAGCAGAAGCCATTGGTGCCAGCCCAGCTTTGGCACCTGTGGGCGAGGGGCTGAGCAGAGCTGCATGTTTACTGGCTGGGAATGCTGCTTGGAACTGACGGCTACCAGTGTTTTGTGGTTAATACCAAAGTCCAAGGCCATGCTCCCTTTCCTTCTGGTGCACTTTGCTCCTTCACAGACTCCCAGGGCAATGTCAGTGTTAGATAAGCTGAGCTGGACACACAAACATCAGACATGAGTCTCACGCTCTTCCAGTGCATGTGCCAGCTGTCACCCCCACTGCCAAGCATCCCTCCATCCATGTTGAGGGCCGCATGGCAAGCTGCCACCTGCCTTCCCTGCCTCGTCCTGCTTGACTCTCTTGCACCAACTACTTCTGTGCTACACTCGCCTGAAGTGCTAAGGCTTGGACAACTGGCCCAAGCAAGAGTTGACCTATAGATGAATCTGTAACTCCCTTGGTTTCCCCCGCTGGGCCCTGGCCAGGCTTTGGGTGGAATCCAACAGGAGAATGAAACCAGAAATTTTCCGCTCAAAACAAAGGTGCCAGCTATTCTGGCCTGTCGATCTCTGGTATATGAGGCTGGGCCCGTTTGCAGCGACTTTGGAAGCCTCACCTACGGGTGGACGCAGCGTGTAGGATTTCCCACTTGCCGGGACAGGCTCTCCAAATCCTCGCTGTGACCGGGGCTCCCCAGCCACTGCGGATCTGGATGATGCTACTGTATGCAAGGGGTGATGTATTTTTCTTAATCTCCATTCTCTCTCTTGTGTAGTAATGATTTAATGCATTACCCTGTTTTTTCCTGTTTGCTGCTTTAAGTGCACTATTCTGCTTTTTCTTACTGCATGTTTTCTGTATTACACTGTTATCACTAGTAAAATACACCTGCTCTTTTCACTCTGGTGTCTGAGTTTAATTGGTATCCTTAAGCAGCAGAACATAAATTGGTGTCAGAAGTGGGATCCAACAAAAATGCCATTATTTAAGTTCAAAGGTAATTTGTCAAGTCCACCAGATACTCCTGATTGGAAAAAATCCTCCCTAGTTCACTGGCTCAGGAGTGGGCTCAGGTCAGAGGACCATGCAAACAATGGGAGAGATGGCTGAAAGAAGATGAACTATTAGGTGTTTTAAATCATAGGAAAAGGATACCTATTGGAAAAGGAAAAGAAACTACAGATTCAAGCAAACAAGGATGGATTTTGTTAACTGCATATAGAAAACAACACCAGAGTAAAGAGAGGCTGTTGTTAGAGCGCTCTCAGATGGAGCGACAGATATGTGATTTACGGAGTCAAATAGTGATGTTGTAATGCTGGAATAAGTTGCTTGCTGATAAGCTGGATACTTGTCAGACAGTGGCAGAGAAAGCCACAGTGCGAGTAGCACAATATACGTACAGTAAAAGAAGAAGGGCTGGATTTGTTGTGTACTTTGACCATTGGCACCGATATTGACTCTGAGACTTGAAGCTTGTATATCGTATGTATGGTGTTAAATCTAGATTTGTCGTTTGTCATAATTGTCCTAGAGGTACTTGTGGTTATAAGTGTAATTCTGTGTTGTTTGTGTGAATGGTGTAAGGGAGCTCCTTGTGTGGTAACATAAGATCGACCTGTTTAATATAAGAGTGTGTGTGAGTGTGTGAGATGCAGTACTACTGTAAAAATGTTATCATGACTCTTGTGATTACTGAGATAGGAAATTCCCTTTGTGATGTGATAGAAAAATAAAGTAGCTGGGTGACCTTGGGGAGTGGGACACCCAAAGGAGTGCAGGGAATCGAGATACTCGAGACAGCCCTAAAGACAATGAAAATAGGATTTCTCATAAGGAAAAGTTTATGGCTTTGCTAAAAGACAGTATGTCTCATGAAAAAAAAAAAAAAATCCACAGTGTTCCAACTAATGAGCTTCGCTGAATATATACACAGAGAGGGCTGAATAAACCTATCAAGAGAGCGCAGAGTTCTAAAACTAGGAATTCAGGGACAACTCAGCCTATGGCACCCCTTCTTGAACCTCAACGGGACCCTACATCTGCCCATGGAGGATGCCCCCCTACTCCCTGCGCCCCCCCCCCACATAAGTGGTTCAGCACTTCCGAGGTTGAAAGATGATCAGGCACCATTTTCTGACTTGCACCCTCTGCATGAGGCAAGGGAAGTGAGTCAGTATTATGATCAGTACAAATGAATTAATGGCCAAACTCCAGGGCAGTGTGTGCAGAAGGACCAATGACCCCACGTGGAGCTTAAGGGTTTTTTTGGGTTTTTTAGAACAAGCAGTCCCTGCAAACTATAAGAGCCCTGATTGACACTGGAGCAGAGGCCTCCTTAGTATATTGGAATCCCCAAATATTTAAAGGACAACTTGCAATTATTACAGTTTTAGGAGGAAAATAAATTAAAGCTGTACAAACACAAATAGAAATGAAAATAAGAAACCTCCCAAAATGATTATATTCAGTCATGATTGTTCCTGTTCTGGGACTTATAAAAGGTATAGAGATTCTAAAAGACTAACTTTAAATCTTTCTGATGGTCAGTATCAATTTGGAGTTAAACCCTGTATTAGTGCCAGACCTGTTAGTGTTGGTAAAGTAAAAATGCCTCCTGTGCAGATCCTGGCTGCAACTAAGTTAGTTACAGTGAAGCAGTCTAGAATTCCAGGAGGACATGAAGAGATATCACAGACAATTAGAGATTTATTAGATGTAGGAGCTTTAAAGCCGACCATGACAGCGTGGGACAATCTGATATGGCCTATCAAGAAATGTGATGGATCCTGAAGAATGACAGTGGATTTTAGAGAACTAAACAAACATACTCCACCGCTTGCAGCAGCCGTGCCAGACACTGTCACTTTAATAGAAAAAGTTCAGAAACATCCAGAAACTGGGTATGCTGTAATAGATTTGGCCAATGCATTTTTTACCATTCCAGTTGCAGAAGAACATTGGGATCGATTTTGCCTTCACATGGCAGGGCCAGCAATACACCATTACTAGATTACCATAGGGATGGTTGCATAGCCCCATTATCTGTCATAGAATTATAGCTGAATATTTAGATGAAATACAGCTGTCTCCTCACACATAATTAAGTCACTATATAGATGATGTTTCGATCCAAGGAAATGAATAGGAGGATGTACAACAAGTCCTTGAATTAGTGGTAAATCACATGAAACAGAAGGGTTGGGAATTTAACCCTGAAAAAAAAAAAAATCCAAGGACCGTCTCAGACACTGAAGTTTCTAGGAATTCAGTGGCACTGTGGGCATTAAGAAATACTACCTAAACCCTGACAACAATTTTTTTAGATTTTAGATCCATTGGGCTGTTCAACTTCTGGAGGCAGCATATTCCCTGTTTGGGATAAATGTTAACCCTTTGGTATAAGGTGACAAGGAAAAAATATGAATTTGAATGGGGAAATGAACAGCAAGCTGCATTAGAATTAGTTAAAGAAACCATCAAAAGGCTTCAGATTTATGGCCTCTGCAGAAAGGATAAGTGGAGTTAAATGTATCAGTAAATGGATGCCCAAAGATCACAGCATTCTGTCCAAATGCTCCAACAATTATGCCAGCCCCATGGCCTTGACCACCCCAGAAATCCATCTCCTTTTCTAGAACAACCTGTCTTAGTTGAACTCCCCACGGTGGGAGCAGCACCTTTGGTATTGGATACCCCAATAAAAAAGTACACCTGGAAAGCCAAAGATGCTCATGGAAAGGAGCACAAAATTAATACAAGGCAGATTATCCCATCTTTCTAATTATAACCCACCTCTGGTTCTCAAAATGAACCGAGAAGCTTTTCTTTCCTTTTTCTTGCAGGTAACCCCCCCGGAGACAGATATCCTGAGTCACGACGGGGGATCCTTATGTGAATTTAAGTTTTTGCATAGTGTTGATGTTGTCTTATTAAAGTTTTTAGGATGTATTGTCTATCATTGCAAAATTGCTTTGGGTGACCGTTCTCTTCTCCCTTGGCTCCAGGGGAAGCTCTGGCTTCCGAAGTATTAACCAAGAATGGGAGGAAAGCGAATTTGTGGTTTTAGGTGATTCTGTTGCCAGTATTATGATCAAACAACAGACACCAAATCAGGAGAAGGTCCTTTTGCTAATGGGGCCTGGACTTTAAAAGGTCATTATTGAGCCCATGAAGGTGAGATGGAAATACCAAGGCCTAAACTATAGATGCCCTCTGCTCTGGGGAGTGGAAATACATTTTCCTGCTGTGTAGGCAGACGCCAGCTCCAGCGAGCCAGACCACCATCTTCAGCTCCACAATTGACAACAATAGCCAGAATTTATCCCCTTTTGATACTTAATTTTGTGGAGATTGCTCTGTTGGTTCTTGCTGTATTTTCTCTTGTGGGATGTATGTGTTCATCTTGTCAGTGTCCATGTAAACCGTCTTGCAATTGTACTTATTCATGTAGACAATCACGTCCTTCAACCAATTCCCACGGACCGGAGCACATCATTAGGCCCAGCCTCAGACTCATTTTGGTGAAATATGTTTAGTTAAAATACTATTAACTGACATGGTTATTGTTACTGTTACCTTTATTATATGTTTCATTAAAAAGTTGTTAAGCGTTGTTAGTGTTAATATTGTTTTACTTGTTATTTGTAGTGTTTTTACTCATTTGCCTTTGTTTAAATCTGAGCTAGAAGTTTCTAGGCCCAGAAGACGCATGTGCTTTAGGATAAGGGGGTGTGGAAAGTGATTTTCTGGCTGCGTATGCTGACCCCAACTTCAGCAAACCAGGGCAGCAGACCATGTGGACTGCCAGAGCTGCAAACGCTCAGTGGTACATTGCCAGAACCATGGAAAAATAATGGATCACATGTTAGTGGTGATTCCAATTTACTATGTAGCCTTATAAAATGTTTTGGTTTTGTAGAGTTAGATAATTTTGAGCATGACATATTTGTTAGGGATGTTGTTAGATATATGCTTGTTAACTGAAGATATTCATATTTGTTAGAGATATTATTAGTTACATGTTTATTAACAGAAAATTTATATATCCGTTAAAAATGTTATTAGTTATATGTTAGCCAAAAGTGTTATTAGTTATCATGTTGCATGCTATTTCTATCCTTTCTGTCTTTATATATCTATCCTTCGTGCCACCACGAGGATAGCAATGTCGATCCACGGGTTGGTATAAAAGACTGTGTTAGGCTGTGCTTGTCCCAACATTGCTGCTGCATCACTACCACTACCTGGCCTCAACATCCTGTCACCATGGAGAATTACGCTCTAAAGGAGATGAACTGTTCCCGAAGAAATCACCATGTCTGCCTGAAGCCAGAATGACGACATCCTTGGCAGTGCCTGTCAAGCTGCACTTGCACGTGAGCCAAGTGAAGACCACCGTGAACACCTGGGCATGTGCACATGGAAGAACACAGGGTGGCACATATGACAATGAACTCTGTGGAAATGAGTGGACTCTTTGGAGGAATTGTGGGGACTGGGACAATAAAAGGACTACATACTCTTTTCTCGGGGCTCGGAGCTGGGATTTTGACATCATCTCTCTCTCGGTGGAGCTTGGAGCCTGTAGCAACCTTATCACCTGCACCAAGACTGAGACAACGGGATGTCAGTGGATTCATGGTGGTAGTAACTGATCTTGCTGCATCTCTTCCATTTGCTTGCTTAGGTATTCTGACTTTTTCTTCTTCTCTCTGTCCTATCACTATTATTGCTTGTTATGGGAAATAGAGTTTACAAGGTTGTAGGGAATTTAACCTCATTTGTGTCTTAAGTTCACTCCTAGGATCACTTAAGAACCCTCCCTGATATAGGATTGGGACATGCCTGACAAGACATCACCAACTGATGAACAAAGACTAATGTCAATAACCATAGAAATGGTCTGAGAGCCATGATTCACCTATAGGTCAAAGGACCGAATGAAGTGCTAAGGCTTGGCCAGCTGGCCCAAGCCAGAGTTGACCTATAGATGAATCCTGTATCTTTTGTAACTGAAAGCCATTGTGCTAGTAGGTATTGTACTAAGTTATAACAATGCGCTTATGCTGATGTAAAAAGTGCTAAAGCATTGAAGTACTGAAGCCTGAACAACAGGCCCCAAGCTGAAGCTGCTAACTTAGTCTGTAATCATTAACAAAGTATGTAAACTCGCTAGTGAAAGAGGCAGCTTAGACAAAATATAATCAGGAGTGAGGAGAGAATGTATCCAACTTCCCTTGTTTAGCCTTGTTCAAGGCTGAGAACCCAAGTATCTGGCCTTGTTAGAAACTCCTTTGGCTTCCCCCCCTGAGCCCTGGCCAGGCTTTGGGTGGAATCCAACAGGAGAATGAAACCAGGTATTTCTGCTCAAAACAAAGGTGCTGGCTATTCTGGCCTGTCGATCTCTGGTATATGAGGCCGGGCCCGTTTGCAGCGGCTTTGGAAGCCTCGCCTATGGGTGGACTTCCCACTTGCCGGGACAGGCTCTCCAAATCCTTGCTGTGACCGGGGCTCCCCAGCCACTGCGGATCTGGATGATGCTACTGTATGCAAGGGGTGATGTATTTTTCTTAATCTCCATTCTCTCTCTTGTGTAGTAATGATTTAATGCATTACCCTGTTTTTTCCTGTTTGCTGCTTTAAGTGCACTATTCTGCTTTTTCTTACTGCATGTTTTCTGTATTACACTGTTATCACTAGTAAAATACACCTGCTCTTTTCACTCTGGTGTCTGAGTTTAATTGGTATCCTTAAGCAGCAGAACATCGCCCCATCTGAATTCATTCCCTGGTCATTAACCTGGATATGATGTGGTTTTCCACTATATCCCCTGCAGAAAAACCCCTCTGCACATAACCAGCTCCTCTTGCCTTTGCTTTCCAAGGCTTTAAAGGAGCCTTTCAGCAAACTGGTGCTGAGGAAAAGCGACAACATGCTTTTCTTCCTGGACATCATCCCTTTATGCTGAAGAATGGACTGGTAGAAGTTGTGTGTGCCTCTATGCACACATTATATGTGGTCTTAAAACAGGAACATATGGCTTGATTGTCTTGTTTCTAGATGACCGAAGAACTTAGAAGAAACAATAGAAATTCTACAAGGAAACCCAAATCCTTAAAAGAGAGAAACTTTACTTTGGTCTTATATAAAAAAAAAAAAAAAGAAAGATCCCCAACCTGACTCTATGGATCAATAAGGAGGTTATGTGCTAAAAGCTCACTTGCACACCCACAGAGGAGCACAGGGAGACAAGGGCAGGAGGGAGATCCCAGCCAGCACCCTGCCAGGCTGCTCCCAGGCCCACCTAAGGCCCATCTTGAGGACCACAGGGGCACGATGGTAAGTGGGGACCCAAATTACAGACTCAGAGGAAGGGACACCCTGTCCAGGCCCCTCCCGGGGAACCTCAGCCCCAGAGAACCTTTAGGGCTGATGGGGGTTCGCTGCATACAGGGGTGTGGGACACACGATGGGGTGCAGGGGAAGAGCGTTTGGGGATTGCACAGGACTCATTCGGGGCTGTTTAGGGGAGGAACCAAAGGTGGGAAAAGGAGATTTGTGGAGGATCAAGTGTGGGAGAACAGAGGGATACGGGAATAAAAAGGGCTGGTTGCCTGTAACTGGTTTGTGATCGTTTGTCTGGCCATGCCCTGTGCCTCAGCCTGTCCCGTCTTCTCATCAGACTCCTTCCTCACTTTTCCCAGGGTGAGGGACTCTCGTTACCACGTGCAGGGGTGTGGGGGTGTCTGGGTGCCAGCAGCAGGGACTTGTGCCCATGGGGCAGCACTGAGCACAGGGGCGAGTGGGTGAGTGGCACGGAAGGTGCAGCTGGAGCAGCCATCAAGAGGGCTTGGGGGCTGCGAGGGAGCAGATGGCTGCTGGGGGGACCAGGGATGTCCCAGCAGCTGCCAAAGAGGCTGGGGTCCTGGGAGTCCCTGGGGGTGAGACCATCACAGGGGGGACTGGAGAGGCTGGAGTTGAGGGGCAGCTACTAGGCAGCCTGCCTGAGCTCAGCTGCTGGAGGGAGCCACACTGCACATACGTGTGTATGTGTGTGTATATAAATACACACACATATATATGTATATATCTATGCTTACTAGTGCACCTCCATCCTAATCAGCCAGAGAAGGGGGTGGGATGAGGCCACTGGTGCTGTGTGCATGTGAGTATATACGTATACATGTGGTGTATGTGTGGGTTTATGTGTGGGTGCCTACTGGAAATAAATACAAGCTCAGCCTGGCTACTGGTTGGGGCTGAGGAAATGAAGCTGCAGCAGTCTCCCTTGGGCTGTCACATCTGCCACAAGGCATTTTTCCCAACAAGCAACCTGTTTAAGATCCAACAATTTGCAGTAAGAATCTGGCAGTATTTCTACTCCACAGAACTGTGGTTCTGCCAGAAAGCAGACAAAAAGAAGAAAACCAAGATCTGCCATTCCTGCTGATGCAGAAATTATGTTCCATGAGTTTATTCCTCATTAAGTGAGTGCTTTCATGCCTCTGTATTCTCCTCAAAGCACCAAGATCAGTGCTCGGCTCCCGTCTGTTTTTTTCTATGTAGGTCACTCTGCTGGGCTCTTGCCTAGCTCTGTGGCCAAGCCCTGAGTGATCCTGCCTGCCTGCTGCTGGCAGCCTTAGGCACATTTGAAGTGCTAAGGCTTGGACAACAGGCCCAACCAGAGTTGACCTGTAGATGAATCCTGTATATTTTATAACTGATAACCACTGTGCTAGTGGGTATTGTGCTAGGTTATAACAAACCACCTATGCTGATGTAAAAAGTGCCAAAGTGTTGAAGTATTGAAGCCTGAACAACAGGCCCTGAGCTGAAGCTGCTAACTTAGCATGCAATCATTAATGATGGATGTATGCTCACTAGTGAAAAATATAACTTAGATTATCATATACTTGTTACTGATAATGAATGTAATGAAAACATGTTTATCCTGAATATATTTTTATCCTTCTTTGTGTAGGGGGAAGTTAACAAGGCCATGAAGCCAGCTGTTCAGCCTTGGGACCAGATGTGTGGCCTTCCAAAAAGAATGTGGTCAAAATTAGACAAGCAGGGAAACTCCCTTGGCTTCCTCCTTGAGCCCTGGCCAGGCTCTGGGGGAATCTAACTGGAGAGTGAAGTCAGATGTTCACTGCACCATAGTCAGGCAGACTTGTTTATTCAATACTACATAAACTTGGACCCTCTTGCAGTGACTTTGGGTGCCTCACCTACAGATGGACACACCACGCAGGATTTCCCACTTGCTGGGACAGGCTATCCAAACCCTTGCTGTAACTGGGGCTCCCCAGCGGCTGTGGGTCTTGATGATGGTAATGGGTGCAAGTGGTGATGGATCTTTCTTAATGACTATTCTCTCTCTCTGGTAGTAATGATTTGATGCATTACCCTGTATCTTCCTATTTAAGTGCATTATTCTGTCTTTTCTTACTGCACAGTTTCTGTATTAGTTACAGTTTTTAGTTATCCCTAGTAAAATACACCTACTCTTTTCACTCTGGTGTCAAAGTTTAACTGGTATCCTTAATCAGCAAAACAGTCCATATCCCTACTGAGTCACCACTGCTCTGGTCACACTGAACCCAGTGCCCTGAGGCACCGAACTACGGTTGTGCACCAGCAGCCTGTTAGAAACACTCTGGTTGTAGAAACCAGTTTTCAGTTTTTTCAGGGCCTTTGAAGCACCCTTCCCTCCACATCACTCTGCACACAAGAGCCCAGAGCTGCCATCTCTCTGTGCTGCAGTCAGGCTCTTCCTCCTTAGTCCACCTCACCCCATCCCCTCTGTGATGGGCTTTCCTCTGTTGCAGAGTTCCCAGGAGCCGTGCTCCTACACCCAGGCCCCACCACTCTGCGTTTCCTCACAACAGTTACCCCTCCACAACTCAGGGCTGGTCTCGGCACCATTTTAGCATGCGCTGGCCCTGCCTGCCCCCCCATTCCAAGCACTGCCTGTAGGCTCCCAAGGATATGCTGCCTCACAGTTACGCTCCAGCTTGTTGAGGCATTTCCTTTTCCATTACCCTTAGTAATCTAAAAATCTCCTAGCTGGTGCAGCAGCTGGGAAAGAACATCTCATCTCCCTTTCTCACCCATAAGCACATGTCTGAAAGCAGGCAGCAAGCACATCCTCAGCACACAGCCTAAAAACCTTCCCTTCTCAAAGAACAGGCTGCTCTGCCCCACATTTAATGAGCAGCAAAGTCATTACCAGTCCTCACAGGCAAAGAGAAGACATGAGCACCAAGCCTGCCTGAAGAGATCAGCTTGCTAGTGGAGCAGCCCAGTGCTCCGGCAGCTACTGGAGTAGAGGTGCACACAAATCACCTTGGGCCCAAAGAGGAGCTGTAACAGGAGAGAAGCACAATGCTCAGGGCATGCTGCAGGTGAAACACAATAGCAAGATCTGTGCGATGCCTACCAGGGTGATGGCAGGCCCTCAGGAAACCTCCCCTGAAAGTCCACACTACCCTCTCTGCAACCAGCTACCCCCAGAAGTAGTAAACTCTGTAAAGTGCCTGTCTACAGCTGCTTCTGAGTAAGATCCGGGACACACCTTTGCTTTTTCTTGTTTTCATTTATTATTCAGTACAGGACACAGGTGAGGTAAGACATCTCACAAGGGTCTAAGCTGACAGGCTCCTTGCTGATGGAGCTGAAGGATGCGAGAGACTGTAGTTTCTTTTTCCTTTCCCCAGCACTGGTGGCCCCCTCTCCCTGGAGCACTGCAGAGAAAGAGGGAGGCACTGGCCAGGATGACTGTGGGCTCCTCCAGATCAACAGGCAACCAAGGATTTTGCCAATTCAGAGAGGAGGCTGTCAAGACTCTGCCAAGACAACTAACAGAACTCCAGTGTGGTGGTGGGGTTTAGCAGCACATTTATAACAATGACCGTGGAGGGGAAAAAGCCTCAGAGGAGGCCTCTGTACTGAGACATGTGCAGTGAAAGGTCCCTTCTTGCTTCCATTTCTTGCTCTTAACCACAAGGGACTGCTCCTTACAGGCTGCTTCAGTGTTTGGCATTGATGATATCCACAAACTCTGGCTTGAGAGAAGCTCCGCCAACAAGGAAGCCATCCACATCATGCTGAGAGGCCAGCTCCTTGCAGTTGCTGCCAGTGACTGAACCTGAGGAGGGAGCAGTATTTTAAAGGTCAGATGTGGCCAGCTCTAGAAAAGAGGGCCAGGGCAAAAGGAGAGACCTGCAAGGTACTAGCCACCTCTTACTATGCAGACAGTAAAGTAAGACTGTCTCCAGTTTACCCAAACAAGCTAGTAGGTGGCTTTTCATGCTGTAACAATCTTGAGCTTCCTCAACAGCAGAGCAGGCTGCACAACTGCACCAACAGAGAAACTAAGCGCTCCCTGTGCTGGAAAGAGGCTTCAGACTCATTTACCTCCATAGATGATCCTAGTTGACTGCGCAACAGCATCAGACACATGGCTTTTCAGCCACCCTCTCAGCTTCTCGTGAACTTCCTGAGCCTGCAACAGAGAGTCCCACTGAGGTGTGAGCCATTCTGCATACAATTCCCTTTCCCAAAGAAAAGAGAGAATCTCTAGAGTTCCTCTAAGTCTTTTTAAGTCTTCAGAGAGCATCTTCAACAAAATCTGTGGAGTGGGAAGTATTAGCTGGCCATTTAATTAGCCACCTTTCCCTTGCTCATACCTGTTGGGGAGTTGCAGTTTTACCAGTTCCAATAGCCCAAACTGGCTCATAGGCAAGAACCACTTTACTCCAGTCCTTCACATTATCTGGGGAAGAGAGAAGGTACAAATAAGCACAGTACCCCATGTTGCAAAGGGCAGAGCTGAAAAACTTTCTGGAACACACAGACCTTTTATTAACGTGACCATGTTAATACGGCGTGTGAATATTTGCAGCAATGTAGCTGCAAGCCTTCCAAGGAAGGCCAGGATGGCCATTTCCCAAATATCTAAAGCAGAAAAAAGAATCCATTTTCTCCCCTTACCAGAAATGGCCTTGGTCTGTTCAAAAACCACCTTCTCCGTTATGCCAGCTTCTCTCTCATCCAGTTTCTCTCCAATGCAGGCAATGACTCCCAGGCCCTCAGCTAGAGCATGAGCCACCTTTTGCCCGATCAACTGGGCATGGAAAAGAAACAAGGCAACCGATACTGTAGTCGTCTTTTAACTGCTCACCCCTCCAGGCCTTGCAGTCCCAAGCAGGACCATCTCTCCATTCCAGGATCACTCACCTCATCAGACTCCCCAAAAACATGCCTTCTCTCTGAGTGGCCCAGGATCACCCATGTAGCTCCAATATCTTTGATCATTGCTGGACTAAGGAGAAAGGAGATGACTCACACCTCTGGAGGAAATTCTCATTGCAGAGGCACCCCGGCTTTGCTGTTATCCAGACTCACCTGATCTCCCCGGTGAAAGCACCCTTTGGTACCTTGTAACAGTTCTGTGCTGCAACTCCAATCTTTGCATCAAGCTTCTGACGGGCAAAGTCAAGGTAGATGGAGGGAGCTCCACAAACCACCTCTGGAAGGCAGAGAAGGTGGTTACCCTTGAGCTAGGCGAAGGGCAGAAACCGGACCCAACCACCGACTCCTAATCCCAGCCTGGAGAGGTCATCCCTCCCTCCCCTCCCCCGCGCCCGGGAAGGCGCAGCCCGCCCCCCCTCGCTGACATTTGGGGGACCCTCCGCAGCAGGAATATCCTTGCTATCCGATGACTCGAGAACAGGGAGGAAGCCCTTTCCCGCGGGCAGACAGGTGATACCGGGCCGAGGCCCGGCTCACGGGGGTCCCTTGGAACGGGCCCAGCTGAGGAACCGGGCGGGAGGGGGGGAAGCAGCACTGGGTTACGCCTGGGCCTGCAACCGGATACGGCGGCGGGGCTCAGCTGAATCACGGGCCCGGGAGCACACGGGGCGGGGCAGGGGCAAGGCCGAGGGAGAGAAGCGCGGGGCCCTGGGGGCTCGGCCCCGGCGCCATCGGGCCCCCGCTCCCGCCGGGAGGGGCTGGGGGGAGGCCCCGCCGCCCAGGGGTGCAGCCGCACGTGTCCGCGGCCCCGGATCCGGTTTCACGGGTATATTTATCCCCCGCCCGCCGGGTTATATTTAACCCTCCGCCGCCCTCTGACATTTGCCGCTCCCCGGGCCCGGGCCCCGGCGAGCCGTGAGGCGCCGCGCGGGACGTGCGCTACGTGCGGCCGCGCCCTCACCGGTGTCGGCGGAGAGCTTGGCGCCGTTCAGCGTGTGGATGAGCTCGCCTAGACTCTTCCTGTCGCCGTTCATCTTCCAGTTGCCCCCCACGAAGAACTTCCTGGGCGCCATGGCGGGAGAGGACCGGGACCGAGACCGGAGAAAACGCGAAGGTCAGCGGCGGCAGCGACGCGCGCGCGCGCGGCTCCCGGCGACCGGTTTTATCGCTGAAGCCACGCCCCTACTAACCACGCCCCCTCGCCGGCCCCGGCCCCGGCCCCGGCCCCGGCAGCACAGCGAGCCCGGAGCGGTGCGGGGGGGTGTGTATGTCTCTGCCACCCCATCCGTGCTCCTCCCCCACGACCACCCGTGTTTCGGCTCCCGGAGCGCCTGCAGCAAGGCGGACAGAAAACAAACGGGGGGGGGGGTATTTCGACTTTTATTCTGTCCCTCGTGTATTTTGGCATGTAAAGGGCACACAAGAGGGGGAGGGCCCACCCCGGTGCCTGCCCCCGCCCTCGCCCGACAGGGCAGGCAGGAGGAACCATTCCCCACCCCCCCGTGCACAAGCCACACTTACACACAAGCCCCCGCCTCCCCTTCCAGACAGCGAGGAGGCGGTGTCATCCCACCAAGCAGCAAAGCACTAGGGCTGTGTGTCACAGGGGGGCGGGGACAGTGAGGGCATTTCCTACAGAAACAGATTATTCCCCCCCCCCCCCCTCCCTGGCCCCCCTCCGCGGGGGCTCCAGCACCGCCCCCCCACCCCCCCCTCCATTCGTCAGGGAACTCTTGTGTCCCGCTGCGTCTCCACTGAGAAGCCATGAAGGGAACAGTGGGGAAAGAGGAGCTGGGGAGATAGATCCCACTCTCATCCTCACTGTCCCCACCCCTTCCCCTCCACACCTTCAGCCCGCGCTCCCCCCATCGCACACAGCAAAGCGATGTTCTAGCTGGGAATCCGCTGATAGAAGTAGATGTAGCCCAGGTCCTTGGGGGGCTTCTCAGAAGCACAGACTTTCTGGTCGTTGTAGATCACCCACCTGCAACACGCAAAAGGGGAGCTCAGGGACACCATTCTGTGGCTGAGACATGACTCGATTCCCCTCGCCTGCTCTCATCCCCGACCCCCCAAAACGTCTGAAGAAAGTGACTTAAAACTGTCCCTCAGAGTCTCCTTACACTGTGAAAAACCCTTACCTGCCATCTTTCTTGATGTGACAAACGTAGTGTCCACACATAGTCGAAGTGCCCATGTGGCTGATGAAGGCAAACAGCTGATACTCTTGAGAGGAGAATGGAAGAGTGATCAAAGAAAGGCATCTTACCCTGAAACACCCCCTGTGCAGGGACCCCTCTAGAAAACGATCCCTGAAGGAAGCTCTGCTGCATGATAATTTAGAAGTAGGTCCCCATCAAGTGTGACTGTAAGGATTTGGTGCAGGAGAACAGGAGAGGGTAACAGCCACTCTGCCTTCTCTCTTTCAACTGTTTATTTTGCTGACGGGTGCCGGGTGGGCAATGGCTCAGCGGCACCGGCTCCGATTCTGCACAGAGACTGGAACCTGGTTTTTCAATGGGAGCCTGAAGAACAAAAAAGCCTCCCCCAGCATGACTTGGAAAAAGCAGCACAGCCCTTCCCATCTTTCACCTGGTGACGCTTCCTCTGCCTGTTTCCTACTGGCTTCTCAGACCCTACTTTGCCATCCCTCTCCTTTTCCTCCCTGCTTCCACCTCAACAACCAGACCAGCTCTGCAGCAGCTGCTGCCAAAACCTGTGGTACTGCATGGATCAGGGAGGACAAAGCCACGTTGAGTTTGCACCCCCAAATCCACACTCCTACTGCTTGGAACTCACTTCCAGGCCCGTCGCGCACTTTAGGACCCACAGGGACAGATTCAGAGATGGACTCGGCTGCTGAGCGCCCCTCTGAGATATCCATAGCAGCTTCTGCATCAAGGTCATCAATGTGACTAAAGATCCAATCCACAGCACGCTCTAGACTGTTGTTCTGGAAGGAAGAGAAGACTGTGAACTTGGGAATCCCTGTTCCTGACAATACCCCTGCACTCTGATGTCACCCCCGCCTCTCACTGTGGCTCTAAGCGCTTTCATAGCCTGGTCCCGGGAAAAGCCCATGGAGACAATGGTGGCCACACTGTCTTCTGAAGGTGGGTCTGGGCAGGCAATAGTTGACCCTGGTCCACTGGAACCAGGGAGAACTAACGGGTTAGCAAAGTCTGCAGCAGGAAACAGAACACAGCTCAGTTAGCTCTCTCCAAGAGAGATATGGTCAGAGGTCCCAACTACTTCAGTTTCCTACTGTGGTAGTGGGACAGGAAGTACAATGGCCCAGATGCAACAAGCTTCACCACGGCCATGCAGTCTCCTACCTGGATCATCCATGTGTGACATGACCCAGTTCATGGCAGCCTCCACCCCGCTGTTCCCCGTGTAATACACAGCTTTGCGGCAGGCGTCCATGGGAAAGCCCATCTCCACTAGCTGGATAATCACTGACTCATCCAACATGGGCGCTGTGGGAGGACAGAGATTAGAGCCATCCACACCCACCCAGCCCTGCCAGTTCCGTTTTGTGCAGTGTCACACAGCCCCCGCCCCCCCCCCCCCCCCCCCGAGCCACCATTCCCCGGCTTCATTTCACTCAAGTTCTGTCTCTGTGCTCTTCTCAACCTTCACTACCTTTCTTCTTCAGCAGCACAGTCTCACACACAGGCACCCCAGGGGACAAAAGGATTCAACTCGCGAGCTCAGGAGCACTGGCTCTTCCCTACCCTCCAAACCCCACCTGCCACTGTGAAAATAAAATACCTCTACCAGTTAAATTTTGTATAAACCCCAGCTCCGTCCAATCTAAATGCACTAGACATGCCACCTACCCATCTTCCACAGAACAACAATCAACAAACTCCCTTGCATAACACCCTTGCATAACAGGCACGCAAGGGAGGCAGCCGGCGTTCACTGACAGAGGGACAGGGAAAGTCTGAGCAGGTGGAAACGGCTAGCATGGCAGACAAGACAGGGAGAGCAAGGACATGAGGCAGGCATCAGGAAGAGAGGAGGAGAATCACTAACATGTTGGAGAGGAGAAGTGAGGGGAGCAGAAGGAGTCGTCGTCCTCGTTGCCATAGAACCCCAGGCTACCTTTGGGCTCGTCTGGTGTCACCAGTGGGGGTGCGATGTCTGGCATTTCTTCTTCTCCATCCTGCAGCCCTGTTCCCTGCAGTGCAGAGATATCCAGCTCCTCTGGCATTTCAATGGAGACATCTGCAAGATACAGTCTTGCTCAGCCTCCCCATAGGGGCAGAAACAAAGGACTCAGTTGGGAGATCTGGAAGGGTAAGTCCCTGGGGATGCAATACGCTACAGTCTGCAGCTCCTTTTGGGGTATTTTTTTCTTTGCAGTAACGTCAACAACACCCATATATGACTCCCAATCTCTATATGCTCCGTACTTCTCATCCTTCTTACCAAGCTTTTTGGGCACCCAGTCCAGACCGAAAGTGAATTTCTTGATCTGGATCACCAGATAATCCGGGAAAGAGGCGAACCGTGTTGTTCTGAAAGAGATAAATAATACTTCTAAATAATTCGGCAGCAATGATTGAGGGCACCTAGTTGATACAAGAAATCAGCGAGTAGTGTGGAGGCATGTCGTAAGGGGGAATACACAATTGCTGCAGCCCTCCTATGCTGAGCTTAAAGCTGCTCACAGAACCATTTCTAAAGCAGATGCTCTGTCAAGATGAGATGAAAAGCAGCGTTTACAAAATCTTGGGGGATGAGGAAAAATAGCACATGTTCTCTATCTTCCAATCCTGCATTTTACAAGCCTCCTCAGATTTTAGTATTTAATTAGAAGTCTAATCCTTAAGGAATGCAGCGGAAATAGCACCTTTTATTAGACCAACAGATACAGCTGTAGGAACTGACAGGCTTTCAAGCACAAGAGCACTTCTGCAGATACAAAGCAGAAGCAGTGAATTTTAAGCTAACTGAATTTGACTGAATATTATTTAGTCAGACAATCTGAGAGAGAGGGTGTCTGGAATCTATGAAACAAGAAGGGAATGTTGGTGAAGGGAGAAGCAGTAATAAGACAGATACTTATTATTGGGGGGATAATTGTAATTTGTAAAATTAATTTAAGCAACAGTATATATTCAATGCTAATTCTTACAAAGTGCTTGAACACAACTCACTTAAAAGCAAAATGTTACCGTTCAATGTGATTGCATTACTGACTGTTTGCTGATAGTAGCTATTGCTTAATAACAGAATATGTGTTAGAAAAACACTTCCAGTTCTTTAGGACTACTCTTTCATTGCAGAAGAACAGTCAGTAGCATCACAGCAGGAAGCTGCTTAAGTTTGTAATCTCACTACACCTTTGCACTGTTGCATGTGCTGCAGGCAGTGTGACAAATTAAAGCTGGTTTTTAAACCTTGTTATTAGCATTTAAGTTAGCACTCTTCACAATAACTCATGTGTCTGTTACAGTCAGTGTCTTGCTCAAACTTTAAAGGCTAAAAACTTCCTTTAAAGACCATGCTTCCTTTTAGAGACCATGCAAGACCAGTGTTGCCATCCTGTCAGTACTGATTTTAAAGTTAAATTTTGAATTTAGAATAGAAGCTGCTAGCTTTCTGGAATATCACTGCATTTTCATAGCCCCTCAGCAGCTGAAATCCAATGGTAAGGATTTCGCTAGCACTGCTGTTCTGCCCACTGTAATTCCTTGGGGGCAATCACTTTGGCGCTGGCAGACTGGTTCCCCCTCTGCTTCAATGTTCCAGGGGACCAGGGTGTGGAGGACTACAAAACTTCAGTAACACTTCTTCCCCGAGCAATTCAAAGAAGTTCCCAAAGATGCAGCTATTGCCAGTTTGTCATAGCCTGGCTGGTAACTCACACACACTCACTTGAGAGCCACAGACTTGGCCTGCAAGGCTGTGCTCCAGAAATCATCCACCTGCTCTGGAGCTCCATAGGCCTCTAGGCAGGAGCTGAAAGGCACCTTTGCTCGCACCAGCTCAGGCAGTGGCTGCTTCTCCTCCTCTGCCTGCCGCTTCTTCTCCTCATATTCCAGTAGTTCATCTAGAGAATAAAGCAGAGGAGTCAAGGACCACCTCTAGCTACCTACAAAGCAACTGGTGTAAGCTACACCCAGGGGCAGAATAGGCCTGTAGGTACATGCCGTTAAGAACAGAGCCAAAATTAGACAGTGTCTTCCAGAGCACTGTTCTGCTATTGCAGTCCTGTTTTGCTGTTGAATCACAGCCCAGTTTGTGGTGTTGGAGGGAAAGGTTCTAGAGGGACATCAACGTGTCACACCACCTCTGAAGAAATCAGCCCAATCCCACAAAAGCAGGTGAAGGATCTATCTGGCTTCAGAAGTGGCAAAGCCAGTCCTTGAAGATGTCCCTTTCTCATTTAAGGAGTTCTGTAATAATAAATTACAATGTTCAAATATAGTGTTTGCCACTGTTCTGGCCTTGGCAGATCACTGACCTTTGTTGAGTGCAGCATCCATGGGCACAGGCAGCTGCATAATATAGTCCACACGCTGGGTATATTTCACCTTTTCTGTGGCCAGGCACTTCAGCTTCTCCTCCACCAGAAAACGAAAGACCTCGTTAGGGTTCTCCGAGCTGCGGCAGTTCCTCTGAAGAAGAGATTAGAAGGATAGATGCAACATCAGAATGGCAGAAATAAGTATCTGCAGTAGCAGTGGTTCCACGCAGGACATGGCTAAAGCGTATTTACTTCTGTACCCAGTCCACTGGAAAAAGACAGCAAAGAGTAAACTAGAGCTGATTTCTGTACCCCAGGAACCCATGCCATTCCTGCTCCTAAAAATGACGATTTACATCTCCTGCTGTGCCATTCACAAAAGAGATTCCTCCAAGGAATCAGGCCTGAAAACATGCCCGAGCATCTCTCCCTCTGCTCCTGCAGGTGCTAACTGGCCCATACCCCTGGTTCTCCCCCTCCCTCTGCTCCCACTGTCAGCTTTTCACCTCCATCCCTCACATCCTGCTGCAGGAGGCCAACAAAGCTGGGCTTTCCCATGATTTGACTCAACCATTACCTCCACCATATTGATGAAGTGCAGAAAGAATTCCTGGGCATCCTGCTGTCGGTTAGTGGAAAATTCTGGATGCCCCTTTCCAATGAGGGACTTAAACATGCGTGGAGCAATGCCATTCTGCATACCCTGCAAACAACAAAGCGGAAGAGAAAGGCAGTCATCATTTGCCAAGCGTCTACCCCAGCAGGGAGCACTCTACCCTCAGCCATGCTTTTTCTTCTGGTAACAGGGCCCTGGAATGAGCCCCAGAATGTCTCTTCAGAAAGGGTTTTCTGTCTGTTCCCATGTAATACACACAAAACCTCGAGCAACACACACATCAGGAGGATGCTGTGTCCAAGTCTCACCTTCTGATCAGGCGGCTGTTCCCCCTCTGCAGAAGCTGGCTTTGAATACTCCCCAGAAAGCAGTCCGTGGCCCAGTTTGGCTCTGGAACGATGAAGAAGTCACCGTTAGCACCCAAATGGTTTCTTTAATCCCATATACTCTAGAAGCCATATCAACCCACTGCCATGGACTGACAATCTCACAGAGATCAGCTTTCTCTGCTGCACCAGCCAAGATCATCTTATGTTGGTCTGCTTTCCAGTCCCACGAGACATCCTTGACTTGAAAGTTACTAAGACTTACTAGTCTCAACCACTGCTTGCACAGTGGGAAGAACATAAAGGAACAGCTTCCTTTTCCCTGCCAAAGGGCAGTTGGTGCTTGAGCAGCTGCGTAACACCCAGACTAAGCTGCAGGCTGACAAAAAGTAGCAGCATATCTAGCTGACTGTGCAGGAGACAATAGGGCAGTGTGAAACTGTCTGAGCCAGAAATAGCATTGCTGTAAGCAGACTGATCACATTTTCCCAGAGGAAAGATTAAGAATGACTGCATGAGGCACTTATTGGACAACACTAATGTTCAGCGATTTCCTCCTATGCTCAGACTCTCCCATCTCACTCCAGCTCTTCCCCATCACTGTTGCCATCTGTCTGGAACCAAACCCTACCAATTCTTCCTTTTGCCCACAAAAATCTTTCTGGCTGTCTCAACTTAATCCCCTCCTCAGTGAACACCTCACCCCAGGCTGTCCAAATTTAGAATCCTCCCTTACCACTGAACTCCCTTCCACAAATGCCACCTTCCATTCCTCCACCCCAAACCTCCATGTACTGCTTTGCTGTTTTAGAGCAGATGTAGCAGAGAATTCATGTGTTTAAAACACAACACCCTCCCAAATCTTGTCTTCCTTCTTCTGTATATTCTCCTGCTCTTGCTCGCACAATATCTCTTTGCAGGAAGACTCTTTAAGCGGATGTAAATTATCCACTGAGAATAAAGTTGCTTAAATCTATACATTTCTTTGCTCTTAGCCATCTCCCTCCACTGCAGAGAACAAGCATCTTTTTGCTGTTACGCAGACAGAATATGCCTACCAGAAATCCCCCCGTGGTAACAGATGGTACTGCGTTCCCCACATAATACATTTAAGAGCCTCTCATGAACACTGAGGTGCACTCTGTCCTCTCCATCTAGGGCATTCAGCTGAAATTTCTTGGCTTAGATCCTTACTGATCACTGAGGATCAGTCTCTCTGGTGATGGACACAGACACAGAGAGGTGAGGCTTGAGGGAGAAACCTGCAGCAAAGCACACTGTAGCAGCGCAGAGGGGACGCACCCAGGCAGCCTCAGCCTTCCTTCTCTCACCAAAACTCTACGTACACTTGTGTGCTGAAGTCCTGTGTGGGATCCGAAGGTGCACTTTGGAATATCTTCTCCAGCTTGTCCACATACCTGCACAGGAAAACAGAGCGATCTAAGGGACATACAGGGTCATCTAGTAAAGACACAGTTTTGAGTCCAATTACTGTAACAGAAACTCCTAGCTCTAGGAGACCTTTGTACTGATCCCAGGGTATCTCAGGCTAATGGAAAGGAGTGATTAAGCTCACTTACTTTCTCTGGAAGTCTGGGATACTGAACAGCACCTGCATCACTGAATTGAGGTAGCAACTGTTGCCCAGGTTACGGATACCAGTGTACCCGGGCCCGTAGAGGGGCTTGAGCTGCACACCAGACTCCTGGATGAGCTCCCACTCTCCAATGCGCTGGTTCATATCTATTTCCAGTTCTGTCATTGTCTTGTCTGTCTGCAGAGGAAAAGAACAGGAAAAACCATCAAGGAAGACTCAAGGGAACATCAGAGGTGTGAAAAGGGCAACGCCATAGAGAAACATAAGAAGAAGTCAAATCCATTCTATTTTATTAAATGAGAAGAAAAATACAAGAACTGGTTTCAAATATCTGAACACCTGCAACAGAAGGAAGAATGATAACCATGGGAGAAATCTGAACCATCCCCTCTAAAGGGGCATGGAAATCACACACTAACACTGAACCTAGGGAGCGAAGCTCATGGCCTGGGCACCTCCCTTCCCACAGTACTGACACAGAGCCCCAAGGAAACCTGAGGGAAGGGAAGACAGACAAAAAAGGCAATGAAAGAAGAAAAGCAGACAAGACAACTCCCTGCCTGATAAAAAAACAGGTTTCTTGAACAGCAAAGGTTCTGCATAGCCATGGAAAGCTGGAACCCAGCTAAGAAACATCAGAATTCCTTCCCTCCTGCTCTGGGCCTACAGAAGAACCTCCCCTTACCTTCTGCATCTTGAGCATGTCAATCCCAAAGTGAGCAAGGTGTTCTGCCAGGTTGGGATCCAACACCATATCATCCTCATCATAGGAGTAGACATCTATGCAGGAACACAGAGGAAAAGGAGATCATGGCCTGTGATCTAACATTCATTGCTGGATGAAGAGAACAGGGTGCTCAGAACTGGGAGTTTTGACAAACGGAGTAGTTGGGGTTCCTCTCCTTTCTCAGGAGAGTAGCATGACAGACAGAACACTGAGATGCCTCCGAAACATGGGACAAGACAAACAATTTTGTCACTGATTAAGGTACAGAAGTACATGTATGTCTGGAGTGAGGAAAGTGGGTTACTGTGCCACATACTCTCTACCCAGGCTTTGCATGCAAAATTCTTTGATAAACATCCCACCACAGAAATTAAGATGGCAACTGGGATAACTATCCTAAAACTCTTCAAATTACAAGGGAGGGGAGGAGGAAAGCAAGGTTTTATCAGCTGCATCTTTGCCCACCACAAGAAGCAGGTCAGGGTGGGAAAGTTCCCGATAGGATGACACTGAATATTCCAGGCCATAAGATGGGCAACAACAGCCTGGAAATCCTCCCTGACTCCCCTTGTCAGAAACCACAGTCAGACTTAGTAGTGCCTGGCATCTATAACCCTCAGAGGATCCCCCTTCTCACCAGCTCCATCAGGAGTAATTGTTCCCAGTTTCACAGCCAGTGGGTAGCCAGTTTCCCTGTAATGCTCGACTGCATGATTGTTGCCACCGCTGCCATCAAAATAGCGCCGACCACAGAGGATGGATCCATCGGTCATGTTCAGCCACAGGTTCTCCCTCATGTCACATTTGCTGCACTTCCAGCCACTGTTGACAAGGAACGGAGAAATTAAGAGTGAAAACCTTTGGGTTCTACCTCGCAAGCCTTCTCCATTACTACCCACTGACCACAATATGAGCAGTCTCATTCCTCTTTTACTTCAGAACACTGAGCATCCTGAAATACCTTAGTTCGCCATTTCCCCTGAATTTACTACGCCAAGGCACACTCCGAGACTCATGAAAGAAGTCTCATCTGGACAGGAGAAATAGGTGATAGGAGCAGGTCTGGGACACAGAGCGATACAGCTAGTTTCAGTACTATGCTCACCATGGTGGGATGCGGACATCGTTCTGAAGTTGGTGCAGGGAAAAAGCGTGTTTGGATACACGCCGAACCTCCCCATCCCAAGCCTGCACCTCCTGCTTCCGTGAGGCTGAATCTGCTGTCAGGATGGCCTCAACTGCACTGGCAATCTGGAATTAGGACAGCAGGAAAAAAAAACATGAAAGGCATGAGGACAGAAGTTTCCAGTGCCACAACACTCCACATTTAAGCTCAGATCAGCAAGGCAGTTGTACTAGGGCAGCGTTCAGGAGCCTCAGTCAGAAGCCAGGGCTCCATAATATAAAGCACTGTGTAAATGTGTAGGACAACCCTGTTTACTGCAAGCTGAGACTTTACTGCAGCTCTGCAGGATCTTTTTTACAGGCCAGTGGTTCCTTCCCTGTAATGGCGCATTTCCTCCTTACCAACAGAAAACACAGCCCTCCACCCAAACATACCCTGTCTCTGACCATGTCTGGTAGCCCCTCCAGCCCATCACGAGGAATATCCAAATGCTCTGGGAAAATGACTATTTTTACATCTTCGTCATATTCAAACTTTTCCTCCGTGATGTCAAATCCACCTTCTACACCTACAGAAAGAAAAAACATTGTGGTAACAGGTAAAACCAAATAGCTTCCGAGGCCTCTCTGCCCATAGCTTACATGAAATAAGGCAAAGCTCTAGATCAGTGATCCACAATCTTTCCTCTATTTCTGGATCGCAAAGTTTCTGATGGAGGTGTGGACTTCACGGGAGCAAATATAAGCCTAAGCAACAATAGGTTTGCTTTTCCCAGCTCTTTTTAGACGCTTAATGGAATCTCCAGACCCTGACTACAACCAGAGAAGAGACCTGCTCTAGAGACAGAGTCACCAGAACAGAGCGATAATAAAGCACTGCTGTTCATCCTGCACAGTATATCCAATGCGATGAACAGAGATGCGCATGAAGGGATCATATTCTAACCCAGTGTGAAGGTCTCTAGTCTACTAGCATCTTTAAGGAGCCAGGTGCTGCTTCTTGCCTCTTCCAGTAAGGACAGTTTGGAGTTCTGAACTTAAGCAAGGAGATCCAGGAGTTCCTCTGGAACCAGAACATCCAGAATTACAGAAAAAGTGCTAGTCGTTTCTCACGGGCACCTAGCCATGCCTTCCAGAGGTTGCAACAGAAACAAGAGTCCATACAAAACAGGTCATTGGCCAAGAGTCATGATGGATGCTCACTAAAAAGTAATATTTTTGTCAGATCACTCAAGAAACTGATCAGTTTCTGATTTATGTAGGTACTCAGGAAAAAACCCTGGCCTTTCCTGTTCTCCAAATGTTGACACCTTACATCCCAGAAGGAAACAGGCAGAAGACCCATTACTTACTAGCAGACGTAACCCCCATGGGTTTTTTTACCTGCATTTCCTTTATCTATTTAAAAATGGCATGCTGTGACTGCAATAGATCTCTGCAACAGAGATCTGTCACTGCAACAAATCTCTGAAGGGAATACAAGTTTTTGCTGTTTAATACCTCAGCCTCAAGAATTCTGTATGTGACACATTTCTGATAACCATTACTGCATTTGGTTAAAACACTAACAAAAATACCTGGTTCCCATGATATCTCCTGCAACTCTCTCCTCAGATACCTATGATTTTTAGACTAAGCACAAACTGCTATGTATGAATGCAGATGCTGCAGGTGATCTTAGAAATATCTGAAAACAGTCCAAGCATCATGAAACCACATACCCAGATAATCCCTTTCTGTGCCTCTTCAGCACATCCCAGAGACACGTGCTGTCATCACTTCACAGAGTAAAGCAATACACCATCCCTGAGGGTATTACACAATTCCTCAACTCTTAAACAAGCTAAAACAGATGGGTGAGGTCCCATCAGGTGGTTATGTGAACCTTTCGAGGATCCAGACAAGGAAGAGGGTTTTCAGCCTGTCTCCCTCCTAGCCCTGTTTCCCCCACATATAGCCCACAGCTTGCCATGAGGTATACTGCCTCCCTCTCCATGGCTGTATCTCACCACCACAGACTCCAAAAGTCATTCAAACCACAGACAGGCAGGGGAGGTAAGCACTACAGACTTTTTTCTCATGGAGAAAGAAGCTGAGGTACGGGGAGATCAAGGGCTACATTTTGCAGACAACAACATTTTGCTCCTAAATCTTTCTCGTACTTTAAAAAAATCTCCCATGTCAGGATTAGCTAAACCACCACAGTTTAGCTAAGAAAGAGGTGAAAAAAAATCTCTCCTGGACTTAAGATCACTGCCTTACAGGGGTAATACTTCCTTTTATTCTCTCCTGTTCCATCCATGCTGTTAAGGTGTTATCACAGGCAGCTATTTGTTGACCCAGTGACAACACTTGTCTCAAGGCCTTTGTAGAACTGAGGATGCAAAAATAACTCATAATGCAGACTGATTATATACATAAAAGCACCGGCTATCTGAAGAAAAGTAGATTCTAGCCTCAATTTTGCTAGAATTGACCTTTGGGACCTCGTTCACCTCACCATAAAAACAGGGAGCAGCTCAAAGTCTTATTGTTGGTGTTTGCCTTGTGGCAGCAGCGGAATTGACGGGCGTCTGCTACACAATGGCACAGCCAGGGAAAATGTGAGCAAAAAGCAGGATGTGCACAGTCCAGGTTCTGGATTTCCCTCTAGTGGCCAGCTTCCCGTGAGCCAAGAACCTGTTACTGCTAAAAATGTTCCTATCCCCTGCTTTATGGAACCTCATAATGGTTCAGAAATTACTAGCCGAGACTGCTCCAAACTAAGCAGCATCTTCACTGGTTGCCATGAAAGCCTTTTTATTCGGTGCAAGAGAATAATGGAACACCAGACCTGTTCTTCCAAAAAAGGGCTTGTTTTTAATATTTTAATGTTAACATGTATTTCCTCCAATATCACCCTTGTATTTCAAAGAGCTATCACGACAAAAATGTTAGTAAGACATTTACCCACTTCTGCCCCGTCTATATAAATAACACTAATTCAATATCTGAGAAGTTTAAGAAAAACAGTTTCTCTATCAGAAACTTCAAACTTACTTTTCTCAGACATTTTCTCAAACTCACTTCAGCCTCACACTGGATGCATCCATATAAAGCAGCAGCCCCACACTGGTTATATCCACACCAAGATGAGTCAGGCATACAGAGTTAAGAGAAGACGCAAAACATATTTATCTACAGAAAACACCATGCAACTTTGAACACAGAACAAAACTACCACCTCAACAACTGTTTTGCAGAAACTGCTCACCCAGGACACACTAGAAAACATGAAGTTTGAATTAGGTCGGTGATAATAGCTTCAACTAGCCCAGGAAAAGCAAAAGAGACATGCCACAAAGCCAGGAAGCTCCAGAGGACTGGTCCGAAACAAGAACAATGCAATACACAAGTGCTTTCTTACCAATAGCCAGGCGAGTTGGTTTCTTCCTTGGGGGGTCCCCAGCACTAGAGTTGGTGTCTTCTTCCTTCTATTTCATTGAGAAGAAATAGGGAAATAGAATTAGGGGTACAGGCAAGCCTCAAGGATCGAAATTAAGCTGCTGTGAAAACAGAAGGAGGCCAGGCAGAAATAGTGTTGGCAACTCTTATAACAATTCAACATAAGCAAAGCTGAAGAACTGCTGTACCTCAATTCACCAAGAAAAACATAAATTATATTTGAAGAGAGAAAACTGTGTATCTGATTGAATAAAGACACGTATCCCAGCTCTCAATTTCAGAACAAGTTTGACTGTATATATTTTTAATTTTTACCGGTTTACGTGTTCTTTTGAGGTGCAGGTAGACCCGCTGGCCTGTTTTCTGATAGTGCTTTTCCACATATTGCTTCCCAAAGCCCAGGAACGTGTTCATGCAGATATACAAGCCGCCATCTGACTCCTGGAAGGAAGGAGAGATAAAAACTGAAGGGAGGTGGTAAAGAGTGCCATTCCAACTGCTAGGATAGGCACAGAGTTACCTCTAGGAATACTATTCATTCTTCATTAAATCATGTCTATAGCTCATTCCTACATGCCACCCACTCAGTAGCTAGTCAGAAATAAGCTGGTAAACCCCAGTCTGGATGTCCTAGAAGAACAGGTACTCCCGTCAAGATGACGTATTTGAAAACCTATTTGCCTGTTCATTTATGGCAGGATGCTATCAAATCAGGAAAGCCCGAGCTTCCTCAGGAGCTTGTCTCACAAAAGGTTCTTAGCACGCACAGTTCACACGTTCAGAACATGGTGCAATCATTACTAACAAAACTGTGCCACCCCCCCGTCTGAAAACATAATTCCCAGCACCATAGGGAACTTTGCCAAATTACAACGTGAGGAAGGTTGACAGACCACTGTTCATTCTTGCTGCTGCGTTCAAAAGCTTGCGAGTAGCTCTGAAACGTATACAGAATGAGCCCTCCCCATCCCACAAGCACCTGGAAAACACCACAATGCACTCAGCATTTTTAAATCGAAGAGGCGAGGGAGCCAAACGCAGAGGCTGGAAAAGAGGGACACTGCTAAGAAGCTCTCAGCCTGCTTCCCAACATTAAGCAGCTGGGACAGAGTCAGAGGAGGGAGTGCACGGACAGGCGTCACCGTGGGGCTCGGGGAAAGGAAGAGGGCCAGGCTACCGTGTGCTGCTTCCTCGAAGGACCCTTATCTTCCAGCCGCAGTCCATTTCTGCTGGTGGGCTGGGGCACGGCCCGGACGGGCGCCTGAGGAGGAGGCCAAGGCAGGGGGGATCTCGCCCTCCGGCCGCCAAGGGCCTCCCCAGGTCCGCCTAGGCCAGGCGGTGGTAGGGAGGGAGGAGCAGGGATGCCGGCGGGGTGGAGACGGCAGGAGAAGGGACCACTGCCATCTTAATGACACAGCACCGACTTACCCCCGTGCCTGCCGGGCCACGCCACGCGGAGAGGCCGGAGGGACAGCTCGGACCTCGGCAGGGCGGGACCCCCGCCCGCTCCCCCCCGCCCCCCGCCGCCAAGGCGCGTCCTAGCCCCCCGCCGAACTACAAGTCCCGGCAAGGCCCCGCAGCGGCGGAGGGGGGTGGGCTGCGGGGTGTCGGGGGGCACCCGCTCTCCAGGCGTGCGGGGCCGCCGCCACTGCAACGGGGCGAGCGACCTGCCCACGCCCGCTCCGGCCCCAGAACTACAGCCCCCAGCGCGCCGCGGAGGCCGGGAGGAACGTCGCGGGGCACGCCGGGCGCCGTAGTCCCCGAGGACCCGGCGCTTCGCCTGGCCGCGGGGCCGACCCGGCCGCTGGGGAACAACAAGTCCCATCGCGCCCTGCGCCGGCGGCCCCCGGCGGGCGGGTGAGCCGGGAGCGGGCCGGAGCGGGGGGACGCAGGCCGGCGGGGCGGGCAGGCGGGCCGGCCGCGAGGCGCGCTTACCGGCGTGTCAAAGGAAAAGGCACACTCGTCCTTGTGGACCCGGTCGCCGGCCTTGGGCACCCGGATGGACGGCAACACCGAGAGCAGCGCCTCGCTCAGCTCCGCCATGACAGCGGCTCACTGCGGCACCGCCCACAGCCCCACCCTAACCAATCAGAGGGCAGCGTGGTCAGGCGAGCTCCGGCCAATCCCGCGCCGGCAGCGAAGCTGAGGGCCAGACCCACGGCACACCCTCGGCCGGCTCGCCCAATCGCAGCCACCCTTCTGCCGCCGCGGGAGGCGGTGCCGGAGTCCTCGGCCAATAGCGACGTAGAGCTGGGCGGGGGCGGGGAGAGCCCCGAAGATTGACGGCGGGGGAGGCGGGACGTGCCGGGGAGGGGGCTGAGAAGCCGCCGGGAGGCCCCGCGGGAGACCGGGACTCGTGGGGCGTGGCCAGAGGTGGGGCGGAGCGGAGCCCCGCCTCCGTGCAGGGGCCAATGGAGCGGCGGCGCCCGGCGGGCGGGAGATTTGAATCGTTGCGGCGGGTGGGGCGGGGGAGCAGCGCGGTTGGGCGCTCGCCGTTATGGGGGTCTCCGGCAGCGCCCTGGCCACTCCCGCCGCCCCCTGTAACAGGCACCTGGCACATGTCAGCGATCCCCGTTCGCCCAGCGCCGGTATCTTGCGCACTCCCATCGAGGTAGGTGCTCGCCCTCCGGCCCGGCCCGGCCTGGCCTGGCCTGCCGCCCTCACGCCTGCACTCTCCACAGGTGCTGAGCTCCCCGGCGGTCAGCCCTCAGGCTGGCCTCGCCGAGCCGGCGGCGGGCGCCTGCCAGGACCGGGACCCGCGCTCACCCACGCCCGGCATCTCCCGCACGCCCATGAGAGCCGAGTCGAGCGGTGAGTGAGGTCGCCCCGGCGAGGGGCGGGCTGCCCGGCGCGGCCTGGCGGCTCCCCTCACCCCGTCCTTCATCCCCTCTCCCCAGTAGACAGCGTGGAGCGCCTGGTCAAGCAGCTCAGCGAGGCCTTCGGGGCTGAGGCTGCGCCGCAGCAGCCGTCGCCGCTGGGAGCGGCCTGTCCCGCCGGGGAGCCGGCAGCGGAGGAGCCGGCCTGGCGGAGCTCCCCGGGCCCGGAGGCGACCGTCGCATCGCGGGAAGAGGCAGAGAGGCCGCTGTCGCCCGACGTGGCCCCAGCTCGGCCAGCGCGCGCTGCCGGACCCGGCTTTTCCTCGGGTAAGTGCTCGGTATGGGGGTAACACACTCCGTGTACTTGAGGAGCTGCACGGCTCCTGAGAGGAGCCCCCTCGGGCGCGTGTACCTTCTCTAGGCTTGCTTGGTCGCAGATACTGTGTCCGTTCCCTCTGGTTTGGCTGTCTCCCACCCCCTCAGATAGCCTGGCCTTGGGGCTGTGCAGCTGGTGGCCCCTTTGGGAGCTGTTCTTTTGTTGACCTACTTTCCCTCAAGCGTTGAAAAGTGTTTTCAATCGGTAGTCAAAATCAAGAGGGGTATGGCAGCTCTCTCCTTGTCTGAGACAGGCTAGTGGTCATGGAGGCCTATTCAGCGGGACCTTGGAGTTTCTCCTTGGGAAGAGCTGGGGAGCAAGGTGGGAAGTGCATCTAAATGCTGTGCCTGAGTGGTGCTGAGAGTCTTTAATATAGACTGCACTTTGGAAAACTGTCCTGGGCATCTCTCTGATGAGGAGAGGCCAAGAGCTGGGACTGTTCAGCCTGGAGAAGAGAAGGCTCAAGGGGATCTTATGTATAATACTTGAAGGGGAGGTATACATAAGGAAGAGCAAGACTGTTGTCAGTGGTGACCAGAGGCAAAGAGCACAAACTGGAACATAGAAGGCTCCATCCAATCATCAGGAAACCCCTTTTTCACTGTGAGGTTGACCAAGCAGTGTAGCAGGTTGCCCACAGTTGTTACTGAATCTCCATTCTTGGAGATATTTAAAAACTATCTGGACATGGTCCTGGGCAACTGGCTCTAGATAGCTCTGCTGGAGCAGGGGAGTTGGACCAGTAGGTCCCTTCCAACCTCAACCTTTCTGTGAGCCTTTACCTGGAAGTCCTTGCGTAACAGTCTTTGCTGTGCGGGCAAGGAAGCCAGATCATAAAGGTCATGAGGCATTTAAAATCCTCTAACTTTGTCGTGACACACTGACATGTTTCTTTCTGTCATTAGGGAGCAAGCCTGTAAGGCGCAAGACCAACAACAAAATCATTGCAACATCTGGTGGAACTGGCCGCTCTCCCCTCAGCATCATACAAGATGATAATTCCCCCAGTGCTTCTGCCCCTCGCCAGGTAAAGCTTAATGATTCATACTGTGGGAGTGAAATGCTGGGGTTTCAACCCCAAGCCCCAAATTGACATATGGGTGATTCCCACAGCCCTTCACAAAGGGGGGGTGAGTTTACCTTTAAGCTTCCCTCCAGGGTGCGGCCGGCCTGGCAGGGAGAGCCATTGGGTAAATGAGCCCCAGGTGTCCCACTTAGGGATAAAAGCTGGGACCACTTGCAGGAAGGGGCAGTGTCTGTCTGTGAGGTGGATGCACTTTGCAGAGTTTCCTGTTGGGGAAGGACCTCCTGTCTCCCTGGAACTGGGCTCCAGTCAGGTCTGACTTTTGTAAACGTGGGCTGTGTAGAGATTCAGTATGTGGTTTCCTTGGTCTTATGTATTTGGTTTGACTCGGTTTCCTCCTGTCCCTTCTATGGGAGACTGCATTTCACCATTTATTCCACCCATTGTTGGTTGTGTGGTGGTGTTGTTGGGGTCAGTGGGATTGATGTTGATTATGTATAATCTGACTTGTTTGTACCCCCAGTGCTCACCCATGTACTGACCCTTTTATCTCAAATACAGTTTGGTTATTGGTCCATCTTTATGCTGGCTGTGTCCTTTATGCTAGGCCTAATAATTGGCAAAACGGGGAGGGAGAATGGGCTGAAAAAAACCCTAAATCCTTTAATTTCTCTAGTGTGTAGGGCCACAGTTTGGAACTGTGGGCTCCTAGGCCTGTAGAGCCTGTTGATTTTTGTAAGTATTTTTCTGTGTGTCAGTCTTGTCCCTAGATGTCTCCAAGTCTTGTTCAATGTCTGTATTTTTAGCCTTATATTGCTTATTTCAATGCATTCTTTCTGTAGGTTGTAGAAGTAAGTCCATCACTCTCAGACCTTGTCACAAGAGAGCTGGAGCTGAAAGTCCTGAAAATGGGCTAAGTGTTCCACTGAGAATTAGCTAACCCTCAGTTAACTTGTGTTTTACACTGTATGGTTTTTTAATTTCTCTAGGGTAAGAGACATGTGTTGGGAGAGAACCTTGGGGAGAAGAAGGAAGTGACAGTGGATCTGAGCAGGAACCTCAAATCTGGGAACTGTGCTTGGAATGACTTGAACAAAGAGAACCAACAGTGTTCTTCTGTGGAAAACTAGAGGTTTCCTTTTCCAGGATCTTGCTGTAACTTGCTTCTATGTTTTGAGAGCCTTCTAGGTGTGAGAAATCCTGCAATAGACTGAAATTCCAGACTTGTGGTCATTCTTCTCACTTATCTGTGTTGGGGAAAGGGGAAAGAGCTCTTGCTCTCTCTTCCCCCCTAGCTTGCATGCCTTATGTATAGTACAGACTTTGGTGGTTCTATTATATATAAGCTGTATTGACTTATTGTAGTTATCTATGGCAAATAAATTTGTATTAAACACTTGCTGACTGTATTTATGTCCTAATAAGACAATAGGAGTCTCCTGCTTGCCCAGTGCAATGTTTTCTTTGAGGACAAAGATTCAGGAAGAAATAGTTCAGTTTTTCATTAGCTCTAAAACTCACCCCTGTGCCTACCATGTCACCATAGAGCTGTGCTGAGAAAGGTCTGACCTTGAACTCATGCGCTATAGAGTGGGCTGGGAAGCTGCAGCTCTGCAGGAGACTGATGTATCTAGTGTCACTTCTGGAGTTCTGCTGTCCTGAAACTAAACAGATGAAGTGCTGTAGCCTGTTGCAAGGGTCTAGCATGAGGGTGGGATTCAAAATAGGATGAGATGGTATTATCTTGACCTTTTGATAAGTCACTACACCTTATTGACCTTCAGCTCTCCCTAGCAGAGTATTGGGACCTCAGGATGTTGCTTTGAGCCAAGAAGTAGAGTAGGGGCTGAACATAATGGCTGTGTCCTGTAATTGAGCTCAAATATCCAAGGTTTGCAAGGATGTGTTTTCAGTGCTCTATCCCAACTACAGCAGCAAGCCTTGGGACTAACAGCCTCTTCTCAACTAAAGCATAGGTGAGGAACACCCTCCCCTGGGGTCTTTGATGTAGAACAAGGCCTGCAGATGAGAAGTTCTCTGGATGGGGTCTGCAGGCAGTATTCACAGAAGAGTTATGTTTGCAGTAGCTCATGGCAATGCTGGAAAGAACACAGCATGCAGTGCTTAGGTGAGTTTCCTTTATTTGCCTGGCCTATGAAAATCTATAAAAGCTTGAAATCCGGGGCTGATTGCTACTGGTTAGACAAGGTTACCACACAACGCAGGAGTGAGGCAAAAAGAAGGAACATCAAGAAGCAGACAATAAATAAGAATAAATATAATATTTTCTGATATCCTGGCAGCTCTGAGGGCTACTTTTCCCCCATTTATGCACAAACAAGACTTAAGCTAAGTCTTCCCCAATGGAAAATAAGCCCAATTTACACTAGCTATTTTTTGTTTGAGGTTGCATGATAGAGATCTCAAACCCAGCATGTCTCTGAGGCGGTCTGCAGGGATATAGGACAGCTGCACAGAGAGCCTGAAGTTCAATCAGGGGCAGAGCTTGGTCAGGGACAGGGGTGTTGGATGAGGGTCCTCTGAAGGATAGGTATCAATGTGGGCAGAGGTCTTTGAAGGAATATGCAAAGTGTCTGAACTGTACTGTAATGTCCTGAGACATAATAAGGAGTGTTTTGCAGGTCTTCAAGCCTGCATGAAGCTGGAAACTGCTGGGCCTGTTTAGGGGTGGAGAGAAGGGCCAGCATGTGTGCTCCTGCTCCCCAGCTCCCCCTGCTCCCTCTCCCCAACCTCTCCCTTTCACTGGGAGACCCCTACAAGTGACTTGTGTCTAGAGACAAGCAGGAGTGGTAGGTAGGCATTTCTGTTGTGCTCAGCTGATGATGCTGTTTGCATGGGCTCAGGCTGTGGGCTGTGCTTCTGCTGCTCTTTCCCTCTCTGCTGCAGTCCTCAGTTCCAAATCTTGAGGAAGCTGTCCCAGGAGCCGGTGGCAACGGCCATGCCATCTGCTGTCACCCCCAGGCAGCTCACTCTGTTGTCATGGCCAGAAAGGATTCCTATGGAGGGAAAGAAGAGAGGTCAGAAAAATAAGTGAGGCCTGGGAGAGATGAAGGGATTGACCACGCTGAGGATATGCATAATAGACTGCGTACCTACACGCCTGTGTATCATGGTGCCTGTTTCTGCACAATGCGTTATAATCAGTATGTGGCTAATAAAAACAAACATGCAGAAGAAGTTTTGTTCTACCACTCAAGGGACTGTCCAAAGAACAATATTCTTGGAAAGGTCTGGCTAGCTGAATCCTCACACAACTGCTATCACTCTCGAGCAATGGTAGGACTAAGAAAGGATAGCATCCTTGATAAGACAGAAACATCAATGCTGCTGGTGGGTTGCATTATAAACTTTCAGAGGCTAGGGGCCACATCTGAAAGAAAAATGGCACTTGGGTATTCTGTGTGTAAGCATCACAGAGTATCCAGAGGGGTTGGATGGAGGCCCAGGTTCATGCTCAGCTTGGTGCCTGGCTACCAAGCGGCACTGTGAGTGCAAACTGCACAGGCTAGGAGAAAGTAGGAAATACTACTGGTGTCTGTGAGCGTTTTTAGCTAATAGGAACCTTAATGCTCTTTTCCCCCTTGAAACAATGTTGTTTAAAGGTTTGACTTCCTTAATGTTAAAAACAATAGTTCTTCTATACGAAAGAGAGTTATACTAGTTATGGTGTACTCCTTAAGTGTGAGGAAGTTTTGTTGGGTTTCAGTCAGTATAAGATGTGTCCCTTTTAGAAAAAATAAAAGCCTTTTCCTTGCCTTGGCAGGGACAGAAGACCTTGCAGGGACTGAAAGAGGTACCTCTGGGAGCCACTCACCCACACGCTCTGCTTTCAGGGAGTCCCAGATGTTGCAGTTGAAGTCATCATATCCAGCAAGCAAGAGGCGCCCACTGCGAGAGAAGGCGACTGATGTGATTCCACAGATGATGCTCTCGTGAGAGTATACTACGAGCTCCTGGTCTGCCCGGAGGTCAAAGAGGCGACAAGTGGCATCATCTGAGCCGGTGCAGATGGCTTCACCATTAGGAAAGAACTGAGGAGGGCACACACCAGATTTTAATCAAGCCATGCCTTACAGATTTCCTCAACTCTTTGCCTCCCTGCTAACCACCAGGAAGCCACAGACATTGGGAAACCCAGCGGGACAAGGCACTGGATCATAAAAATTGAGTCTGCTTAATGAGGAGACTGATGCTTCTCCTAACATCTAGTAAACACCTTCCACCTCAAGAAAGCAAATGACCTAGGGGCTAGAGCTATTGCAAGATGTCCCAGTGCTTGAGGAAGGATTATTGTCTCTCACTCCAGCTGTTAGTTCGGGGTTTGACAAGTGTCCGCCCATTATCCCCCAGATGGGGTCTGGCATGATTCAGAGTTACAGAAGTTATGCCTTCCTCTGTCTGACCACCATACCCCAACCTTCTCATACACATTCCTTTTCTGTGTCCTTGCACTGAGGAGCAAGAAAAAACTCCTCAGGAGCAGGTATGGCAGAAAACCATATGGCCACAGGGTAAACTACAGGACAGGTGAGAAAAGCTGTACTAATTGAAGTTCAGTAGAGGGTGGTTCAAGAAAGCAGACACTGCGGGAAGATGGCAAAATCATTCGGTTAGTGGCATGGGATTAAACTGATACGTTTCTTGTCCTGCCACCTCTAGGGCTCTGCTTTGAATCCTTGCCTCTGAGGGACATACTTGCTCCAAAAGTCTGTGCTGCCTCCTGTGAAGACTGCACCTTCAGAGGATCTCTTCTCTGACCCCAAGTTCCCACCTCTGCTGTCTGGAGCTGACCAGGACCCTCAGCTGAGTTAGGTATTCCTGCTGCCTCACCTGTGTCTTGCTCCTGGGGCATGCCTGAACCATGTTCCCAACAGCTGCTATGAGCAAAGCTGTATTAGGGTGCTGAGCTCCACAGACCACGGTGTGCTGGCTGAGTCCAAGCAGTGTTTTGAGTCAGACCTAGATGCTTTGGTGCCCTGGACCCTGGGAAGAGCCAGCCTCTAAACTTCAGTGAACTCAGGCCCTCCCTGCTTCAGGTTGGATCATGGGGCCAGGGTCTCCTGAGACCCTTTTTCCCCACGCAACTCTTGATAGCTTCTTTCAGCCTTGTCCTGGGACTGTTTCAGACCTGGTCCACCCTCCATTTTCCTTGCTTCCCCACCACTGTGCAGACAACATACATACACAGATGGCGTTGATATCAGACTCGTGCCCTGAGAAGGTCTGACGGCAGGTGCCTTCCCGCACATCCCACAGTTTGGCAGTAGCATCACAAGCCCCAGAGATGAAAAGTTTGAAGTCTGGGGAGACAGCCAAGCTCATACAGTCTCCAGTGTGACCCAGGAACACAGTCTTCTGCTGCCCCGTCTCAATGTCCCAGAGAGCACTGAAGGAGAGGAGAGAACTTCTCAGAGCCAGCCCAGGCAGGACAGACTGACAGCTGGGCTGAAGAGCTGTCCCACTCGCAAACAAAAGGAGAGAAGCCACGGACCTGGCTACATCATGAGAAAATGGGTGAGAGTACCGCTGGAGTCAGCTGTATACAACAGGAGATATCCTCACAGCTGTTGCTGGTCATACCTTTACCAAAGCAGAGTTAGACTAAGGCTGAGAGTGAGCTTTGACCATATTCCCATAACTGCAGCAGTTGAAAGAAATACTGAGAGGAGGTAAGAGGGACCCACAGGCACAAAAAGCTGTGCTGAATCCACACCCATAGGATGCACAGGCCACGTTCACTGGGATCCCACGTTACAGACAGGCAAGCAAGGCCTGTGTAACCTTGATCTCTGATGGAAATGCCACATCCTGACTTGTCCTCAGTCAAGAGGTTCTTCCAAAGCAGGTGTTGGGGATGGGGTGGATAAAGACTTGGCACTGCTCAAAGTCAGCACAGTGAGACCTGAGAGCCAGGAACCAAAGGATCCAGGCACTGGATTTGCAGGTGTCCCTTGCACAGTGAGCAAGATCTGAAAAGTGGAGCATGTGTCTGGGCTCCACATAAATTTATGATGTTTTCTGTCCTGGGATAAATGCCACTGTGCTTTGTGAGAGCTGACAACATGGTCCCTATGCTTCACCAGGAGACCTGCATCTTGACCTGACCTCAACTGGGAAAAGAAGAACCTGTTCTGCCAAGGGAAGAAGAATGGATCTGGCTTCCTAAGGTGCTCTGTGTAGGAGTAATTCATCCTTAGATCATGGACTGCTACAGAGCAAAAGGACTGTGCTTGCTGACGTGTGCTCTGCCTCTAAGAGCCATGGGTGATGTCACTAGGGTGCAGAAGATAACACTCACCACGTGGTATCTCCAGAGCTAGTCACGATATTGTTATCATCAAGAAACCGGCAGCAGGAGAGGTAACCTGGGAAGTGGAAACAAGCAAATATGAGAAACAGGGCAGGGCTAGAAGAGTGAGGTTTGGAAGCAGTGGGCGCCCAGGTGGCAGGTGGGCAGCACACACACACACACACACACACACACACACACACACCTGTATGGGCTGAGAGTTCTCTGCTCACTTTGACGTTGCCTTCCCGAGTCTTGAGGCTGTAGATGGAGCACATGTTGTCAAGGCCCCCACAGGCCACAAAATTACCTGAGGGGGCATAGGCACAGGTCATGACCCAGGAAGAACGCAAAGGGATGGCATGAACCTGGGAGAACAAAAAACCGTGTTGGCACTCTGGTAGCAGAGAGAGCAGGGCAAGGGCGCTAGCTCCAAGGGGACCCACTCCTGCACCCTGCTTGCTGCAGTCCTCTCAGTCCTACCTTGTTGGTTGTGTATGTGTCCCACACAATCAGTTTCCCATCTTGTGAGGCACTGACCAGAAGTCTGTGAGGGAGGAACAAGACTATGTTAGGAGCTCTCTTTCCATCAGAGTTGTCTTGCCCTTCACCCCCCTGTGCTGTCCCGCACCCAGCAGGTCAGCAGCATCTCTCTCACTTGGAGTCCGTGGACCAGTGCATGGCGTAGATCTTGGCCAGGTGCCCACGTAGGGTCCTTCGGGTCCGCATCTGGATGCGGCCAACAACCTCCATTCCAGACACAATCTGAGGAAAGAGTGGGGGAAAAGAAAGAATTGATTTTGGACTGGCAGGAGCTTTACTGCTGCCCATATCTCTGCCTCCTAACTGTGTTTCCCAATTGGAGAAAGTCCCTATTGGAGTGGTGCTACCTGACCCCTACACATACTCACCTGCCCAGCCAGCACTGCCCCTTACCTGAGCAAGCGTTGTGTCTGCACACGCTTTCCGGGCATCCTGGAGAAGAGACAAGAGCAGATGAGACAGGAAAAAAAGCTGTGTGATGAAGGCAATGGCAAGTGAAATTCAGAGGCACAACCTGGGGGCTGCTAGAAGTAGGAACTGTGGCTTTGCTCTGTTTGGATCGTGGCCAGCACAAGGGGATCCTGGTCTGTGACTAGGGCACCTTGGCACCAGTCAGACATCAGGAAGGTGAGCCAAAACTGCTCAGCATCCAGTTCCTCATGCTACACCCTTTCCATGGATCCTCCTACCTGGCAGAACACCAGTTGCCTCCCAGAGAGAGGATGTCCTGGGGTCACACTACACTCTTTGGCCTCTTGCAGACACAGTGCCAGTGGCCACTTCCTTCTCACCATTGCAGTGGCCCCTCTTCTCTCCCTCCCTCCTCCTCCACTTCTTCCCCCACCATGCTATGAAGATCTCCCTTAGCACTTCAATAAAGGGTTGTGCAGAACTGCAGAGGGCTCCAAGGATGTAGGTGGAGAAAGCTCAATCCAAGTTGTGGCTGAGGAGGAGAACTTGGACGTGGGGTGGGTAGACACTTTCTCAGCATTTTCACGACTGCTGCCAGCATTACCGCAATCTGCTTCTTCAGCTGCTCAGCCTCCTGCTTCATCTGTTCCATTTCCCCCATCTTTCTGACCTAGGAGTGGTTCCTCCACGTGGGGCAGCCTTGATTCTGAGGAGACAAACCAAGGGAGAGAGCTGTGAGGTAGAAAGGGCACTAATATGACTTCTCAGTTAGGCACATGTAGGTAGCTCTGATAAAGAGCAACCATTTATTGGCTGAATGCTTGGTAATGTTGTGCTGTATCTGGTTAAAGACCTTAGCATTTGGAAAGATAGTCTGGGCCTGGTCAAAGGTCCATTTGGCCTTGTATCCTGTTTATGTGTACACTGGGAAGCTGAAGACCTCCAGAGTCTCTTGCTGAGGTTCTGGCCACACTCGTTCCCTTACCTCTTTAACTCCTCCATTCCAAGCCCTACCAAGTGCTGGGTCCTCTTCATCAGCTTCTCCCTGTCCATGCATAGCTAAGCTGTCCATCTCAGCTCCAGGAGGAGGAAACAATGTGGGGAGTCCAATGCCTATTTCTGATCATTTGTCATAGGCAAAGTGGCACCAGGCAGTGCCCACCAGCTCTTTGACCATCAAGGAAATCTGAGGGCTGCTGAGGTGCTCTGTCAGGGTTCCCTTCTAGTTTTCCATCCAAAAAAGAAAAAAAAAATAAAATAAAGGTGGATGCCTAAGGAAGAATCTAAGAAAAACATAAGCAGATAGTGGTATTTGTCCTGCTTTCCTAACCCTGGCTTTTCACTGATGTCCAAAGCTAGAGGCAGCATGACTGTACACAAGTCCTTGGTGGATTTCTCTTCCATGCCTTTTTCCTCCCAATTTTTGTGTCCATGTCAAAACTTATCATCCTCAGTTTCCCGCGGTGATGAGTTCTACAGCTTAGTGGCAGGCTCTGCAAAGAAGTTCCTGGTTCTGCTGCTCCCCAGTGGCACTAGTTCCACTTGGTGGTCTCTAGCTTTTGAGTTGGAAGAATTAGCAAATAACTGGCCTCTATTCACCTCAGCATCACTTGGTATTTTATAGATCTTTGTCATCCATCTCTCTTCCAGACTGCAGAACACACTTAAGCCATTCCTCCCGTGTAAGCCATTACATCCTATTACCTCTGTTGTTCTCTAAGCCCTTTTCAGTTATTTACAGAGTATAGATGATATGTTTTTGCAGAGAGAGCAGTGAACCAGAACTGTAATCCATATTCAAGATACACGTGCACCATATGTTCTCTCTTTCTTGTTATGTGCACTTAAAACTTCTCCAGTGATTCTAACATCTCCCACTCTTATTGATGAATCTGGTCTTTAATTGCTTCAGTCTTTCTCCTGGGTCAGTGTGAGTGTCCAGATGTGCTCCAGGTGTGGTTCATCATTAGAACCAGCACTTTGTCCCAAGGCCAAGAAATGCTCCAGCAGCATCTGCAGAATTTCTCTTAGTCCCTGTGGTTCACATTGCCTCCATTTCCCTCTGGCCTGAAGGCCTTGTCTCTTCCAGTCAGTGGAGCTTTGGGTCCTTCCATGCCAGGCTGTGGGCAAGCTCATGCAGATAGCTCCCAAGTCCTACCTTTGCTCTCTGCTTTGCAGAGCTCTCTGCGTTTTCATCCAGAATCCCTTCCCCTGAATGTCTCCGTGGCTTTCTTTGAGTGAGTTTCTGCTCGGTCAATGACTCCTACTTTGAGTGCAGGAAAGACAGGGAGATACAGGCTTCCAATAGCTACTGGGAGGCATGAGCTTACCCCAGTGGGAGGCTACTTCAGGCTGTACTTTGCAGAAAAGGATTTGTACCTGCTGCCTACAAGTCTGAATGGAGCCACATACTGCTGCCTCTTCCCTGCTCTCTGCCCGTGCACTGTACGTGGCTGCTGGCCCATTCTGCTGGCCCCAGCGCATGGTGAAGGAGCAGGCTTGGGGCCCAGGGCTATACTGTCAGAGCCTGGAGGCATGTGCTGCAGTAATGGCCTGGGCCCTTATCACCGGTCCTTTTCTTATCTCATTTTGACATATGAGGGGGTTCCTTGCAGGAAGGCTGCTTGAGTGATGCAGGCCATGAAAGCCCACCTGCATGTACCTTTCCTTCGGGAAGGGGCTGGGCACCCCACGCCATCTCTCAGGTAACTGACAAAGTGGGGAGATGCTGGGGAAGGCCTTGCACATTTCGGTATCTTGTGGCCCTTGCCCCCTGACCTTGATGTAAATTCAAGCTGTGGAGACTGTGACCAGCTCTGGTTGCTGCCCACCAGTGCACTAGGTGGCAAACCTGAACTTCCAGCCACCCTATGGAGACCAGCCCTACCACTGTAGTCTACACCTTCCCCTTTCTCAGTTTTCCCTAGGACTGATCCTACCTCCCATCCATCAGCACTAAGCTTTGGATTGTTCCCTCTGGATTTCTCCTTCCAGTCTCCTCTTCTTGGTCCTCAAGCTCTCCAGGCTGTTATTTCACACACCTCTGGCCGTCTGAGATCATTGTCCACCCATTGCCCTAATCTGTCTTTGTGGACTTTTGGTTTTGCCCACCCAGACCTGCACGGAGATGGGAGCCTTGTTCTCTCTTCCAGGTTCTGCCCCAGGTGAAGCAGGCTGCACACGTCCTCCTCATTACCCATCAGATCCCCAGTCTTCCTTGCATCTCTCCTGCTTTTTTACCATTCTCTTTCCTTCCCTGGGTGTTTCTCTCTCCACTCTGGCACTAGCGTGGGAGCACCAGTTCACAGGCATCTGCTCTGTGAAGTCACACAACCAGATGAGGGGCTTTTGGAGCCGGTCAGCAGATCAAAGGGCAGAGGGATGATGTTGAGGACGGATAAAAAGGGCTAAATATAGACAAGGTGCAGCTTAGGTTCAGGACTCTGTCCAAACCCTTAAATCCCTTTGAGAGAACACTCTAAATGAAGTTAAGAATTGTTCTCAGCCTCAGAAGGACGAGGAGCCAGTGATAAGTAATAGCTCCAACTTTGTCTGTCATCCTCACCCATCATGTCCCAGTGCAATTTGTGGAGAGTGAGTTGCCTGGTCCCCAGAGGAGCGCAGCTGCCTCCCAGGAGGATCATGGCTGTGCAAAAGAGCAGCTTGTCATGGTCATGTAAATTTAGGACAGGAAATGGAGGAACCAAATGGGGAAAGAACAGAGGAGAGGGAATGGAGTTTGGAGGGCAAAGGCATGTTTCTGCCATGACCAGCAGGACCTTAGGGATCCCCATTTCTTGTGGACCCACAGATCAGTTCATGGTTGTTCATGGTAGCTACCTAGCCTGGTTTTAATAGGAAAGGCACATGCTCGGTGCTTTCTGGAAGTAAGGGCTCTCTCGGCTGGATGCTAAGCAGTAGAAACCAAGTCCTCAGGCACCTTTGAAAAAGTAATTCACCACCTCAGCATTGCAAAGAGCTACTGACAGGAGGACCTTGGCACCAGTACTGGTCCAGAGCTGTGCTTCCTACAAGCATCACTACAGCCAAACAGCTTGGGCTTAGTCAGTTCATGCCAGTCCTCTTCTGAGCTCTGCCTTGGCTGTGCTTAACCAGTTCACAGTTCCTGGCTTTTGAAACCACGTTTCATTTCTTTTGCTCTCCAACATGACAGTTCTTTCTTTCCTGCCTTTTCTCACAAACTTGCTGGAGGCTCCTGCTGTAGCACTCCTGTCTATGGGCAACCAGACCAATCCAGAGCCCTTGGGTGGCTGCTTGTAGCAGACCACACGCCTCTACTGTGGTGAGAGGCTGAGGTCTGGAATCATCCACCTCCTGCCTTTTGCTGCTGTGCCATGGCTTTTCAGGGCAGTGGCTATGTCCTTTGCACCATGCCATGGCGGGGTCCCAGCCTGCACCCCCAGGGGCTTTCCTACCAAGCCACCTGCATCACTCCCCTGTGGGGCTTGGGGTGCAAGTGGGGGGGTGGGAGGAAAGGGGAGGTGAACTTCCTTATTTCCTATCCTCCAGGTAGCTTCCCCCACATTGGGGAGGGAGTGGTCCCTCTGTGAGATTCTGGGAGAGGGCTGTAAATAAAGGAAAGGTGTAGAATGGAGAACTGAGTATTAACAGGCAGCATCCCTGAGTCTCTGTGTAATCCCTGGCTGGCCACGCACACTTGCCCTGGTGACCCTGGGCTCCTTGCAGAGCCGGATGCAGAGATGATCCCCCTCTCCTATGATAGAGATCAAAGGCCATGGTAAAATTACCCTGCTCTGCTTCTTGCTTTCTGAGGGCTCCTTCTCCGTCCAGAAAAACAGCCAGCTGCAAAGAGGTGTGCACAGGGGCACACTGGGTGTGCAGGACTCTCTATGGGTAGTGAGTGCCAGGTCCCTCAGCAGGGGCTTTACCCTCCTGTTCCAGTCTAGAAACTGGTGAGATTTACCCGCCAAGGGGAGAACAGGCAACCCCATCCCACCACAATGCCCTTCATCATCGCAAAGACATCTCATTGCTGACCCCAAATCCTTCCACACCATAATCTTCCCTCCCACACCCTCTGATGGAATCAGTCCCTGTACAAAGACTTCCCACAGAATTACATCAAGAAACTCAGGGTCCCAAATGCCAGGCTCACCAAGGTGACCTCAGGCATCGCAAGGCAGCATCCTTACCGAGATCTGTAGAGTGAGGTGGGTTGCAGTTGCTCCTGGATGGGGCGCTCACGGCCTGCCTCCCCTGCTGAGAATGAGTCTTCACTGGCGAGAAGCCCCTTGTCCCTCTGCGGTCTCCAGTCAGTCCTGCCTGTCCACCCAGCAAGTCTCTTGCTCCCTCTCTACTCCTCAGTCTCTCCCAGGACTGATCTCCCCATGGGGAGTTGGAAGGCTGTGGACAGGAGGGGTCAGGGGAGGGCTGATTCCAGGAGCAGCATCAGGCAAATTAAATCAGACACCAGAGACTTGGGGAAATCGGATTGGGACGTAATGCAAAGCAGGTGGATGGGGAGGGGTGAAAAGAGTAGCATGCTGCTCCTAGAGGGAAAAAAACCATCACAGGCAGATTTGACTCTCTCTGTTCATATCAGCCACAAACTAATAAAGTGAAGATTTGCCAGGAAAGGCTAGGATTATCAGCCACTGGGGCAGAGCTTGCTGCACCTCAGGGTCCATGGGTATTCCCATTTTCCCAGGGACAGCATGCCACTGGGCAAGGCAGGAGGAGGGATGGTGTTACCCTGTCAAGGGAAAAACAATGGCAAAGCCAGGGTCACACCCTCTCCGGGCAGCAAACTGGGCTCTGCATGGGGAAAACAGAACTGGGTACAGGGGCCAGGGGTGGCAAAAAGATTTGGTGGCGTGCCTTTTGGCAGCCACTTTAGTGGGATGCTGCGAGGGGATTATCTTGGCCTCAATCTCTTTTAATCTCTCCTGAGGCTTTGGCCCAAGCCCGAGATAAATACCTTTTAACGGATCTCATCTGACGTCAGGAGGCCATCAGTCTAATCACCCAGGCCACCTTTGGGCAAAGCAAGTGGGAGATATGGACACTGGCCCCTCACCCCCCAACACGCCCTCATCAAGCAGGAACCACCCAGTGCCCCCACATAAATCATCGGGATGGACATGAGGGAAGGGATGTGGTAGACCTCTCACCAGGGAGAGGGAATCTGAAATACACACATGAAATTGTCTTTTTCCTGCAACCCTGGGAAGGACGTGAGGCAAAAAGGGTTGCTGATGTGGGTTTCCCAAGCCCGTGTATTAAGGATGTGCTGGGATTCAGATTGAAGAAAGGTTTCCCTTTCCATGGAGCAGCGGCCCTGTATCATTCACCCACCTCTTCCATCACTGCCCCTGGCCCTACAGATTTCTTCCACCTGCAGTGTAGCTGGGGTCTCCCTGCACAGCTCTCATCAAGGCCTGTGTGTGTCATGACCACAGATTGATCTCTGGCCCTAATGCTTCCCAGGAAAAGGGTCACTGCTCTTTTTGATACTCCGTATCCATCCTATTCAATTCCTATTTGGCTACAATATAATCCCATCTCAGGACACTAATCTCCTGGGCAGTGACAGGATATTGTCTTTGTATCAGGGTGGAAAATGATAAACAAAATATCTCTTCTGTGTTCAGGGGCAATTTGGTGCACTGAGAGGAAAAAAAAAAAAAAAAAGAGAGGCCTTGCTGCAGGGAAACATGAGCGTACAGTGCTTTTTCTGAAAGGCATTCCCCACGCTTGCCAGGGGTTAGTCATGGCAGAGCTGACTTTCTCTCTTGCTCTCCCTTATTGGAAGTAGCTGCCATCTGGGCAAACACTTTGTTTTCTTTCACTGAGGGCTCAATCTCCTTCCATCATTTGTTAATTAAATTTCTATCAGCAATGAGTGTGCACATCTCCCTCCTGGCGTACAGACTCAAGCTTCCACCAACATCTGTGTCCAGCATTTTGCTTTTATTCCATATATTCACAGTCCCCCACCTTCCCTCTCTCAGACCAGTTGCGAGGTTCTGGAGTTTGCAGGTGCCTAGGAAGTTCAGAGGCTTCTTGTTTGAGTTCCTGAATGCCAGCCCTGCTGAAAGAACCCAGGCTCCTCCTTCCCCCTCTCAGATTTGGCCCTGGATGACCAAGAAGCTGGCACTGAGAAGAATGGGGTGAGGAGACCCTACCTGCTCCCTTCTGAGTGGCACAAACACGTTGGTGAGGCAGTGAAGAAAGTTCCTACTATCACTGACTTTAATACTCTGTCCCTACTCCCATTTTTCAGCTGCTGGGATGTCACAGAGAAGAAAGCTGCATCCCTCCCCATCACTACGGCTCTAACATGCTAATACACTGCTCCAGGCCTCTGTGGTCCTGGTGCCAGCAGTGTGTGCCAGTCCTGCTCTCGGGGCCCCGTGTACTCAGAGCTCATCTCTGGCCTGCAGCTCCTTGGGGTGCTGTGTCATGTCCAAGCCAGGCTTCTGTCTCCGGCTCGTGGGCCTGGCTCTGCTGTTGGGAACAGGAGGCTCTGAAGAGGATCTGCTGCTGTGATCAGCCCCGTGACAGTCTCCTCCATCAGACTGGTCCTGCTCCATCAGCTCCTCTGCCTTCACCCGTTCCTGCAGCCATGGAGACAGAGATGATGTGAACTCCTTCCTGTTAAGGTCTTGGCTCTGCTTGCAGGGGCTGACAAGACACATCTCATCTTTTATCATGTCCATCCAACCCCCCCAGAGCCCACTGTGCCTTGCAGGACCCATCACAGACTGGACCCTCCACCTTGTCAGAGGACAACCCCCAGCTGCTGCACTAGGCCTTGGCCTGTGGCAAAGCCCACAAGCCATTCCTTGGGGGGATTCGATCCAGCTTGGAGCTACTGCTATTCGTTTTTGTCCAGTTCTTTACCTGCTCAGCATGCTCTTGGGAGTGCGTGTACCAGAGAGCAATGGCACAGCGCCTTCCATGGCTCACTGCCCACACGCCGTGGGGATTCTCCTTGCCAGAGCTGAAGGCTACTAGCCTTCCACACTTAGGATGCACCTCAGCCTGCCAGGAGAGAGAGAAGAGACAGTGAAGACAGCAGCAGCTCCCTGCTCTGGGGTACACAGTCCTTTCACAGACAACACGCTGCCTCAGAATGTGGAATGGCAGAGGAGTGTGAGGCATCCACTGCCAGTCTAGGAGCAAGGGAGAGAATCACAGAAGCAGCACGGGTCACAGACACAGGCTGGAAGGGCCTGAAACATCCTGGCTAGGAAGGAGTTAACCTCTCCTCTGTCTGAGATTTGCCTCAATTTGCCTTTAGCTGTCCCTATTTGAATCTACCACAGCACCAGCACTGGATTGTTTTTGGAGCAGTAGGATCCAATAACGAACTGGGTTTCCTCCCACCCAGGCTAAGTCTCACTTTAAATCCTCTCTCCTTCTTTAGGCCAGTCCCAGACTTACCGTGACAGTCACAGTGTCCATTTCAGTGAAGAAAAGGCCCCCACCTTGGAAGTCATCATTGAGGTAGAGAATGCCACTGCGGAAGGAAAGAAAAGAGGACATATGGATGCGAAGCTCATTCCTCCCAGGTGCCTCCCCACACTCCTTGTCACAGGAGGCTGTGGATAGCACAGGTTCAAAAATCAAGTAGACCGGTTACCAGAAGAATCCATTTGGGGTGTTAAATACAGCAGTGCCTAGCTCAGGACAGCCCCTGAGCTGCAAGCTACAAGGAGACTCGGAGAGAATGCCAGGGAGTTAGCTCTACACGCTTGTCCTGTTTTGGTTTGGTTTGGTTTTAATCCTCTGCAGCAGTAATCTGTGGCACCCCTGTGACAACGCCCTGGGCTAGCCAGACCTTGGTTCTGACTTGGCATGACATTGTTTATGCTTTAAGATTGTGGATAATTCAAAGCCTGGAAGAGGAGACTGATCAGCAAACAAAGCCACGTCTTAAGAGTCAAGGAATTTCAGGGTAACATAAGAACGGTCAAAAAGAGGCTCAGTGCATGCAGAAAAGAAAATTAAACCAATACATTTCTTTAGCAATGTTAGACAAAAAGAGAAGCAATGAGGCCACTGTGCAATGCGGGTGAGACCACAGTCAACTAAATGAAAGAATGGACCACAAACTACTCAAGTTCCCCTTGATATTCAATTAAGCTGATAGAAAACATCAGAGGAACAAGAGAGTCTCATTAATGGGCCTGTGAGAAAGAAATAGAAATCAGCACTGTGGCTGCTGAAGCAAAACATTAAGGACATAAGGACAGTGAGAGGATTACAACCCTGAAACCCAGAAAGTTATAGCTCTTCTGCCATAGGGTTTTAATAAAACTGTGTAGTCACGGTGGTAACAAGACTGGAGAAAAGCAAGAATAGCTCTCACACACACGAAGGGACAGGAGGGTAGCGATAATGGTTGAAGCACAAAGAGGCTGTTACCCTGACCTCAGTAATGTGCAGGGCTTTAGACTCCATTTCTGAGGAGAAGGATAATTGAAGGACAAGAGGTAAATGGAAAACAGTCTTAAAATGTAACATGGGGGTCCTAAAAGCAGATTAGGCCAGCCACACAATCTTTGATGAAACAGTTGATTTCCCAGGGAAGGACAACAGGCTTGATCTCAGCAGTCTGGACTCTGGTAGAAGTACTCAGAACAGTGCTACTAGAGAATGTACTAATGAACAGAGAAGGTGAAGAAGAGCATGTGAAGAGCACACAGTGACTAGTGCACCGAAAGGAGCACTGCTCGCCTGGAGGAGGGTCACTGGGACTCTTGGATCCCTGGGTCTGATCCTGTTCAATAGTTTCATTGATAACCACAGCACAAATACACAGAAGAGATCCAGGAAGTCTGGAGCACAGAGACCTCTCTCAAAAAGGACACTGGAAGAGCTCAGCCCTTGTAAGCTGGTTGATCACTCTGCAAGAGGACGAGAATACTCCTGGAAATAGCTTAGTGACATAGATCCCAGGAAGATATTTTAACAGACATTCAAGCAGAAGTCAGAGAAGCCCACTACCCAGGGAGGAGAGAGGTGACAGAACAGCTTTCCCATGGGAGGGATGGAGATCTAACCAGTTACATGACAGAGCCTGGTAACTTTACAGTCTCACCACGCCAAGTCAACATCTGTATCAGAAGGGAAATGGATGCAGTGATACTGGAAATCCCTCCAAGTCCCATACCCTTACCATAGGCTGCTCAGAAAAGATTTGTGCTCAGCGTACAGCTACACTCAAAGAAAAGGCAAATAAGATTTCTGGATGTCCAGGGTTGGGATGGTAAATAGGAGGAATCAACTGTAGTGAACTGACCTCATTCAGCTGCAGTGTGGAACAACTGTCACCATCTTTAAAATATATTTCAGGTTCTTTCAGAAAAGAGTAACAAAACCTGCCACTGGCTGGAAAAAAGCTCTCACATGGAATGGAAAAACCCAACACAAAGTATTGGCAGTGCATCTTGACAGAGATTAACAGAGACAATAGTCACCAAAGTACATAGACTGCTCAAACAAAGGAAATACAAGGAGCTTGGTTCTCCCTCTCCTGAAATGCATGGAAGACTGTGAAAGACAGAAATTTATTAGAAGAAACAGGATGTTTTAAGGTCTGGCAGCAGACTGTAGTACTGTGGTAGACCCACAAGACAACAGTTTGGTATCATGGTTCTAGTCTGTGCAGCCTCACAGCCTTGTTCTGCTCTCTGTTAATGCTGGCTGTGAGGAGGGAGGAGGGAGAAAGGGCCAATCTTCTTCCCAGCCTAGGAAAGGCATTTCACACCTCATTCTTAAGTCCCTGATGCAGCTTTCTGCCTGATGCTACAGTCCTGGCTGGCTTTGAGTCAGGTTTTTATGAGGTGAGCTCGTCCCCTGATGGGGCAGAGTAGAGGTTCTGATCTCCACATGATCTAACGCAGGTCCCCTCCTTCTCTTACCTGTAGTCCCTGTACACATAGGCAGGTGGTTCTCTCCAGCACTCTTGGCCCTCAGGATCCAAGAGACAATTATCAGCATGGACAGGATGACTAAGATCCATACGACCTTCCTGCTCCCCTGAAAAGGGAAGTTACAAAAAGAGAATATGGGCATTTTCAGTTTCAAGAAAGAATAAGGCAGAGATAAAGGGGCACAGTGAGAGTAAAGGGAAGAGAGTCTCCTGAGAGCATGTGGCTGGGACTGAGGAGACTCTCCAGAAGACAGGGACTAATAGGGTGAAAGATTCTTTACCGTCTACAGCTGTGCGGCACACAAGGTGTGTAAAGGAGAAATGGAGTTTCTTTCCAGGAGTAAAATAGGACTCTATGATTTTCCGTGATTTCTCACTGGCCTGGAGAAGCAATTTGGCATCTTTCCAGTCCACGTCCCCATTCTGGGCCAGCTGGAAGTGAAAAACAAGCCTGTTAGAATACTCACACACAACAACACCCTAAGGAATTATACACGTACACAGTATGGAAGAAGAGACATGTGTAAAGTCCTGTGGTCTCCATGTAAGAAACGAAGACATTTTCTCATGTAAATGTAAGTCAGGAGTACAGCTGTACAGCACAGCAGTTCTTTCCTACTCAGCACATGAAGCCACATCCGGACTGCAGCTTCATTTTGGGTCTCCTAGTACACAAGGGACACTAGCAAACTGGAGTCCTCAGTGAAAGGTCTTAAGATGGCAGGGGTGTTGCAGCACATGACTTAGAAAAAGAGGCTGAAGAAGGATCTAACTACAGTCTTCTGTCACTTAAATGGGGGTTATAGAGAAGATGGAGCCAGTCTCTTCTCAGAGGGACACACTGGAAAGACAAGAGGCAACAGGCGAAAGCTGCAGCAAGGGAACTTTTGGCTAGATATGAAGAAAAATTTCTGCCCTCTCAGAGTGTTACAGCACTGAAACAGGTGCTCAGAGAGGCTAGGAAATCTCCACCCTTAGAGATATTCAGGATTTGACTGTGCAAAGGCTTGAGGGATTTTATCTAGCTTTGGAGTTCACCATGCTGTGAGCAGCGGGTTGGACTATAGATCTCCAGAGGCTCCTTCCACCTTAATTTATGCTCTAATTCTATGCTAAGCATGTCTGTAGGACTGCCACACAGGGACAAGCAGCAACCCCAAAACCCTGTCTCAGAGGAAAGAGAGCACTTGTCAAGCTCTCCATGTACACCATGTCTCATGAACATGGAGGAAGAGGCTCAGGGGAGACTGCACATGTGCTTGTGAGGCAGATAACACACGACCCCACCCAGAGTGCACTTCACAGAGAAAAATGCTCAGGTGGCAAACACTCCTTCTGGACAATTAGGGCAGCGGAAGACTCACTTACCTGCATGGCCTTCAAAACAGTTAACCCTTCAAACCTCTCATGGGGGGTGTGAGGTGACCGTCTTGCCCGGTAGCCATCTCCTGCTTCTCCTGCTGCCTGAAATAGAAGGATACAGATGACACACATTAGGCTGCCATCTCTCCTCCATGGAAACTCTACAACTCTGCCTGCTGAGAAAGAAAGTACACATACAGGATCTCCTACAAGACTCAGGCCTCACCTTTGTCAGCTGGAGAAGGTCCTTACACTCAGACTCCGTCAGCACTCTGTCGAACACGACCCTCTGGGTTCCATTCATCTGGCGGGAATCCATTGTGACAGCAATGCCCTCAAAAGGCAAAGGACCTGTTGAGAAGCAAGTACAGATAGGCATCAGCAAGCTTTCAACAAGAAGCCCTCAAACACCAACCCCCAACCTGGATAAGGAAGTGGAGAGACACTATACATTCTCAGAAGACAGGACAGTTCCCCAGAAGTGCCCATTCCTTGCAGACCTGGGCCACTTGCACCCCTCACATGCTTGAGGAGAGCCAGAGCATCAGCTGGGGAAGCTGGCCTACAGCGAGTGCTTCAGGAGCCAGCAGAAACTTGGGGCTTGTTGGGAGAGCAGCAGGGAGCTGGGGAAAGTTGAGTGCACTGTGGATCGCAGCAGCAGAACAGGTCCAGCCTACTGGGGTGAGGCTCTGGAGAAAAGAAGCAGGTAAACACCTCCATCAACCCTCCTTTCGATCACACATCTTACGTCAGAATTATCTCCAGTGAATCTTTTTACTTCCTTCAGCCCCAAAGAGAAGCAATGGGTATCAGTTGGTGGTTTGGTCTTTGGCCTTTCTCCACCCCCCTCTCTGACCTCTGGGTGGTCAGGAATGCCAAGGTACCGAGGTCCTCAGAATGATCTGCTCTCCCATGTGCCACAGCAGAGAACCATTTGGGGTGACATCAAGCAAAACTCCAGGACAGAGCTCTGCAAGAGGCTGTGTGTCCACACATAAGAATAGAGGGCCAGCAAGAACATGGGACTCTGCACTTCAGTCTATAGCATTCAGCCACAAACCATTTGGACTTGTGTTTTCAGGGAAAGACTTGCCCAAGCCAAATAGTCTGTTTCCAGTTTCCCCCCTCTCTCCTTGTCCCCTTCAGAAAAACGTTGTTTGAAGTCAGGCTGGTGGAGCTGAACCAGGTATGGTGTAGGCCCTCCTGCCACACTGACATCTGCACGTCCACAGGCTTGTCACGTATTCGGGCACCACTGCTCTCAGCTTCTCCAGCCACAGTGCTCTTTCAGTTCCCATCCCAGAGATGTACGCAGTGAGATTTTGCAAGATTACACATGCATCAAAGAGGGAGAAAAGAAACAGTGAGAAGACTTGCTGAGCCATTCGAGTCAGTCTGCATCTATGCTAGCATTCAAATGTCTGAGGATGGAAGAAAAGACAGCACTTAGCCTAAGCCTGGCTGACTGCATCCAAGACCTTCTTCAAGCTCTTTTACTCACCTCTCTTCTCTCTCTCTTCCACATCGAGAGTTTCCTGCTTTTGCTTCTCCTGATTCTCTCTCGGGAGCAAGGGAAAAAACAGAGACCAGGGCTGTCAGTACACAGAGCTATGCTTAACCATCCTCTGTGGTAGCATTTCACACCCTTCCTGTTCCTGTACTGCCTATTCCTCAGTAGGTATTACTTGTTCCACCCCTGCCAGTCCAACCCCATCCCCTACTTCCAACACTTACATTTCAGTCCTAGTTGACTTGGCCAACCTTACCTGTGTTTCTCCTTTAGGTTTTCAGGAATCACCTCATCTGGAGTCCAAAGATCCTGTAGGAACAAATGCAGATGGTTCAGTACACAACAAACTTATCCCACACGGGATCACATCAAACATCCAGTTCCTTGACCTGCTTCTCCAGCGAATATCAGACCAATTGTTCTGGACTGCTTCTGACAACAGCCAGACTGGGCTTATGCATATGGCTACAGCAGCTATTTCAAACTAACTTCAGTCCTGGAGTGGCAGAAAGATCCACCTCATAAGGACTTGGGGGTCTTTCTCATCAGCATCTCATCCTTTCTGGATCATGTGCTACTGAAGTGAATTCTGGCAACTGTCTTGGTGAAATCAGGGCAGGAAGATGAGTGTTACTTACAGGGTCATTAAAAGTTCCTCCTAGATGCTCCACCGCATAATAAATCAACTTCTTCTCCATCAGAGATCTCTGCACATAATGTTGAATACTCTAAGGAAGCAAAGAGGCTGTCAAACCACCATCCCACAAAAGACAACCCCATTCCTGCCCAGGGCAGAAACCTGCCTCAGCACACTGCTGTGCACTATGAAAGCCCAGTTCTGGACTGAGGGGACCCTGCCTGTTAAACTCAGGCTCCAGTTTCTTCAGTCCTGGGCTTGGCACACATCCGCTGTGAAACATCTTCCCTTTTTTGGTCTCCTGGACTGTGATCTTGTCATATGGGACAGGGGAGGGGCAAAAAGTACAGACCTGAGGTTGTAACTACCTCTCTGGCTGTGACATCAGTGTCCTCTCCCAGTTCTGTGCGATACTGTTTCATTTTCTCCAACATTGGCTCATCCGTGGGATAGAAGAGCAAGTAGGAAGCAGCACATTCAGCAGCCAGTGGCTGGTTCCCAACTTGGGCAGGGGAAGAACAAACAGAAATGTCTTTGAAAGACTCGACGTTAGCAGCAAATGGCCGGCAGCACACAACGCCCCGGTCGGGATCTGGCAGTAGGAGGCCTTACAGAGTACAGATCAATCAACCCCTGCCTAGCTGGGCCTCTGCTCAATGATGGGCAGAGAATACAGGGAATGAGCCCAGTGAAAAATGGGCCCACTTTCAATACTTATTGGGAGCTTGTTCAGAGGAGACAGAGAAAAAAGAAATATATATTTGGAAGAAAGTTGGTCACACCTCCCTCACCCAACAGACACGATGAAGGGTCTGGAGGCTTCTCTGAGATACACATTTTACCAATGGTCTGACTGAGGAGATGAGAGACAGCTGGGTCAGAGTGGGAAGGAGCAGAGGTATCGAAGAGAAGAGCCGAGGGACGTGTGAAAGTGACAGGGTGACCAATGTCATGACAGGCCATCAGTTCAGCGAGGGCAGGCAGGGCTGACTCAGAAGGAACACCTCTGTCGAAATGAGATGCACACGCACGCTCCAGATAGGAAGCAGGGGCTGGTCTGGAGCCACGTACTGAAAAGGAGGGTATAAAATACACAGCAGATAGCTGGAGCAAGGCCTTGAAATGGAGAGTGCTGGAGGAAAGAAGTGGGAATGGCCACACATTAGAGAAGCTGCACACAGAGACTGAAGTGTACTACAGGGGATCTCTCCCAAGGTGGCCATAGGCTTGAGCAAGAGAAGAGAGGTTCTGGGAAGTCAGGGGGCAGAAGGGGGTAGAGAGAAGCAGAGCTGAGGTCAGCATGCCACTTCTCCCCATGACATGCTGCCCTCCAGGTCCAGAGGCAAAGGGCAAGTTCAGGGGTGCCACAGCATAACCCACTGAGTTGTGGCTTTGCTCACCTTGATCATAGGCAAACTGCAGTAAATCGAGATGAGAGGGTATGAAATCTTCTGTGGCAGAAATACGCCCCGGCTTTGTGGCAATTTCAAGGACACACTGCTGTCTGCACTTCAAAACCTGAATATAATGGGCTGCAAGATAGAGGAGCAAGAAAGGCAGTAGCTCATACTTCTGCCGGGCAGGAGCACTGGGAAATGGGGCATGTCCAGTGTGGGGAGCATGGCCTTCCTACCCAACCCTCTGTGCCTCTAATGCTACCTGCAATGGCTTCATACAGGCCAGGTTGCATCTCCTCCTCCTCGTCCTCATCCTCCCAAGGTCCTTCACACAGGGCACGACACTCTTCCAGTGCTGACAGCGCCTCTGTGAGTGACTCCTCCAGCCTGGCCACAGCCTGCAGGTACTGATCTGCATCATAGTGCTGCATCCCAGCCTCATATGCTTCCTGCGAAGGACAGATCCAGGTCCGTCATCAGTATGGGTGACACCAAAGGATGCCCTGAGACTTCGAGTCGCTCACAGGGTAATGCTGGCATCTAGGGGCCTGCCTGATTACGCACAGCCCACCCTGCAGTGACAGTGAATCTTATGGACTTAAGCCAAATACATTTCTCAAAGGCCCTGCAGCCTGTCGTTAACTGTCACCAGACAGTCTGTGTGTCACACTTGCAATGGCTTGTCTTCCCTGTGAACGGAAGGCTTCAGGGAGACCTTCTTGCAGACCTTAAAATAAAAAGGGGGCTTATAAGAAAGACTGAGCAAGGCTTTTAACCCAGGGCCAGTAGTGACAGGACAAGGGGCAATGGTTTTAAACTGAAAGAGGGTAGATTTAGCTTGGAGATAGGGCAGACATTTTTTACGATGAGGGCGGCGAGATATTGGTGCAGGTTGTCCAGAGAAGTCAGAGCTGCCCGAAGTGTTTAAGGTCAGGTTGGATGGGGCTTTGAGCAACCGAATCTGGCGAAAAATGTCCCTGATCATGGCAGGGGGTGGGACTAGATGGTTTTTAAAAGTCCCTTCCAGCCTAAAGCATTCTGTGATTCTATGTACAGGGTTCTGGTCTCAAGCCATGGCCCTTGTGTGGAAACAGCTCAGGGTCCCAGACTGGTCCCCTGGGTGGGATGAGAGCTGCTGACGCCTGACTCCACACGGAACCCTCACCCAGTGCGGCATGGCCTCCAGGTCACGGAAGTTGTCTGACTTCACTCCTGACATCCGCCGGTACTTCTCTATGTCCTCCCGCATCTGGAGGTGCTGGGGATTAGCCACGAAGAAGGTGTGAGCGGCGGACACGGCCTGATCCAGCTTTTTCAGCTGTGGAGAAAAGGCAGCCAGCGCCCGTCACGCTCCCCGCCGGGTCCCTTTTTTCCACAGCCACCCCTCGCCCCGGCTGCTCCCCGCGTTCCCGTGCTCCGCGCCGCCCCGGCAGCCCCCTGTCCCCTCAGCGGGCTGAGAGAGGCCTCTGCTGCCAGCAGCGGCCCTCGCGGTCTGCCCGGGGGTGCCCACGCCCAGCCCCCGGGGTGAGGTGGCGGGTTCCCCCGCCCCGGGGTGTCCCTGCCCGTCGGCGGCCCGGTCCCTACCTGGAAGAAGGCCACTTGGAGGTAGTTGTAGGGCTCCCTGCGCTCGAAGTCGCGGCGGATGGCGCGGCTGGCACGGTGGGCGGAGGGCGCGGCGCCCAGGCGCAGCCCCAGGCAGTGCTGCAGGCAGTCGGCGCGCTGCAGCACCCGGCCGAAGAGGGCGGCCTCCCAGGGCCCGGCCCCCGGCGGCCCGCCGAGGAAGGCGGCCTCCCGGCGGCAGGCGCTGCGGCAGCCGCGGCGGGCCGCCCGCAGCCCGGCGTAGCTGTGGAGGGCTCGCTGCAGCAGCTCGGCCGCCCGCCCCCAGTCCCGGGCGAAGTACGCCCGCACCCCGTCCGCGTACAGCAGGTCGTAGGGGACTAGGCGGCCCGGCGACGTGGCGGCAGCGGCGGCGGCGAGGAGGAGGCAGAGGAGGGAGGCCATGGCCGAGCCGCCGGCGGAGAGCAGGAGCAGAGGGGGCTCCGGGGCGGACGGGCGGTCTGGCGGGCCCTGGGCTAGGCCCACCCCGGGGGCCGGGCCGCGGTGAGCGGGTGGGCGGGCGGCTCGGCGGCCCGGCGGGGGAGCGGGGCACAGGGCTGCTGCCGGGGGCAAGGCACGGCCTCTCGTCCCGCCGCGGGACCGGGTCCCGGTGCGCTGCCTGAGCCCTGCCAGCACTGGGCGGGAGCCTGGGCCAGCCCGGTGCTGGTCCCGCGTGGGCCGGCTGAGCGCCGGCAAGCTTGCCGTCTGATGTGGCCCTCCACAGAATCGTCTCCGTTGGCAAAGATCTCGAAGATCATCCAGTCCCACCGTTAACCTCACGCTGGCTGTTGTCAACTGGCCCAGCACTAACCCTCCCTGTGGTGCAGGTCACCCGGAACCCTCCAGACAGACGCCTTGTAAGGGGTCACGGTTAATCTGTCAGAATCCACAGCAGGGACGAGGCACGCTTTGACAGTCCGTAGACCAAGTCCCATCATGTGGAGAAGTGCTTTGGAGGGGAAGGGCTACCTCTCCCTCACAGCTCTGCCAATCCTTTGCCTGTGGCTAGGACTACAGCCAGCACCAGGCAGGAGGCGGTCCATCTCCCACACGCTACCTCTGCACCTCCCTTACAAGGAGAGTTTTGTGCAGGGCAGGAGCCTGCTCCAGACCTCACTGTTCGCAGCTTCGACGGCGTGGGCAGTCAGGGACCTTTTGCCTGGAAGGCTCTGTCAGCTTTCCTGATTGGGTGAGAAGTTTGGGCCATCATGTTTCACACAAAGTTCGCGCTGGAATCAATGGTTTGCACCGGTGACATGAGATGTTACAGGTCAGGGTCTTTTTGGAGAGAATTGTTTTCAACCCTGGTGTTGCCTCAAAGCAGTACCTTCTGCCGAGCAATATTAGAAAGCGCAGAGGCCGCCCCTACTTAGCTGTAGGCAGCCTAAGCCCCCCCCTGAAATGGACAGGAAAACTTCACCCAGTCTCCCATGACAACTCCTCTATGGGCTTTGTTCCCTTCCCTGGGCTACTAAGCATCTACTGCCTTCCAGATGCACTGACAAGAAAGGGATGGAGAGGGAGGAAAGGAGCCTCGCACATTCCACACTTCCCTTCCAGAAGCCTGTAAAACTCCATTAAACATTGGGCCAGTCATTTTGTTTCTATGGAAACAAAATTATTACTAATATATTATTTTAAAAACAGACACACGATTGACACTCCAAATATAGAATTTTAATACCATTCTGCATCTGCCTTGTCTCCTAGGGCAAAGCGGATGCGAGGGTGGAGTTCACAAAGGGACAGGACTGGCGAGGGTGCCAAGTGGTGGTGGTGGCAGCGGTGGGTGTGTTTGTAACCTGAGAGCAGGCACAGGCTGTCAGTCAGTCCGTTGAGTTCCCTTCTGCCGGTCTGTCCCACTTCTTTTTCCCCCACCAGCGTGGGGTGCCGTGTTTCCTGCCTGCTGGCGAGAAAGATGAGAATGCAAATTAGTGATTGGGTCCTGGGACAAGGAGAACACTTGAAGTTTTATTTAAAAATCGTGATGGCATTGAGTGTTTTTGATGCTGTCTCTCATAGTTTGGGATCCGGGAGGGTCTGTGCCTCACAGGCATCAAGGGTCCTTTCACCCGGTGCCTGCTCTCCGTCGTGCAGATGCCAGGCTTCGTTGCCAGCCAGGGAGCAGCGCCGTGGCCGGTCGGCGTTCTCCTCCTCTCTGCTGCCAAGGGAGAGGCGGCGATCGCGGCGTGATGCAAGCGGGAGACGGGAGTGCCGTGGGCTGCAGGCTGGGGTGGGTTGTGGCGTCTCGTCGATAAATGTGGTGATCTCGTCTCGGAAGAAGCAGGCGCTGGAGCTGGAGCCCCGGGGCATCAGTCCCCCCTCCAAAAACTGCCGTAGGGTCGTCAGCTCATCTTCTGGGGGCCGCCGGCGGTGCTGGTAGTCATGCAGCTGAGGAGGCAAGAAGCTGGGGCCTCCAGGCTTGCGGGGGGTGGACATGCGGATGTCGTCAGATGAGGACCACTTGTGTAGGAAGGATGGACTGGAGCGGTGGGCGGAGAAGATGTTAGTCTCATCATGTGACATTCTCCGGGAGATAGGGACCTGGAAAACAGAGGAGGCAGGTGATGAAAGACTCGAAGAGATAGAACAGGAGGGGAGTAGCTGAGGCTTTCTCAGAGAAGAGAGTCAAGAGGACAAAAAAGCGTGGGAGACTGACAGAGAAGGAAGTGGGTTGCGGGGCCGCCCCTGCTAACTCTTGGCTCACCTGCAGGTAGTGCACCTTCTCCTGAGGCAACAACATGTGGTGCATGGGTAGCATCTTGATGTCCCGGGAGTCCCGCTTCACAGCTGCAGCTCCGTTCGCATCAAATCTCACTTTGCAGATCCTGCCATCACCATAATCATCACACGCACCATCTGTTGGCAAAGAGGGGAACAGCAGTCAACACTTTTCAGCCAGAAGAGGAGCGTTGTCAGGGCTCACCTCTGAACAAGGACCTCGTCTTTCCGCTTGCAGCAGCACTAAAGCACCCAGAGACTGCCCTGTTTCTTCTGTGTCACTTCTGAATCGCTCACTGCCACAAGTCAGACCTTTGGATTGACGAGTTGGGCTGAGGCCTGGTGTGTTGCTTGCGTTGTGGTTTGGCAGCTGTACACATAGTCTCTACTCTTGTACCTTGCACTAATTCTTCCTGGATGATAGTGAGTCTTAAGGCAGCAAGTGAGTGGCACAGCCTTCTCCCGAATAAATTTTCTCATGGCTGCTGACTCCTAGCTGTAACGTGAATCCCACCTAGCCACCCACACCACTCCTGGGGTGGTCCTTTTCCCAAGGCAGACCGCTCTTTCCTCTGTACTCTTTTGGGGAGGGGGTTAGTGAAGAAAGGTGACTGGGGGTTGGTGAGGAGCTTACCATCATCTCCATCTTCCTCAGACATGATAGCCACACACTGCTCCCACACAGTGCGGAGATCTGCTCGGTAGCGCTCGCAGGACCAGATGAAGGAGGGGAGCAGCAAGGTCTGCACCATGGAGCACCAGAGCACAGCCAGGACCATCCAGGTGGGGGCCGTATCATAGCGCAGGCTAAAAAAGCTCACGACCTTCAAGGTAAGAGAGAGAAACAATGTTGAGAAAGAAGACAGAAGTGGGGGATCAAAGGAGAAAGATAACAGGAGTCAGTGTGTAGTAGAACATAATCTGTCTGCAAAGGATTTGTCAAGTAATTGCCCCATGCCCCTTTGAAAAACTGTTCCTGGGGTGTTGCCTCAGGTTTGTTGGGACATATTCTGAGCTGTCATATCTCTAACATGAGATGTGGTGTTAGCATCCCTTCTTCTCTGTGCTCATTATGAGCTGGAGCTAAATAGGTGCTAACAAAGGACACAGCCACTGGAAAAAAAAAGCAAAAATAAAAGCTGTGACTAAGCCTCCGTTCTCTTAATGGTTTCCTTTGAGAACTACCCCAGCTCTCCAGCCAGCCAAAACCTGAAGGCTGACTATGACCATGCAAGCAGAAGAAAAAAGAAAACCACCTGCAACAGCTTTTAAAGCTAGTGTATCAGGTCTCCAGAAGCAAACTGGAGAAACAGGTATGTCATTGTTTTTACAAAGGAAGATCCCCCTGTAAGTTTACAGAATAATTTCCTCTCCTCTTAGTCACTTAAAACTTTCACAGTGGTTTTAGCTCTGTGGTATGTATTCCCCAGGCTTAGACTTGCCTTACAAAAATGCTGCTGCAGAAGGATAAGAGAATTACTGCAATCTTTTTAAAACCAGCCCTCAGAATAACACAGATTCAGATGTGGCAACTCTGTGGCTCATGGACAGATGACAGAGCTGCTTCTCTAAAACCTGAGAGAAATGAAGTCTAGTTTAACTGCAGACTCTGAAGGGAAAGGGAGAACTTGCTGCTTACCAAGATAGGCACCCCAGTGAGCGTGTCATACAGGAAGACAATAGCACTGATGAGGTTGGTCATCTGCAAGGAGGTCTTGGCTGACTCAGAGCCATCCAGTGAAGACCTCCTTTTGCCTCGTACATCCTCCACTACAATGGCCGGCACATTGAAAGTGGTGTGTGCTGATGAAGAGCAGGATGATGCTTCCTCTGCCCTCTGATGGCGGCACCGCCGGCGTCTCCTGTGTGCCCACAGGGTCTGGTAGAAAGTGATACCCACGCACACCAAGCCCATGACGATTCCTCCGAGCAGCAGGAGGCTAAAGCAGACGCCGAAGCCCAGCCCAATCTTGCTGACGATGAACTGGCAGCCACGGGCATAGTAGCGCTCGCCGTTGTTGTGCCAGCCGATGGAGGGCAGGGTGGAGAGGATGAACGATACCATCCAGATACCCATGACTGCATGCAGGGCCTGCTTCTTGGCGTTGCTCAGCCGGTAGTTGACTGGCCACCTCACCATCCACATGCGGTGGTAGGAGAGGGAGGCCACCGTGAAGCAGGTGGCCAGCGCCAGGGTGTAGTATGTGGAGACAAAGACTTTGCAGATGCTTTCATTCCAGTCGTAGTCGGAGGACTCACGCCGCAGCTGCACCACCGCGTAGGTGGTGAGGGGTACTGCTGCCATGAGGATGTGGGTCCCAGCGAGGAAGCATAGCAGCAGCTCCAGGGGCTTGTGTTTCTGTTGTTTGGCCGTGATGCTGAGGATAATCCAAGAGTTGGCCAACAGGGCCAACATCCCACATGCCAGCCACCACAGTGAGTTGTTGTGCAAGGTGGACTCTGATTCAGAGTCCCCCATGCTGCCACCCCTGCTAGGCTGTGCTCTGTCCCTGCTGTTGGGATTTTGTAAGAGGCCGAGTGGGACTCCGCACTGGGGGAGCCACGTCCCTCCTCATCTGCTGCTGCTGCGATGCGAGGTGTCTGCACACTGGAGGAGTTCCTCAAGGCATTGCCACTAGGTGCTAGGCAGAGCAGCCGTCAACTCTATCTCACTTTCAGTCCTCCCTTTCCCTTCTGTTTGATTATATGTCTTTCCCTTGTTCTAACTTTTTCACCTGTTTTTTCCCTTGTTCTCTTTCTTTTCCTTTCTTCCACCTTCTTTCTCTCTCTTTCTCATGAACGCTTGCCAGTGCTTCTTCCCTCACTTGCTTGGGCTCACTTTTTTTTTTCCTCCCCATCTATTTCATCCCCCTCCTCCACTCTTCCCCCAAAGAAAAAGCTCTCCTTACTTCATGTGCCTGCCAGGCACTTTCTGTCTCAGGGACCACCTTCTGCTGGGACTGGTGAAGGCCACACGCACAGAGGGACTGCTGATGACTCCAAACAGTTTGGTAGTAGCGGGCACCTGCTGCCCAGCGTCCTAGTGAATGAGGAGCCAGCCAAGAGTTTCAGAGAAGATGGGAGGCAGGACGAAAGCCCCGCTGAAAGGGTGGTGCATATGCCGTGTGTAATTCCCCTCTCACCAAATGCCACGCTCGTGGCCAGGTAGAGGTTCCTGCCAAGGCTGTCAGAGAGCCATCAGCAGAGAGTCAAGGGTGAGGAACAAGATTCAGAGGGTTCCCTATCCAAGACCTCAGAGGACCCTCAACTACACCGCCCTTTTTGCTGTCCTCCAGGGCTTAGCCTGCTCTTTCAAGCTTTCCTGCACAATGGAGGGCAGAGCTGGCAAACAATAAGGAGATGGCAGGGAGGGGAAGTTCCTTTTCAAAGGTTCCCTTGGCGACTCAGGGCATGAGGTTCACTGTAGAAAGGAGAAAAAGTAATTTAAGATCATTCTATCTCCCCAGATCTCTCTCTCTCACAAACACCTTGTCATGACTTAGGCGGTGCAGAGCGCTCCCGGTGTCCTTCAGGAAACAGAAGTGCCAGATTTGCACCAGTCCCTGCATACCTCAGGGGGGGTCTCTGGCCCCCAACAACACCTTTCAGTGCTGCTGAGACACACCGTGCTCCCTGCCCCTCCTGTCCCAGGCTCCCCACCCAAAGCATCACCAACACCATTTCTGTAAGGGAAGGCCTGATTCGCATCCCTCCCTGCCAGGCGGGTCCTGCCTTCCCCATGCACCTGCTCCAAACACCTCTTGCTCCTGCCCTACAGCTCCCACAGCTCACCAGTCTTTGGCCCTCTGCTTTTCTCCGCCAGTGCTCTGGATTTTAACCTGCGGCTCCTGTCCCGTCCCACCCAGAAGTGCATCCCACTGCCCCAGCAATGCTCTGCCACCCCGCGGCCTTGAACCACAAGGCTTTCAGCCACACTGCGTTTCTGCTAGAGCATCTCTGGTCTCCGGACACCTCACCATTACAAACCCAGCAAACAAGACTGTTTAACTTACTACTGAGATTACTCACCTTTGCCAGTGACCCCTGGTCCTACCAGCTCGGACCCCCTCTCCTGTCTTCATCTACGGGAGACGCCCAAACAGTATATCCCAGGAAGGTATAGGCCTGCTCCGTGCCTTGACTGGAGCAGATGTAAACTTAGTCTTTCTGTGGATGGATAAGCGTCCCCCCGGTCTGAGATAGTGGCTCAGTTCCCACCCCTCCCCTTCCTTCTGCTTCTCTGTATTTTCTCACCCTCTCTGTAACAACCTGAGGCTTTCCCTCCTTTCCTCCCTGCTTGGAGCAGTCTGCCATGACTGGGTTGGCAAATGCCCTCCTTCTGCCCTGGTTCATCTTCTTTCCCCCATGCCATCGCTCTTGCAGTTAGGCCTGTGGCCTCTGGAGACAATTTGGAAGCTAGCCGGCCCGGATAATCCCGGAGGAATGAATTTCCTTGCAGTATCTCCTTCTGCCGCCCTTCCCACCGGGCTTGTTCTGGTGGCCCACGCTGTTCCCTCCATGAGGCAGGAACCCTCCCGCCTCTGCCGGCTTCGGGGCCCAGTTTCGTCCCCGAGCTGCGGTCCTCCCCGCTGCCGGAGACGGGAGGAGCCCCCCGGAGATGATGCGGGATGGCCGGGTCGGGGAAGCGCACCCTCACCCGGCCCTTGCTCCCCGGCCAGAGCCCCCCGCTCCATCCCACCGCCCATCCCACCAGCGGGGCGACGAGGGACTCCTGGGGCCGGTGACTCAGGGGAAGGCAAGGGCGGGGGGGTGGGGGGGTGTCTGTCGGGGGGGTACGGATGACCCAGAATAACTGCAAGGAAGAGCGGAGAGAACTGGGTGCCGGGGGCTGCGGCCGGGGGCCGGTGCTGCCCTCGCCGCCCCCTCCCTTTCCGGGCACGGCCGCGGCGGCCGGAGGGGCGGCGGGGGGCCGGGCCGAGCCGCCCCGAGCCTCGCCCGGCGGCGGCGGAGCCGAGCGGAGCGGCACGGACGGGGCTGGGCTGGGCGGGGGCAGGGGCCGCGGGGCGCCCCGGGGCGCGGCCCTGCCCGGCGGCGGCGGCGCCGCCCTGCGCGCAGCGGGGGCCGGCGGCGGCGTTGGCGGGGGCCGATCGCGGCGACGGCGTTGGCGGGGCCGGAGGGACCCATCTTACCTCTCGCCGGAGCAAGCGCTGCCATGGCGACGGGCGCCCCGCGCGGCCGTGCGCGCCTCTGCCCGCGCTGTGCCGGCCCCCCCCGGTCACCCTCCCCGGTTCCCCCCCGGTCCCCCCCCGGCCGCCGCAGGCAGCGGCCCCGGCCCCGCGCTCCGGCCATCCATCCGCCGGGCGGGGCGACGGCGGGGGGCGAGGGGCGGGGAGCGCCGGCGGGAGCACCGCCGGGCCGGGCAGCCAGGGGGCGGGACGGGCGGCGGCGGCACCGGGAGGCACCGCCACGGCCACGGCCACGGCAGTCCCGGGGTGGCGGCGCAGGCTGCTCCCGGGGGGCCCGGGGTACCCGCGGCCCCCGGCGCCGGTCTCGGCCGTCCCCCTCCCGCCCCGCGGGGCGAGCCCGGAGCCCCCGGCGGAACGAGTTGCGGGGCAAGAAGGCGCCGGGCTCCCGCTCCCAGAGGAAGAGGGGCTGTGGGGAGGCACCCGCGCCGGAGGAGGTGTCGGGAGGGTGGGTGCTGGCAGCAGGGGAAGGGCAAAGAGCTAGTGCTCACAGAGGGGTGCTTGGAGAGCCGGGTACCTGTCCAGGGTGTCGGAGCACGCTTCACGGTGGCTAGTAGCCGCGGTTAGTAACTGTGCTAGCAGCGATCGGTGCCGCACAAATGGGGGGAATCACGAGGTTTTGAAGCTTGGTCGAGTGAGACTTTGAAGCGTGCTCAAGGTGACCTTGATTAGCGATAACAAATTCATGAAGGACAGACTTCGATCTCCAAACCCTAGAAAATAAGCAGAACGTCCTGGACCATAAAGACAATGTCTGGGACCGTGTTGAGGATGAGTTACTTGACAGCCTGGCAGAGTGACTCTTCAGTTAATGAACTTGGCAATGAAACCAACTTCTGAGTGTGCTGAAAGTGAACTCCCTTCATTATCGTACCGAGAAACACACCCACAGCTTGGAAAGACCCCTGCCCAGGTTAAGACCCTTCCCCTGAGCACTGCACAGTAGTAGAAGCATTATGTGAGCTGTTTTGTAATTGTATGTTAATCACTAACCAACCAGTATCTCATAGGTGTGTTTGGAAAAGTACTAACCCCTGATTTTTGTGTGTAGAAGCAGCATGAAAACTTGCTGTTGGGGTGCTTGATTTGTTGAGAAGTCCACCGAGTGCCCAGGCCTGAATAAATACAATATCTCTCCTGAGCGTGTTAAGATTGGGTTATTACATGCCAGGCATGAATCCACCTTTTGGAGAACAAGGGCACTGGCTGCCCTGGGTGAGCCACGGGTAGCAGAGCTGTTTGCTCAGCTGCAGTGATGGCCTCTTCCATCACCAGTCAGTAGCGTGGTCCCACATATAATAGGGAAAGGGGAAGAGAAGGAAGGAGGCAGGGCAGGAGTAGTGCTCAGAGGAATGGGTTAGTCATGTCAGAGGGGTAAAGCTCCCCCTCCAGATGTGTCACCTCAGTGAGGAAAATCCTGGCTAGAAAGTATTTCACAAGACAACGGACATCTCATTCTCTTGATACCGTCTTGCTACTGAAGTGAGGGCACCAACACCTTCCTTGTCCTTGTGCCTTTTAGGAACAGATGTCTACCAAAATCTCTACGCTCCTTTCCTCCACCAGAACTGGGGTGGGATGAGAGTCCGTGTTTCTGGACAGTTAGGGTGCAGCTGCATTAGCACCTCAGTTTGGATCAGAAAAACATGAACAATTCAGATGAAAGGACATGCAAGATGCACAGCAAATGTGCTCTGAGGACTGTGAGAACTGAGCTTTGCTTTGGGCTAGGGTTAGTCTGAAGTAAGCCCCCAGGTATTTACAGCATGGCCACCAAGTCCTCAGCATCAGCTGTTTTCCTCTAAAGATCTGGTCCTGCTTGTCACCCTGTTTGCTAAAGCGGACCTGACCCTACGGACCAAGGGTCTGCTCAGATTTATCACCCCCTCTGACACAGCAGATTTCATGCATCATTCTAAATATGGGCTGAGGTGGTCCTAAGAGCCTTGGATGCCAGGGTTTGTGTGGTCAGCAGAAGGAGAGACTCCGCAGTAAGAAAGCTGGGGGTGCTGCTGGTTCTCAGGCCCAGGGGCAGCTGTGAAGGCAGTTCCAGAGGTATAAAAGAGATCATCCCTGAGACAAGACCTGTTTGCATTGCACTAGCTGAGGTGACCAGGGCCTGTTTTAGAGACAGCGAGTAGAATTGGGAATGACTGGAACAAATCCGGCTTTGCGTCAGGCTATAGGAGATATTTTTGGGGAAGGTGGGTGATGATAATGCTGCCGTGCTCTGGCTGTTCTTTGGCATGCAGGAACTGCCACGGTGGAACAGCCCTGAGGTGCTTCCTCTCAGTGGTTAGCCCATAAACGGCAGGAGCCAGAGATGTGAGAAGGGACAATTCTGGCCCCCCTCAGTCACTTATTTTCAGCTCCTATCATTTGCAGGAGGTTTACGCCTTGAAGTGAGAAGGTCTATACCCACAAATGTAAACATTTGTGCAGCTCCAATTGTGTCATTTGTAGGAATTACTTAATGTGATCACTTCCAAATTACCATCCTCTTCTGATTCAGAAGTTGAGTCTCCTTAGTGTGAATTGTTAGCCTGCCTGCGTGGGTGAATAAATGCTCTTGTTATCTCAGGGAAACAGCAAACCAAGCTTCCGGCACTTTCTGCACTGCCTGCCTGCCTCATCTCTGCTCAGGTAGGGACATCCTGCAGTCTAACTTGAGCTACACCAGACAGAGATTGGTCAGCAGAGCTGGATGGGGACAGGTCCTCCTATCTCGAGGAGGTTTCTTCTGTTTGCAGATGTGCCTGGGTTCTCTGTTTGAATGAATGCACAAAATTGAAGATTTGCTGTGAAGCAGAACAAACTCTGTGGGAAGAAGAAGAGTTTTTACCCTAGGGCTGTTGTATTCCCAAGCAGATGCTCGTCCATCCATCTATCTCATCTAAATGGATTTCAAAGATGCCTTTATTTGCCTAGGATTTCCAGACACTGGTTTCACAGTTTTTGATAAGAGGTGGGTCGCAACTGTCTGTGTGCTGCATATTGACAATACACATGCAAAGGAGTGCCAACGCTTGGGTCTGGAAGTCCTGAAGCTCCACGGTGCAGGGTTGCCTGTGTACCTAGGCAGTCAAGATAGAAGTGAGACAGACACACACACACACATCCAGACACACACCCACCCAACTCTCCTCTTAGAAGGACTCACAGAGCTGGGAGCAATTTTTAATTACTACAGAGCCAGGCTGGATTCCAACCAGTGATCTGCTCACTAAAATATCCTAAGGCAGCCAGGCCCAAAGAAACACCACTGTTACAATGTCAGAAATCAAGAAATGATTTCTGGAAAAGCTCATTGCATAAAGATCAGTTATTTCTGGACAGCAGCTCTGCAGGTCCAGGGAAATGCTCTTGCCAAAGGTGCCCTGTATTCTTAAAGGAACAGAACTCATTAACTAAGCAACAAACACCCGAAGCCTAAAAGCAAAGCGTTAATTGAACAGCCAAATTCCCTTCACAGGGCTTGGATGGTTTGCAGCTCTTACTTGGGACTTCGATAGTGACCATGGAAGGTTTCACACGTTTCTCACACATCATGGATGCAATTAAATCCATTCTCAGAGTCCCAAATAGCTTACACAGCCTCTTGTGAGGCTACCCTGGAAAACTTGCAAGCAGGTTTCCTGGCATCCTTCCGGGCTCTCTGGGCTGGGTGCAGTGAATGGCTAACAAGAATCCAGCTGAACAGATACATTAGTATATTCCTTCAGAAGAGACAGTGACTGCAACGTGGATTTGTCACATCCAAACCTTAGATTCTATTTCTGGCACCGTACAGAAAGATTTAGTGAGTTTTCCTGGATAATTCATCTGCAAAATGGGCAAGTGGTAATAACTCACATCAAGGGACAGACGAATAACACTGGTTATGAGCTACACAGAATTATTAAGGGTTTACAGTGTAAATACTAGGATTTGAGCTTGTGGATGCTTGTTTAACAGCTAAGCATTTTTTTCTTACACAGCTGGGCACCTTCTAAGGGTTTTTTTTTCCTCCGTCCCATACATCAATATTTCTATATTATATTTTCCTTGAGAAAAGGAAGTACCAGTGTAGGCTTGTCAAATACATGCTTGTTATGATGCTGCGTGCCATTTGGCAGAGGTGTATATATCCTCCTGCTTCCCCAACTCCCTTACCCACCGATGTGATGCTTTCCATGTGCTTCTCTTCTGTATGTTACTGACCTCTTTTTCATCCCTCCTGCCCTTGTGGCCTCACTGGTATCCCAGTGCAGTGAGTTCCAGTCTATAAAGGATGTAAAAATGTCATTTCAGAATTTAATTATGCCACTTCCCAAAAGTGCAGTCTCTGCCACCACGTCATATTCTGCCGTTTTCTAATTCTCTAATCTGGAAGCACTTTTAAGGCTTGGCCAAACTGGCTAGAAAATGAACAGAAGGAGAGCCAAAGACTTCTTCAGGGGGCGATGCTGGAGAAGGATGCTGACATGCATGAGGCAAAGGCAGCCCACTGTGGTTTGGAGGTGTTGCTCGGATATGAGCACACTAACGAACTCTGGGGTTGCTCCTAGTAAACACGCACTTGGGGATGCTCTCGAAAAGGAACAGTCCAGAGTTGAGTGTCTGCAAGGGTCTGATACTCCTGCCTTGCCCTCACCTCCAAGAAGGGCAGATGGAAGCTATTCTCTCTCTGCAGCTGCATTAGGCTGATGAGCCACTCAAACGGATGCTGGAAACGGTTCTTTTTAAAATTGTTTTTTTAATTTTATTTTATTTTTCCCTCTGAGATAAAAAGAAATTAGAAGAGGCTGAAGTGCACAGCTTCCTTCTAGACCTTGGGAACATATGAAGAAACACACAGGGTCATTCGGCTCTGAAGGCTGAGGGATGCGAGCGCTTGGCTGCAGAGCCCGCGGGGAGCGTGAGTCACATGGACTGCCTCGGCAGATCCTAGCTGACAGCATTCGCCGAATCACCGCCTCGCCTCTCGCTCTGAGGGCAGAAATAAACTGGGAAGCAGGAGGGGCTTAGGGAGGTAGGGCTACGGGCTGGGATTATTTCAGCCCACGTGTTTCTAGTTCAGCAGAACTGGGACAGGGCTCAGGAACAGCTGTGTCCAAGCCCCTTCCTCCACTGGAACAAGCAGGTCTGTGGGTCCTGACGGGGGACCATGCATTGGAGGTGGGTCCAAAGGACTAAAGCACACGCTTTTTCCCTTCTGCGGCCCAGAAACATGCAGAACAGTAGTACCAGAAAGACTGACATGTTAGGGAAAACCAGCACTCTTCAGCTTTTTCTAAACTCTTGCTTTCTGTGATGTTTCCACATCACTGCGCAGAGCTCTTGCTGCAGTTGTAATTTTGTGAGTACTGCTGCGTATGCCGTTCGCAGTCCTGCCGTCATCTCAGGGCTGCTCTGATGAGCTGTCGCCACATGATAAAATATGTCTGTCATTGTGTTTGCTGCTTTATGGAGTTGTATATTGCTGTGGTTTGCATCATGCAGAGGCGTTATTCCATTGCATAGTGTAGATGCAACCTCATCACACCTAGCAAAGTCCTCAATGCCTCCTGAGAAGGAGGACCAGGATACGTGCGACAGCCTGTAAAGCCCTGGCATGCATGCAAAAGTGATCTGATAGGCACACCTGGCTTTTCGTCTCTGTCTTCAATACATCATAGGAGCGCTGTTGCCACAGCATTACCTGCTGTGCAGGCTGTGAAGACAGTGTGTTGGGTCAGAAAGGGAGCGTGCTGTTGCATTCCTGCAGCCTAGGCCTGGTCAAGATGTTACTGCAGTCCACTCCAGCTGGAGACTCATCAGGTACATCTACATCAACACTTATGTTTTGTGCAAGCTTGTTCTTCTCTGGTCTGAACCTCCCAGCTCCATACTGCCTTGAAGCCCACACTGAAGCTTTCAGTATTGCACTCAGACAGAAAGCAAAGCCCATCTAGGACTCACTCTGTGGGTGACTTTTCTCTCAATCAGGGCAGTCTGTGCATCTAGGGAACAAAGAAGGTCATCATGTGAAAAGATACAGACAGCTGAGCTGCCAAAAAGGTTTATGAGAGTGGATCCTAGAGTGGTTTGTTTGAGATTACTCAAGTAGAGTAGGGCAGGGTCATGACTGCTGAGATCAGGAGACCTACTGAGGAAGTGTGCAGTGTTGAGGAAGGCTTATCATTTTTGTTACGCCCATCCAGATGGGAGAACTGGAAGCTGTGCAACTGTGGACGTGGCTGTGCACTTACCGACATCCCGGTGGCACCATCGCATCTGCTGTAACACCAGCCAGGCCACTTGGAAACGGGTGGAGGGACCTTCTGCATCCATGGTGGGAGCGTGAGCCTGGCCACACACTGCAGGTCGGTCCCGGCTGTGAATGGGGACACAGCCTTTGGTCACTTGTGGGGACTCAGGGTGCCTCTTCCAGCCCTTGGAAAAGAGCAGAACTGGGGTTGCTGAGCTAAGGGTCGCACGTCCACATGGTGCCGGTCCTCGTCCAGCGAGAGGACCAGCCTGGCTTGGAGCTTTGGCAGCTGCAGGCAGTGCTGTCAGGCAGCACAGGCACCTCCGTGCTCTCCAAGCCACCGGCATGGGCGTTCTCTGCTACCCACGTGCTTCATTCCACACGGGCCACGTTTGATGGATCCTGTGCTGGGGGCCAGGTGGGCCCTATTAGCTTTAGTCTTATTCTGTCAGGCTGATCCTCTCACTGAAATAATAAAGACTTGTATTTTTAGGTACAGAGGTGGTTGGTTCAGCTGCTGGAGCCTCAGGTGAGCATCTGAACTGCTGGAGATGGCTGCAGTGCCAGAGGAGGTCATGACGGGCGCTCACCCAGTGCGCTGCTTTGTCCCACCCAGGGATCAGGTGGTGCAGGATAATCCCTCTGCTCCAGACACCCATGTGAGTGGAAAGAGGAGCAGACTTGGGTTACTCGAGCAGTTATTTAAGAAGGGCTGGAATGCAGGAGCAGGGATTGATTGTGTCTGAGGGGACTATGTCAAACACTTTGTCATGATTGTTATATCGACCACCGCTGACTCTGTGCACATTTTCCCTCACAGAGCTCCTAAAACTGATGTCTTGTTAAGCTCTGATGATACCTTGTTTAGCAGACTGATGGGCCTCAACTGTCTTCCAAGGTATGCTGGCAGTTCAGGGACAGGACAGGAGCAGGAGGAGCAGCTGCATGCACCGGGATATGGACCAAGGCTTTTTCAAATTTAATGTCGTTTTGTGTGCACAGGCACAAGCTATGGGGAGGACAACAGCATGTCTGAGGATGGTGGTGGAGGAGCAGGCATGATGCCGGTGGTGGCCCACACCTGCTGCCACAGCTGCCTGGGGCTGCGTCCCCACTCCAGGGGAGAGATGGGGTCCGTGGTGGGGAATATTTCCCCCGGCTCACAGGTGTTGTCTCTGCCGTTGTTGCCACGTGTCTTTTCTCTGTCAACAACGGCGTGATGCTGGTGTGACTGTGACAGAGAAACCTCCTCCAGCACCAGGCATACTGTGGGGGGGTGTCCACCACGGGGAGCCCTTCCCACAGCCCAGAGTCCCTCTCTGCCTCTTCCCAGCAAACCCAGCACAGATGAACAAACTTGGACCACAGCCAGTGACAGCTGTAGGACCTCAAGGCCTTTTAGACCCGCTGCTAGCAGACAGTAGAGTAACATCTATAAACACAAGGCTTCTGCGTACATATTTTAACAGTATTTTTCTTTAAGGACATTCTGGCATCTCTGCAACACACTTTTACTTCCATGCTAAATTTCCTGGGCTTTTCACTCCCTCTTCCCATCTCCTTGAGCCAACAAAGAGTCATTTTGTTGAGAACCATTTTTGGTGGCTTTTTCAGAAGCATCTGTTCTCTGCACTCTGTGGGCTTGTTCAGTCCAAGGTCAGTTTGTTCTCCTAGAAAATTGTTTTATCACCTCCTTCCCAGACTTACCAGATCAACATTCACAAATTCTTCAGGCTCTGATTTCCAAAAGCTATTGGTATCCTGAAAGGCCTTCCCGACAAAATTAGTCCTGGATTATCCCACTGTTCGTGGTGTTTTCACTGGTGCGTTGGTTTGGTTTTGGAGATGTGAAGACTAGAGGCTAAGGGGTAGGTCTGGGGGTGCCACAGGGCTCAGGCTGCCCAGGAAAGGCAAACCAGGATGGACAGATTTCACAAAGAGCAGAGGGCTGGTGCATTATGGAAGGCTTGTGGCAGCCAGGGAGGTGGGAGATAGTGAGAATCGGGATTCCACATCCTGGCAGGAAAGGGAGAAATGTGAATTTAAACCAGACAAGAGTGCCTCACAAAAAATTTAGTCCGGCTTGCAAAAAAACCCGACCCAACCCTGAAGTAATTTATTGTAGCTCAGGTGGATAAAAGAAGCACATAAAATTTGTTCCACAAGAAGGTCAAATTAAGTGCACGAGCAAAATACAAGCATATATATATATCTTCTATTCAGTGTCTCTCATTATAGAACTGGGGATCAATCATAAACTTTAAGGCTTCCTAGTCTTGTCCATCGGCTCCTAGCCAGACAACACCCCTCCATGGCATAAGACTGGGAGAATGATGAAGGAATAATGAATTACATCAAAACAGGAGAAAGGGAGATGAATATCACAGAGCACTATGGGCTGGCAGGTGTTTAAGTACAGGCAGAGACTTCTTCACTCCCTCTGACTCCAGTGCTGCATTACTACTTATTCAGCCGGCTGCAAGAGAAAAGTATTATGTGAGTACAGTATTGTAGAAGTGAAAAGCTTCACTTGGATACCTTGAACGCCCACTTTTTTTCACAGTATAAAGAACAACTGCCTGCCTCTGTAGCTGAGGATGCAAAGGGTTACTTGTGCATCTGCATGGCTGCAGTTTAGGTTTCAGTTACACTGAGCTGCTTACTTGGCAAAGAGAGTTAAAGAACAACTGTATCAGCACTTGTATGGACAGATTTATCTAGTTTTTGCTGTAGCTGTATGGGCTTTTTCCTCTCCTCATGGGGATTGTTTTTTAACCTTGATAAAAAGTAGGTGAAAATGAGGTGAATTCTTTGACATGTGTTGTACTAACCAACTCTTCACCTCATACACATCCCAGCTATGAAGTAGTATTTGACAATAAACATTCTCACTGAATTCTCAATGACAGTGGGGAAAAAAAATAGGTGAAACTATCAGAGTTTGCCACTGTCACCAGTGAAAATTAAGCAGAAGGCCAGTTATGTACCTATACATTCATTGAACTTGTCCATGCAATCATTTATACTGTCCTTAGCTCTCCACTTCCAGTGACAGAATAGCCATCAGTGTTTCTCCACATCTGCTTCTGATGGCTGATACCATATAAGCTTAAAGACCTGGAAGAGGGCAGCTCCTCTGCTGAGAAATCCTTGCTCCCATGAAAAGGTCCAGGGCATGATGATGTATTTCATATCATACAAGGTCTTTGGGAGAGGGCACGGTTCACAGAGTTCTGTGATTTTTTCCTTCTCTTTCCTTGCTCTGAGGAGGTAATTGGCAATTTTCACAGACTGCAGTCCAGCACTGTGCTAACAGAGCTGGAATTATGTTATGGACGTCCTGGATTTTTAAAATTTGTGTTTCATCCTTGAGCTTGGTTATGTGCCTTCCACTTCCACAACCTCAATATCCAGGACCCAGATCCACTGTGGAGTGAATTCTGGAGCACCTGCTTGGGTTTGGCTAACATCTCTCAACATCAAGGTAATTCCAAGTAAAACCTCTCTGCCCAAAAGTTTCCCAGCACAGTGCTACCATGGGTTTAGGGCATAACAAGAAATTCATTAAACATAGCTCATAACTCTTAAAGCATGACTAAGATGAGTTATAAGCATGAGTAAGAGCTGAAAATGCTGAAATGCAGCTGTAATGTAGCACTAAGCAGGCTCAAGCTCCCCACTCAACCATCCAACTCTCTTGTCTTGAAATAGAAGTCTTTGTCCATTTTGGATGCCCTCATTGTCACTTACTGTTGACACTGACATGTCTTGTTTTCCAGCAAGTATTGTCTTGCTCGTATCATCCTTTTTGCTCGTTGCTGTCAGGAGAGAAGGGATAAATAACGATGGATATTTTTATGCTTCAAATGTTTTCCTCTGAAATGGTAGTAAATACTGTCTGACATCTGCAGACTGTCCATCTCTAACCATTTGCTTTGAGTCTAAGGATTTACCCTTTATTTGTTCTGCCCCACACCCAGACAGAAAATCAGACTCCTCCTATGTTTGGGGAGACTCTCATCTCTTCACCAGGGCACTCACCCTTCTGTGCTGCCAGCTTATACCACTGATGATGCACAGGCATGCAAGGCCAAAAACCAGTATGCTGCCTCCAACGCTTGCTCCAATTACCACATAGCTAAGCCAAACAGGAGCTTCTTCTGTGGAAGGAGAAAAGTATTTAGACATAGAAACAAAGAGAATTTTAAGGCTTTTGGGTGGAGGCAGGGATGTGATGCTAATTTCCATACCCACAATATAATTAAGGCTGATCTTGCTGTCATTGTCTTCTACGAGGTGACAGCTCCACACCCCTGCAGCACTGACTTTCACCTCCACCTTTACTTCATGCTGCTTTGACTTTTTGATGTCTATTGGGGTCCCATTCATATGTTTCCAAAGCAAGTGGGTGTTGGATGGGAGTGGACTAGAGACCTGGCAGATCAGGGTCATCTCGGCCCCTCTGGAGAGTGGCCCGACAGGGTCAGCTGAGACTGTAAAGGTAAGAAAAGGACACGTGAGTGATAGGGATGGGAAGATCGGTCCACACATATACTCTTGTGGCTTCCAGATTTCTTCAGCTCCTCGTCTCTTTCTCTCACCTTTCATCACCACCAGCTCTATCTTGCTGTGTGTGTGTCTTCCGTTGTATGCCAGCTGGCACTGGTACTGCCCAGAGTGGTTGAAATGGACTTTGGAGAGTTCCACTTGTATGGTACTTTTAGGTTTGCTTTCAGGTATCTCAAACTGAAAGCGGCTGATTTTTTTGGTCTCATGCTGCTCTCCTCGTGCTGTGACATTGAAATCAAGTAGCTCATGAGCAGTTGCACTTTCCTGTTGTTTCCAATTCATTTGTCCTGTGAAACCTTCTTTCCATTTTATCTGCTGGAAGTTCAGATGCCATGACAAGATGACAGTGCTATCAACAGTTGCATACTTTCTTTCCGAATATGGATTCTGAAAACCTGAATTCAGAAGAGACAAGGAATACAGAGGCAGGGAAATCCATGGCTACATTTCCCCATATCCACCCTTGATCTGGAGAGATGCACAGTGTGCTCAGTTGAAAGAGAACCTGGAGAAAAGCCATGAGATACCCCAGGAAGCATAAACAGTTAGTATCTGAGAACAGGCTAAAGACCCAAAAGACCCTAAAGACCCAAAGCTCACCAGAGCTGAGAAGAACAGACCCTAAAGAGAGGAGAATCCTCTCCTCACTAAGCCTGGAGATGAAAATAGGAGCAAGTGTGGAACAGAGCTCAGGTAGCAGAGCAAGAGGTAGCCCAAGCTGCAGTGTTGGAAGCCCTGGGAAATCAACCTGGGGCAGCATTGCTTGGGTTGCTGGAAAGCAAAAGCTCAGCTCATGAGCTGGAGGGAGCAATGGTTCTCAAGCCTGTGTGTGAATTGCATTTTTGCTGTTGCATACCTAATACCTTCAGATCAAAGGAGATGTTCTGGTTAATCAATGGAGAGTCTGAACGGATGTGACACATCCAGGTCCCACTGTCTGTAGCCTCCAGTTGCTTCAACATCAGTGTGTATTTTTGAGGGGTCTCGTTTTGTAAGAATTTTGGTCTCACTATGTTGTTGTTATTGTTAAACAATGTGATGTTGAGATTGGGTAGAGGATGGGTTGAATTTTGCATTAAAGTCAGCTTGGGGACTTCATTTGGCAGGAAGTGCCCATCTAAAGAGACTGTCACTGTAAAAAGAAAAAGCACATCCAACAAGTCAACTCCTCTTCCTGCGGGAGAGGGACAAGTCTCACAGCAAAGATGATACGGAGACTTTGTGCCCTGGAGATGGAGGAGAAAAGAACTATGGTAGCCCAGACCAGAAGAAATGGCAGCCAGGTAAAGAATCCCAGCAGAGATGTCTCTCTGAGCGCTATGGTCCCATCCTGTCCCACCTCACCTTCTCGTGGATAAAAGCCCTCTAATCACTCACGTTTAAAGACATGCAGTGAGATACTGACTGTGTGAGAGCCATATTCACAGGTGTAGGTGCCAGCATCAGAGAGCCTTAAGTCCAACACCTTCAGGTGTTTACTTGTGGGGTTGATTTCAGATCGATCAGTCATGGTAGCTTTGCCTTTTGAAAAAATAAGCTTGGTTAGGAGAGGAGAGGTTTCTCAGCTGTATACTGGGGAGAAGGGATGATGAATTGGAAGCCTTACCTTTCAAATGGGTAGTTCTAAACAACCTTATAACAGCTTTAGAATACCTCCAGGTCACGCCCATGCCTTGAGGTATGTCTCTGCAGTTCAGGATCACTGCCTGTCCTGCAACCCCAATCTGTAGTTCTTTTTGCTCAGCCATAATGGGGATCAGACCTGAAAGTCAATACCCACCAAAAAAAGGCATACATTCACTTTCTGAAGGGTGCCTCAGTGAATGCTTCCCATCCCTCCAGAAAGATACAGATATTTCTCCTCCCTTTCCTAGGTGCTGGGAAGATTATCCTCGGTTTCTGAATTTTTTCACTCTTTTGTCCTATCCATCCATCCATCCATCCATCCATCCATCCATCCATCCATCCCATTCGTCCCATCCAATCAATTCCTTTTCAGGCCCATAGCTTCCCTCCTCTCCACTTCAGGCTCTTTATGTGTCTAATGGCTATTCTGTTTCACATGCATTCAGAAACAGGGAAAATACTAGTGATTGTAGTGGATTCACCATCATTCACAATTTTGAGATGTCAACAGTTTTAGTGAAACAAGCTTTTTCCGCTGGACAAGATTTAGTTGTCCTCCTGGTAGCAAAGGCAGGGCAGCATATGCCAGCCCTCCTTTACTCTCTAGTCAAGATTCAAGGCAGCACTGGCAAATTTGCTCATCCCTTCTTCCAATTTTTGCATGGAGCAAGACTGAAAACCCAGGAAAATGTTTAAGATAAAGAAAGAAAAAAGTCTGGCCTAATGTCAGGTTCCTGTTCTTGGGATGAAGGCTATGTGACAGTAAAAGAAGTAGGTTGTATGGTGTTGACAAAACATTAGGAGTAGTTTATTGGAAAAAATCACTTCCTTTCCTTCTCTGTAAAGAGGATTTCTGCAGGAGACCATACGAAGGAGATGGAGTTGCCAGAGGTATGATTTGGAATTTGGGGTTGTGGTTTCCTGCTTCACTGCTTGTAAGCTCTCAGAGCTGCCTAACCTGCAGATCCGCAGGGGACCCCAGTACTAGAGAGCCACAGAAGTGCAAAATAAAAAGTTTACATGAGTTTAATGGAGGGTTTTCTACAAGTTACATATTCCTTCAAGAGGACAGGTAGTCTGCAACATTGGCAATACAGATTTTTAATAATTGCACATTGGACGACAGAAAATGATGGCTTTGTCTTTAACTGTGAAATTATAAATGTTATTAATAAAAGTTGATATATTTTGCTCTGCGTTTGGTTCTACGGTGTGTAAAAGATTTCCAGTCTTTCCTCTGCAACCGGAGGAATCAAAGATGAGTAGCTGAGAAATGCAGGCTAGGCCTAATCCACTCACCTTCCTTTCTTGGAAAATGAGCACTATAAAGTCCATCAAGCCTTATAATATCAGCAGTCAAACTAAGCAAGTTAGTAGCATCACACTTGTAAGGGCAAATCTGTGATGAGAAACACACATTTTTGCCTTAACAGCTGGAGGCAGTGTGGAGGGTGGTATTTTCCACTCTGTGCTTGGTGTGCACCCCAGCTCTTGCAGGAGCCCCACTCCTGCATCTCTACAGGGCAGCTCCCCAAACCTGGTGATGCCCCAGACACCCTGGTTTTGCCTGGCAGGCTGAGCAGGCAGCCTGGGAACAACCTGAGTCCCAAAGCTTGAGCTGTCCATGCTGCCTCTGAAATAACAGGACGTGAACATAGGGAGCCTCTCAGCTTCTAGCCCCTCTGTCCTAATTGCCATCGCATGGCCCCGCAGACAAGGCAGCCACAGTTTCATGGCTGGAACAAGCCTGCTCTAAACTGTGTGAAGTATGTGATATGTCAAATCGGGAGGAGTCTAAAAACACTCCAAATATTGTGAGGCTTGTGGAAAGAACTGTGAGGGTTTGCTGAGTCAAGGACTCACCCAGATGCAGAACCAAGAAGATGGCAAGCGTGCTGCTCACCACCCTGCCACATGACTCCATCCCTGTGGGAGTGTTTCTCCCTGCTGCGGACTTCAGGGCTGGAAATGCTGTCACTGCCAAGGGGTGCTATCCTGGAAGACACAAATACTCTGTTAATAACAGTTGAGTCTCGGACCTTGGTGGAAGGGACCTATGTTCCCAGTCAGCACCCGCTATCCTTCAGTGCAGTGAAGTGGAAACTCCTTGGTAAAGTCACCAGAGCCCTGTGTTTCAGCAAAGAATCCAACTGCAGTGTTCGCCCCAGAGTTTGGTATTAAACATTTAGTTTTAGTCATCCCTAGGTTTCTGGCATTCATTGGACTGCAGGTGTTTATATTGCCAAGAGTTCTGTGCTTTTTTACTCCTCTGTGGTGGATTATCGTTCCTCTTGCAGTGATTAAAGCTAAACACATACAGGGCTGCATTAGCAAGAGCACAGCCAGTAGGCTGAGGGAAGTAATTATTTCCCTTTATTTGGCACACTTGAGGTCTCATCTAGGATACAGGATCCAGTTTTGGGCCCAAGTACAAGAGGGATTCCAACAGGACAGAGTCCAGTGGAGGGATACTGGGATGGTGAGGAGGTTGGAGCACATGACATACAGGGAAAGACAGAAAGCTGAGTTTGGTAGGGAGAAGAGAGCCAAGGTGGCATCTAATTTCAGCCTTCCATTATCTAAAGGATATTACCTAGAAGGAGCCGTATTCTGCTCAGATGTGCACAGGAGAGGAACTGGAAGCAGCAGCCATAGGTTGCAGCAAGGAACTGTTGACTAGGTATAAGGAAAAATTTCTTCCCACTGAAGGTGATTCAGTATTGGAATAGATGCCCAGAGATGCCAGGCAATCTCCATGCTTGGAGATGTTAGGAAGTTCCCTGGACAAGGACCTGATCAACATATTGCAGTTTTAGAGTCAACCTGGCTGTGAGCAGGAGCTTGGACTGGAGACCTCCAGAGGTCCCTTGCCATCTAAATATTTCTGTGTGATTTTGTGATTCTATGATTAAGGCCATCCTTAGGCTGCTAGTAATGTTTTTCTTTGGTTTGTTTTTGGTCTACTTATTTCTCACTGTAAAAATCTCAATAACCACCAAGTCCGATGTTGCTGGAAAGACTTGCTTGAATTCTGTTCAACAAGTCTGGGGAGAAGGGAGGAATGCGGTCCGAAAGAAGAAGTTGCATTGATGGTAACAAAACCTTAAGTGGGAACTGGAAGCTAACGATCATGTTAAGGTGAGTTAGCAAATGAGATGAAGTATCTGACTGCAACAGAGACCAAGTGCTGGTTATCAGCTGCAGCCGAGTGGGCTGACAAGGTGAAGGGGACCGTGGCTGGTGTCATGAGGAGACTACTGAGGTCTCCATCCCTAAATCACAAAAAGGAAGCCAAGCAAGTTTCTGGGGAGTGACAAAAAACAGTGAGGCAACCTCACTTCTCCAAGCCAAGAGCGTGATAGACCAAAGGCTGGAGTCATAATGGGATTGAACTCAGAAGACATGCAAGAAAAATTTTATACAATATTTGTATGTATTATGTGCAATATTATGTACAATGTATTCTGTTAGAGGACAATTTAATATTGAAATTAATTAAAACGATCAGAGCACAGGAAGCTACCAAAGAGTGCATGAAAACATCAGCACTATGTAGACATGGAGATCAGGTGAGCACGACCGACAATCTGACAGATAGACAGATGTACACGCATGCATGTATGAAAAATACAGGTGCAAGAACAAGGCAGCATCATGTGCATCATCAGAAGAGAAATAGATGGCAAAGACACAGTCAGAGAAGATTTGTGGCTTACCTTGTGCAAAGCAAAAAAACCATCCCAGCCCCAGGGAATATCTGCATGAGCTGTTTTGTGCGAAAATAGTAAAAATAAGGAGCCAGTGCTTATGATTAGAGATCCCTTCTAACATGATGTAGTAGCAATGATGAAGGGGTTTGCTGGGCTATGCTGCAGAATAAAGGGGAAACAGCAAGTCATCTGTATACATCTCCAAAGAAACATCTATAAGTGAGAACTGGTGTAGGACCCTGGGTAAGATCCATTCCTGAAACGATAGAAGAAACCTTGTCCCAGCTGTGAACACTCATGTCCCCTATCCCAGTGGGATTAGCAGGAAAAGTCAGCTCCACTCTAAAGTGATACCTACAAATTAACAGGTTCAGTGCTGGGTTTCAAATATTTTCAGTCATTAAACTTTACATAAAACCTGAAGGTAATGGAACAGGTAAAAAAAGAAATCGCTGAATCACACACCATCATTTTGTTTTGGCTGGGAGTCTCTCTTTTCCTGACATCTTGTGGCTTCATTTCATTCTTCGCCTTCTTGCTACCTGGTTATTGAGCAAAACCACACAACCAGAGCACTGTGGCACTGGTGAACTGATGACCTTACACAGGTTGGTTGTTGCAGATGGATGCATCTTTGTTTTTCTGTTTCTTCTCATGGTTTCACACGTTCCACATTCCTACTTCATTCACACTAATCTTTGTATTTCTGTGGCAGATCTCTACAGTATGATGTTTGGATTGAGAGCAGCCCTGCGGAGAAGGACTTGGGGGTATTAGTGGATGGAAAACTGACCATGAGCCAGCAGTGTGCACTCGCAGACCAGAAAGCCAACCGTGTCCTGGGCTGCATCCAGAGCAGTGTGGCCAGCAGGGCGAGGGAGGGGATTCTGCCCCTCTGCTACACTCTCATGAGACCCTCCCTGCAGTGCTGTGTCCAGCTCTGGGGGCACCAACATAATAAGGACACAGACCTGCTCAAACGGGGCCAGAGGAGGCCGTGAAGATGATCAGGGGGCTGGAGCACCTCCCCTGTGAGGACAGGCTGAGAGAGTTGGGGGTGTTCAGCTGGAGAAGAGAAGGCTCCAGGAAGACCTTAGAGCAGCCTTCCAGTACTTAAAGGGGCTACAGGAAAGATAGGGAGGGACTCTTGATCAAGGGGGTAGGGATAGGATGAGTGGTAATGGTTTTAAACTGAAAGAGGGAAGATTTAGATTAGACATAAGGAAGAAATTATTCCCCGTGAGGGTGGTGAGGCACTGGAACAGATTTCCCAGGGAGGCTGTGGCTCCCCCCTCTCTGGCAGTGTTCAAGGCCAGGTTGGACAGGGCTTTGAGCAACCTGAGCTAGTAGAAGGTGTCCCTGCCCATGGTAGGGTGTTGGGACTGGATGATCTTCAAGGTCCCTTCCAACCCAAACCATTCCATGATTCTGTGTTCATCCGCTACATGTTACAAGTCAGTGGGGAAAATGGGTTGCCTTCAGCCACCATTTCTTTCATACACTTTCTCTCCCTGTTTATCTCTACTTTTCATGCATGCCACTTCCTATTTTTCCTCTGTCTATCTTCTTCAGATCTTGGTGAGCTAGGCTTTGCTATGTTAACTGAGCAAGTTGCTTTCATTAGTGGATGGCCTGTAGCAGACCTACAGCTTCCTTACAGGCAGCCCAGTTGTGTTTTATGAAGGTACTCATAAATTCAACGGTGTCAGGGAATGTCCCCAGGCACCGGAACACACTCATCAGTCCTGTTAAATTGCTAGAACATTTCCTGACACATTTTTGGCCCAGGACAACTCTCACTCCCCTGAGCAGTTGCTGGGATGCATTTAGGTGTTAGCATGGGCCAGGGACCACTCCCATGAGGTGGCTGGCATGTAGCCAGTTCATTTTGGAGGTTAAGTGAGCTTAATAGCCCAGACCATCTCATGCCAGTTGGCCTCTGTGCCAGAAACAGTCCAGGCATGCTTGATTTATTAGCACGTCTAGCGACAGAGGAGCAGGGCTTCCTCCCAAGTGAACATTGATTTCCATTTCATTTTAACTTCCCCCTCTTATTAAACTGGTTTAATTTCCTTCTTGGCTTATTTTAATAATCCCTGTGTCTCTGAGGGATAGGAAAAGGAGAGCTGAGGTAGTGAGCAGTCTTGCTGTAGGGAACAATGCCTGCAGGACTGAGTTTGGCCTGGAGAACATCTGCTTGGGAAGAGGGGCTGGCAGCCCCTTGCTCCCTCCAGCACTGAGCCCCAGTGGGCAATGGCTGCAGAGAGCTCTTCTTCAGGCTGATGCTGGCATGACACAGAAGGAAACTGAAATTAAAGAAAAAAAAACAAAAACCAAAAAACTCGGCAACCGCTCCTGATACGGAGTAGGCCATCTCCCCTCTTGGTGCGTTCCTGTTCCTCTTTCATGCAGTGTGGTTTTCTTGTTTTCTTCTCTCGCTCTTGCTTGTGGCTGTGCTTTTGATCTGTCAGCAGCTCGCTCTGCCGTGGCGGGGGGGGGCCAGGCACCCATCCGCACAAGGGCTCCACACCTCAGCCCCTGCTGCTGCACTGCGTTTCTCCTTGCAGCGGCTGCCAGGCAAGGGCCGAGGGACCGCAGCTGCCTCTTGTCCCTGCACATCACTTGGGCTTGGCTTTGAGGCTCTGGGTTACAGAGTATTGCCTCTCTTTTTCTCAATTTAAACATCTAAAGCAAAGCTGATCTGGCTCTTTTACTGAGTAGCGATTTCTTTGAAATTACTTATTAATGTTAAAGCAAACATATGTGAAGGGTAAGAGGCCAAATGCAACAAAAATAGCCACCAGAGAACAAAGAGATGATGGCAACAAAGGTCATTTCATGGGCCCCACTGTTCCTCTCCAGACTGCCTTGATGTCCCCTGAGTGCCCATTGCTTCTCGTTCAAGAGCAGCTGCTGCCCTTTGGAGCTGCTGCAAGAGGGAGGTGCTGGAGCAGGGTCCGCGGGGCCCGAGAGACCCCAGAGAGAGGTCCTGCTGTCAGGACAAGGCAGGGTGGCGAGGCCACTGTTATCGGCACCAGCTGAGCTCTCTTCAGCCATGAAGTCCCCCTGGCCTAGCCATGTGCCTGGGACCCCTGTGGAGACCAGAAGTGGCTCCACCTCCACAGCCTGGGCTGCTCCCTTGACTTCTAAACCCTTCAGCAGCCTAATGGGAAGCTAAGACCTGCCTTTGCCTCACAGGCACTTGCTTTCTGACCTTTTTTACTTCCTCCTAGCCCCTCATCTTTCCTCCTAACCCTCCTCTTTTTGGCTCCACAAACCACCTTCCATCCTGCAGATCACAACTGCAGCCCCAGCGGTGAGTTTCTAAAGCCATTGGAGGCTGTGACTAGCAAAGGCACTGAGACCCCTCCGAAGGCAGGCCCTCCATCGCCTTCCCAAGCCATGTACATACTTGGGATGGCGTTCAAGTGTCATTAATGCAGCTGCCAAAATAGGAACAGCAAGATCTTACTGTGCAGTTTACTTGATGCACAGCCCAGACAGGAAAAGCGTCTATATACATATTGATAAGGTCAGCAGAGCAAAATGGCCTGTATCTGCCCATTCAGAGCAAAAATACATCCTTCCTTAATTTTTGCCTGGTGAATACAGGGTCGCAGCTCGAGGCTGCAGCAGATCAGATGGGCACCATCCCTGGGTGCCTGAGAACTGTGAGCGGGAACAGGACGGTTACTCAATTTAGATGAGGCAATCCCTGCTGTACTGCAGGCAGCTTTGGCAGCCATGTTTGTGAAACACTGGGGAGGATAAAGAAAAAGTCTGCAAATTGATTTGAGGCTAATGTGCACCAGGGACTTAAGAGGACTGTTCAGTTTGTAGTGGAGAACATTAAGTAGTAACCTGAGCTCAACCTCAATGCACCGTATAGAGGTGACTGACGAGGATTGCGTAGGGTATACTAACTGAAAGTTGAAAAATTCAACCAGAAATGAAACTCCCATTTTCAACAGTGCAGCAGCCCATGGAAGAGGAAGGAAAGTCTCTTTTCCGGTGTCCTTAAATTGAAAGGATCCCTCTTTCTCCAAGAAATCCTGCTCGCTCAGCCCTGAGCTAGTGAATCAGGATACACTGGCAGCCTTGTCAGGCACTGAGCCAGTCAGCCTGGATTAGCAGAACAGACCCCTCTGGTCTTGGCACGTACAGATGTAAGCAGACATCCCTAGTTATCTAGAGACTGGCATCTTCTTATTTATCAGGGTTTTTTTTAGAATAAAGTTCCCCTTTCTGGAGGGCACGTGGAGAAGCTGATAGCAAGTGGCAGCTGGTGGAGGGCTACTCCCCCGTGCATTTCCAGCCCTGGGGGATATATGGTCACCAGTGACGGGCCCTTATATTGGACATTTTTCCCTATACGTTGATTTAAAAGATCTGTGAGATTCCCAAGCTCCGAGGCAGGATGAGCTTTTTGTAGGTCCCCCTTTTTATGCCCCTTTCAGGGAAAAATTCAGGGAAACAAATACTTCTTAGCTAAAACTAAAAGGCCTCAGAGAATTGCGCAGGAAGAAGTATTATCAAGTCAAAGGTTCAAGATGGGTTTAGATCAGACCTTTAAGTGGGGCAAAACCAATCAACCCACACTGAAACAGCAACTCATGTGGAATAGTAAAGTTCGTAACATTAAAAAAAGTGAAAATAGATTGGCCTCTTTTCTCAGAGAAAAAAAGAAAGTTCCCTTACCTCTTTTCCCTCCTCTCTGCCTCTGTGTTTCTGTCTCCTTGTGTTTGTCACCTGCCGTAATTGATCTCACCCAGCTACAGCTGAAACAAAAGAAGAACTAAGTCAATGTTCAGAAAGCAGCTCAACAGACGTTAGCCTTGATGTCTCCTCCTCTCCAGCTGGAACGTCACAAAGGTCTTGCTGTCAGTCCAGGTTCTGCTGACATCTGCCAACTTCTCTGAAGGAGGGTGATTTTCCAAATGCATGTGATTTCAACCCTGGGTGCGATCAGAAATGGAGACCATAACGGAAGGCGACGTATTGTGGCGCCTGGGAAGAATGAGTGTGTAAAGCAGAGAGAGCCTATTGGCCATATGGCAGCTGATAGGAGGCCGTGACAGGGTTGAAACTTCAAAGTGAATGGCTGGAAAGAGGTTCTGTTATACTGACAAAGAAAGCTTGCAAATCAACATGTTAGCTGAGCAGATCCAGACCCAACCCTCACCTCTGATACTCTGCAAGAGCAAGCTGACCTCCATTTCCCAGCCTGTCTCCTGCATCACTGCTAAGAGGAGGCACCTCTGAGGAGTGGGCCATGGACCTGAACCCAGGGGTTGCACAGGTATAATAACAGAGGAAGAGGGGATCCCTGACAGTGTGTTAGGGGCTCCTGTCTGTGGAGTATGGCTGAGGTTTGGGGTGAGATGAGAAAATATTTTCTTTGTAGCAGTGGTGGGTTGACCTTGACTAGCCACCAGCTGCCTACCCAACTCTTCTCTCACTCCCTCTTCTCAGCAAGGCAGGGAGAAAAGATAAGATGAAGAAAACTCAATGGGTCAAGATAAGGACAGGGAGATTACTCGCCAGTTACCATCATGGGCAAACCGGACTTGGGGAAAGATTAATTTAACTTGTGGCCTGTTAAAAACAGAGCAGGATAGTAAGAAATGAAAACAAAACTAAAACCACCTTTCTTCATGTCCCCATTTTCTTTCCAGCCTCAAATTCACACCTGGCTCTTCTGCCCCTTCTTCTTTCCTCTGAGTGTCACAGGGTGGGCAGGTAGTGGGCACTGTGGTCAGTTCACAGCACTTTGTCTCTGCCTCTCCTTTCTGCTCATGCTGTTCTCCAGCTCCACTGTGGGGTCCTTCATGAAGTGATCCAATGCGAGTTCTTCCCATTGGCCACAGTTCTTCATGTTCATCTCAACATAAGACAGACATTTTTTACAGTGAGAACAATTGTTCACTGGAACAACCTCCCCAGGGACGTGGTAAAGTCCCCATTGCTGGAAGCTTTCAAGATGTGATTGGGCAGGGTGCTAGATAATCTCATCCAGAGCCCCTTTCCCATCAAAGGCTGGACCAGATGGTCTTTTGAGGTCCTGTCCAAGCTGGGCTGTTCTATGATTTGATGATTCGAACGGCTCCAGCATGGGTCCTCTGCATGGGGTACAGGAACAGAGTGCTCCAGTGTGGGTCTTCCATGGGCCACAGCTCCTGCCAGAGAATCTGCTCCACTGTGAACTCCTCTCCACAAGCCACAGCTCCTGCCAGGGGCCTGCTCCAGTGTGGATTCTCCACAGGCTGCAGTGTGGATATCTGCTCCAGCGTGGACCTCCATGGGCTGCAGGGGAACAACCTGCATGATCATGGTCTTCTCCAGGGGCTTCAGGGGAATCTCTGCTCCAGTGCCTGGATGAAGTGCCTCCTCCCCCTCCTTCTTTACTGACCTTGATGCCTGCAGGGCTGTTTCTCTCACATTTTCTCATTCCTTTCTCTCTCACAGCTACTGTGCAGTGTTTTTTACCCTTTCTTACATACGTTATCACAGAGGCACCACCAGCATCACTGACTGGCTCAGATTTGGCCTGCAGTGGGTCTGTTTTGGGGCTGGCTGGATACAGCTCTGATTGACATGGGGTCAGCTCCTGTTCACGTATCACAGAAGCCACCCATGCAGCCCCTTTGCTACAAAAACCTTGCCATGCAAACCCAGTACAAGGTTACGCTTAGGTAACCTGTATGTTACTGAATCTCAGCTGTTTCCCTTCTCTGTAGGGTGGAGGAGGGGGCTTTTGTGGTTTTCCACCCACATTTGGTGTCTTTCTCTCTGAATCCCAGCCTCAGCCAAGACAGCGGAAACCCACTGAGCCCCAGACATGGCTGAGATTTCATCTCTGTGCCACCCACTCTTCTCCTCCTGGCAGTGACTTGCCCCTTTGTCTGGAGGATGGGGGTGGGAGATGCCACAAGGCTTTGGAGGAGCAGGAACAGACAAACACATGGAGGATCAGGGACAGGCAGACAGAGCACTGAGGTGCATAATGTGCCACCAGATGTGAAAGGAACAGCACTGAGCAGGCCTCGGGCACAACAGCATGGTCATTGGTTGTGTCTTTGGAGAAAAATGAAGCCATCCTGTTACAGGGAAAGAGCCACCTGTGTGAGACAGGAACTTCCCAGTGTGGGATAGAGGTTTGGGATGGGATGGGATGGGATGGGATGGGATGGGATGGGATGGGATGGGTGCCCAATTTACACTGGTCCAGAGATTTTGAAAGCCCTGTTCTGAGACACAACTCTCCTGCAAAAGCCTGCCACATCACAGCAGTATTTTTGAAATGCTCTCACATGCCTGCAAACAGAAATGTTCTTTCTGGTCCCTAACTGCCAGAGAGGGGCTGTCCTGGGAAGAACAGAGCTGAGAAAATTCATGCTGGGAAAAGTCAGGTTGGTTGATGCCCCTGGCGTCTCAGGGCTTGGGGGCTCTGGGACACTGAGCTGATGCCTCAGTGTACACAGATTCTGGCTTTGCCTTTTGTCTGCCCAGCATGCTGTAATGCAGAAACACTGGCTTGTTTTTAAACAGTTAGTTTATGTCACTGCAAATGTCTACGAGAAATAACATTCTCTGAAGGAGTAAAGCTTCCAAAACACACTTGAACTTGCTGTAGAGTTGCAAGGAGAAGCAGGGCTGTGGGTCTGAGGTGACAGAACTACAGGCTTGGCCCCCACATGGACCCATTCTCAGCTCAGGGAAGGAATTCAGGAGGGACCCTCATCTCTCAGAGCTGCTACAGCTGTGTGGTGAACAGGTACCTCTGGGACCGAGGGTCACAGAGTGCAGTGACGTGTTTGTATCACTTTCATCCAAGCATCTCAAAGCACTTTGCAATCATTAATTAAACATCAGAATCCAGGAGGGATGAATAATATTAGCCAGCCAGTCTCTTCTGAATGTAATATTTCTCATAAATATTTAAGTGGTTTTTAAATTCTGTGTGAGTCTTGTTCTCACCTCACTGGAACAGTTGCTGCACTGCACCCCTGGGGAATGTGGGGTTTATCCAGCATCACACACTGACCCTGCAGCAGAGTGAGAAGAGCTTGAGCACTACACACTGCTCCCCTCAGCTGAGTCTGTGGCTGTCATGTTTACCTGTTTTCTCCCTACAGACACTCCCCACCCACCCCACGCTGTCTCTCTTTGCTCTAATCCCACCAGCAGCAATATTTTTGCAAGCTGTGGTTGGCAAGTAACAGATCCCATAGACCTCAGTGGAGAGAGGAGGCTCACCGGCTGTACTGGGTGCAGGTCATGGTCTGCAGGGACATGAAGTCTCTCTGAGGAAGTGCAAGAAAGGAAGAAAAGGGCCTCAGAAATCAGATGTTGAGAAGGACCTTTTCCACTCCAGTGGAAAGCCAAGAAACCTCAAAACCAAGTGCCTTGCATGTCAGTGATGGCTAGAAGTGTCCCTGTGAACTCTGATGGGTAAAGGATGCCCAGATGTATTGGAAAATTAGTGATTGTGTGTGGTATTGGAGAGAAGGAAGGACAAGTCTTGAACACAGCATGAAAACCGTATCTTCAAGCACCTGAATGTCAGTGGCTTCAAAGCCCAGGAGCTTTCTCTTTGTGACAGAATAGCTGACACCTTTTGAATTTGCTGAGGGGAATTTCTGATGCTAGATGTGGAGAGCTAGAAACAACCAGCCATCTGGTAAGGAGGCCTGGTGATTTGCCCCAACACAGCTATGTACAAGGTAGGAAGGAGAAAGGCTCCAAGGTTGTGCTAGGGGGGAGATACCTTTCTGCAGGCACTTGGAGTCTCTGCAGAAGCTTAAATTAGGAAGAAAGGATTCTCTAAGCAGATACCATGAAGGTTCATTTGCTGATCACAGTGGAAAATCAGGAAATCTCCAGAGATGTTCTTCATGAGCACATCCCTATATTTTGGTGTGAAGTCTGATGGAGAAAGACTAGCCACATGTGCTGGGAAGTCAGGGATGGCTCAGCAGCACTGGAGAGAGGGATGGTCCAAGAATTGCCAGCTGCAAAACTACATCACCAAAAGTGACAGGAGCTAAAGTGAGCCTAAACAAAACTAAGCCAATGTTAAAGATGTGTCAGAAATGCAACAGGCAGGAGAGAGGTGGCTGGGGGAGTTTTTAAGGACCCTGTATGGGACAGATATTACTTACTGCTTAATATTACTATTAATGATCTTGGCAAAAGGAAGCGGGAGAAGTTGGTGACAATATTTGTTATGATGCACAACTGGAGGGGTTTCGTCAGTACAGAGGGTCTGGAATATCAAACTGGAAGCAGCTTGAGGCCCGGAGCATTGAAGTCGGATGCAATTCAATAGCACACGCTGTAAGGTTTTGCTTCTGAGTAGTAGTTAGAAGAATTTTTGCTTTAACTTCCTTAGCTGAAAGCAAAGGGAAAAAAGGACCTGGCCGTATTAAGAGGTGTGCTGGCTTTGACTGGGATAGAGTTAATTTTCTTTGTAGTAGCTATTATGGGGCTATGTTTTGGATTTGTGCTGAAAACAGTATTGATAATACAGGGATGTTTTTGTTATTGCTGAGCAGTGCTTACATAGAGTCAAGGCCTTTTCTGCTCCTCACACCACCCCACCAATGAGTGGACTGGGGGTGCACAAGAAGTTGTGAGGGGACACAGCTGGGACAGCTGACCCCAACAGACCCAAGGGATATTGCATACGGTATGAAGTCATGCTCAGCAGTAGAAACTGGAGGAGGAAGAAGGAAGGGGGGGACATTCTGAGTGATGGCGCTTGTCTTCCCAAGTAACCATTATGCATAATGGAGTCCTGCTGTCCTGGGGATGGCTGATGGGAAGCGGGGTATGAATTAATTATTTCGCTTTGCTTCTGTGTGTGGCTTTTGTTTTACCTGTTAAACCTCCTTTATCTGAAGCCACAAGATTTCTCACTGTTACTCTTCCGATTCTCCCCCCCCCATCCCCCGTGGGGAAGCAAGTGAGTGACTGCGTGGGGCCGAGTTGCCGGCTGGGGTTCAACCACGACAACCGGTCACTGGAGAGCTAAATCACGGGTGTTCACAGCACAGAAGGAACAAGAGATGGATGTACCTGATCATGGAAACGCGGGTGGACGGGAGATACCCGTCACGCGTGGACACTAGATGGCGGCATCCGCCCGGGACAAGGAGATGCCGGGGAGGGAGAGGAGGGTGCGCGGCAGCAGACCCCAGCCAGAGGGACTTTTCGGGGCCCTGGGTGCCTGCGCTCATCTGGGTGTGAGGTTTCAAGGGGCTGGGGAATGCCTGACCAGAGGGTCCCAACTGAGTTCTTGCCAGCCCCCAAACGTTTTCACAGAATCACAGAATCATCTCGGTTGGAAAAGACATTGAAGACCATCCAGTCCAACCATTAACCTCACACTGGCCGTTCTCAACTCCACCAGATCCCTCAGCGCTGGGTCAACCCGACTCTTCAACCCCTCCAGGGATGGGGACTCCCCCCTGCCCTGGGCAGCCCATTCCAACGCCAAACAACCCCTTCTGCAAAGAAATACTTCCTAAGAGCCACTCTGACCCTGCCCTGGTGCAGCTGAGGCCATTCCCTCTTGTCCTGTCGCTTGTTCCTTGGTTCAGGAGACTCATCCCCCATCTCTGCACCCTCCTTTCAGGGGGTTGTAGAGGGCCATGAGGTCTCCCCTCAGCCTCCTCTTCTCCAGACTAAACTCCCCCAGTTCCCTCAGCCGCTCCCCTTACAACCTGTGCTCCAGACCCTGCACCAGCTCTGTTGCCCTTCTCTGGACATGCTCGAGTCATTCAATGGCCTTTTTGGGGTGAGGGGCCCAAAACTGAAACTTTATTAGGGAGTCTGCTGGTGCCTCCTCCTCTGTCCAACAATCTGTGTCTGCTTCCATGAAAAAAGGGGGATGGTGACCTGGTGGCATGAGAGGAAGACACCCAGTGTTTGTAAAAGATGAGGTGTTTGTAAAATATGAGGAATGCAAGAAACCTCAATGAGAATGAGAATTAATGAGTCCTTCCAAAATCTGCCCTTGTGTGTCACGTCCTGACATTTTTCTTGGACACAGAGAATGTGCAATGTCCTCTTACTGTAAGCTCCTCTGAAATCCATCCCTTCAGGTGGGAGTGACATCCATTTCAGAGTGCATCATATGACAGCTTTTGGAGCGAGTTGCATTGAACTGGCAGGCCAGCAAGATGGAAACCTAGGAGTAGGAGCCCTTGAACATGGTGGAGTCAAAAGCTATGGAACGACTGTCCTAGATGCCTTAGGTCTCGATGTGTGGCACAAGGTGCAGTACCTACAGCAGCATTGCCATAAAGAGATTCATTTGAGGGAACCTTTGGAAGGCCAAATGAAATACTGCAGACATTTTGGGTTTATTCATTGCTTCATCAAAGCATTGAAGAAGCCTGAGTAGTAAGGCAGGGTTTAGTTTGGTTTTTTTTCAGAATTGGTGTTGATATTGTTCCTACCAACCTATCAATCTGGTATAAAACTCAGTGTGCCTTAGTGTCCTAGATAATTCAAGATCTGGTTCTAATTTTTAAATGATTTTTAAAAGGCTGTGCAGAATGTACCAAGACCACAATAGATGTGTTGGTTCCATTTGCCTCTTTGTCAGATTACACTATTCTCTAGCACTTAGCCTCTCACTTGAAATCCTCACTTGAACTCAGAAGTCTTGGGTGCAGAACATCTGGCCCTAGTTATGAATTTTTTTCTGATAGTGTTGGTCTTTCTTGTCAAAAAAGATTAATTTGGGATTAAAGATCCTCTTCCCATTCCTTTTGAAGGAGTCAGATGCAAAGGAATTTGCATGCATAACACTTTCTTTGCCTTCCTTAACTGCTCCCTTCTACCAAAAGGATATCCACAGAATTTCCTGTGTTTTTCTCAAGCTTTCTGCTTCTGGTACACTGAAAATATTTATCTGATTTTTGCACCTGTAGCTTTATCCTTGTGGAACAGCATCAGGTATCTTTCCTTTGTATGACATTTGCTTTATTTGCTGTTCCTACTTACTGACCCCACTTGGGGCAGATTTCCAGATTTGTTTGCTTTGTTGTACAGACTCTTGGTCCTTCCACTTAATCTCTGCTGATTTGCCTTGTGCCATCTTGATTCAGAGGTATTTTTATAATTTCTAGTGTTGCACTGATCTGTTCTTTATCCTGCAGCATTTGGGAGGTAAATCTTCCTGTGGCCATAGGCATTTATTTCTGCATTGGTGGTGGCTGGCTTTCGAGCATTTTTCCTTGAGGTCTGTCAAACAAAGCAGTTCAGTGGCCACCCTTGTTACTTCTGTTGGTGCCTATATTTTGCCAGTAGTACTCATCTGCATGAAGTGCTCTGCTGGTTAGAAAAGCAAGACTGCAACATCCGTGAAGCTTCAGATATCATTCTCAGCACTTCAGAGCTGATGGAATTTGTATTTGTATTTATACACAACCATGTCTGAGGCCTCGCAGCCTTTGCACATGGCTTTGCCCTAACCTCAGCAACCATTGTCATCTCTATTACAAAGAAAGTATTTTCAGGACTTGCTACAGGTATTATAATGATTGTGGAAGTGTCTACTGCATACGCAGGTCTTGCAGTGTAACCATATATAATTACTTGAATGCCTCTGGTCAAACTGGCTCCAAGCATCATCAGTTCTTGGTAAAGATTCATGAAGCAGGAGCAACTGTGTTACAGTAAATAATCTAGTGCTCAGCTTGTGATTTACATCTTGAACAGCTCACACCTTCTCCTTGTCCCCTTGGAGCTGCAGGGTTAACCAGGGCCATGGATTGACCCTGAACGGTGGAAGCAGAGGAGGAGGATTAAAATTACAGTTGCCATCAGAGGCAGCAGTGGGGCCCAAAAGTATCTGAATTAAGACATGAGTTACTAGTGTTCAAGGAGGTAAGCAGCAAGAAGGCCAAGTATGTAGATGACATGGTTATTTCAATGTCAGGAGCAAGAGAATAACAAGAGCTTTGGAGACAAGTAACAAAGCTGTGCTCATCAGCAACAGGAAGGTAAATGAAATTCAGCATCACTGTTCTCAAAGTCATGTAGCTGGAGGGAAAATGTAAACTGCATAAATACTTCTAGGCTTTGGCTTACTGTAACTGTACCAGGTCAGGCAAGAGCCCCAGGTGTTTCACTGAGGACATGATTAACATCTCGGTACAAGCTCAGTGTTGTCAGTGGTGAACTACAGTCAGAAGAGCAGACAAGACATCAGGAGCCATGAAGTAATGCAGAGGAAGGCTCTATGCCTCCATGTAAACCAGCAGTGCTCCCCCACCAGGCTGTTGCCTCCTCTTTCAGAACAAAGCATCAGAAGACAGTTGACCATGCATAGAGATGGGCCTGCGCAAACTGTCAGGGTGAAAGTCCCCAAAATCTGGGATTTGTAGCTGGAAGGAAATAAGTCAGGAGGGGATGAGGAAATAAGAAAAAAGGGATGTGATAAAAGGTGGTAAAATAATGACCAGCAAAGAGACTGGAAGTCCCTCTTCTTTCAGCCTTTGTGACAGAGGATGAAAGCAGAAAGCTTTGAATTCAAAACTGATAAAGAGCAACCATTTTCACACAGTGAATAAGCAGGCCAGAGGACTGATGCCAGAGGAAGTCAGACAGCACAAGATAACAGTGAGATTTAAAGACAGACGAGGCACACACCTGAGCAATGAGAACATCCAGGCTGGTAACAGGCAATGTTAAGAGTATTCCCTACAAGAGGAGAGAGTATCTCATTGTGTATGAGAAGAGAGAGGAAACCACTGACAGGCACTGAGAGAATATGATAGGGTCCTGCTGAATACCTGATTGCCCCTTAGCCCCACTGGGCTAACCCACATTTTCTCTATCTCCAAAACATCTGGCAGAGAGAGGAAAATGAGACAGACAGATCATCCAACCTGAAGAAATTGCAGCATTATCATTTCTCTAGGAAGGTGCCTGGTATCAGCCTTATGTTGGTTCTGTTTCAGTATCTGAAATTGCATGGGACAGATGAAGCAGACAAGTCTACCTTGCACCTTGGCTGCGTTTCTCGTGGACTTGGTGGAGAAATGGGTATCATTTTCAGTAAAATACATGGCTAGCTGAGTAGCTAAAGAGCTGTGGAGTCCAGACATGTTCCCCAGTGTGGGCTAGTTGGGACTTTTGGGTGCTGCTCCACTGAGCATCTCTGATTCTGAGGTTCTCCGAGTGCACTCAGTACCTGTGTGCCTGTTGTGGTGGGAAGGTGAGAGCCACACAGCAAGAAGGCCTCTTCATCTGCCTGCTGAAATGACAAAGATCTGGCCTGGTAGGGAAGCCCTCTACTCAAGTCAAGAGAATCTTCCACCCTAAATTTTGAGGGCTTAATTTTTGTACTACTGCCTCCTTGAGCAGCCACAGCCTGGTGACTCATATGGAAGAAGCTATGCGTGATTCCCTTTACTAGCAAGGCTTTCTACTGGGGTGGCATGCAATGTCTGTTGAAGAGCAGTAAAACAGTCCTCCATGGCTGTTCGGAGAGGAGGTGAAGAGCATTCTCTGACTACATGAAACCTAATCACATTGAGGGTCTTGACAGATGGGACCTGGTGGACTCACGATTACATTACCAAGTACATCCTTAGCAGGAAGAGAGTGGCAGAGAGCCCTAACATCAGTTGAAGATCTATCAGGAAAATGTGAGTACTAAAGGAATAAATGAATGAATGAACAGGGACAGCCAGACAGGAGAAAAAAAAAAGACTCTGAAGAACATCTAAAAGGAGAGACTGAACCTGTGATTCTTTCTTCTCTAGTGGCATTTAATTTCCCTTTCCCCACTGTGAAAATGTCAGAAATGAACAGGCAACTTCAGTAAAACAGAACTGAAAGAAAAAGAGAAGGCAGCAAAGTCCTTAGAAGCTGCTTCACACAGGCAGAAGTACACCTGGCACCGTCAATAGGCGCTATCCTCCACAAGCACACGCAGGGGCCAGCAGGTTTTTTTGTCAGACAGATTTATTTTAGGTTGTAAAATGACTTTCTAATAAAATAAAATGCTCAAAATGTGTAACATGTGCAGTCCTCTGTGGGGCCCCCTCTGCCACTGAATGAGTGCAAGGGCAGGGCAGTACAGGGGGAGGGAGAAGAAAGTGGGCAGCGGGGAGAGAACACCATCGGGCTGCAGGGGAGATGGGTTCCAGCTGTTTCCCGCATCTAAGTGTCCCACCGGTGGAAGGCTGTGAGAGAGGCCATGAAGGAGGGGCAAAGGGTGGGAGAGAGAAGAGGCGCTGAAGCAGACAGTAGCTACTGGCTCAAATACTCCCAATAGCTCTGAAGCATCTGTGCTGCCTGGCACCTTACTGCAGCGGTGAGTCTTGTCTTGCCCTGTTTTGCAGCTTCCAGCCCCTCTGCAGGTGCAGAGCTCCCACAGCCTCCTGCTATGTTCATGTCATCCCTAGCACCTCCTGAGAGGTCTGCGTGGTGCCCATCCCTCTGCAGTGTGGCACACAGACTTTCGTCCTCCCATGCTGACTGGGCCTGGTGTCCCTGCTCCCATCAGCACTCAGTTTGCTGGATCTTCTCTTTTGAGTTTTTCTCCAACTCCTTCTTCGCCACAGCGACTGCAACCATCTCTGCCAGCGCTGGGAAGGCAGGAGGCCGTGCCTGAAAGGGAAGAAAGGGGCAATATCAGGCATGTGAGGGAGACTGAATGGCACAAGTCTGGACTTCTCCCCACCATGGAAGATATGGTCCTACTGCTTGCAACCATGCGGCTCCCAATCTCTCCAGGGAAGAGCCTCAGTCCCCTGTGCTGAGACCTGCAGTTTCTTCTGGGGAAGGCTGGTTCAACACTATTCTCTGTGGTGTCATGGGCATAACAAAGGCAGGACATGCTTAAGAGAGAGCAAAAAATGAACTGGGCAATGGTCAGGCCATTGTCAGCTTCAGTGGTGTGCCAGATTTTACAAAAACTTTTCAGAGAGAATAATTAAAGGCATGAAGATTTGTGCAAAACAAGATGAGAACAAATTAAAGACAGAACCGCTTTCACATCTTGCTTTAACAAGTGATTCTCTAGACAGTGGAAAAGAGGTAGATCTCAGGGCTCCTGATAACAGTAAAGAATATGGTGACACACAAATAATACAGCAAGAAAGATGAGATTGGTAAAAGAATGGCACAGTAGGCGTGATCTCAGCTAAGAGGAAGACAAATGATAAGCACAAGTCTTCAAAGATCAGTTGTGGGACCAGTCATTAATGGCACAGAGTGTGAAAGTGCTAATGAGATATGTAGCTGATGAAGTTGAGGATCCTCTTTTGGAAGAAAGAGAATGAAAATGTCACCCAAGATCCAGCTATTTTAGGAGAATGGAGCAGTGAACTGACAGGGTGAATGAAATGCAATAGTACCAACTGCAAGTTGTACACCAGTGCAAGAAGAGTGAATGTAATCTCAGAGAATGCCAACAGGAAAAGGGAGAGAACAAGAGAAGAGCTAATATCTTTGCTCAAGGCACCCCATCTGCACTCTCACCAAGGATGAGCCCACCGGGGAGACTGCGGAGAAGGGCATGAGGACCTGTGCTGCAACAGAGGAGCTTTGCTTGCTTGGCAAAGCAAGGCCGTGAGGACATGTACAAACGCTTTGATCTCCTGGCTGGATTAGAGCTGTTTGAGCTAATGTCTGGACACCCAGCTACCCTATTTCCTGCTAGCTGAGGCTTTACAGTTACACTGTCAAAGGGGTTCCTGTCCAAGGTTTTGGGCCAGAAAGGGTGGTTCTGACTGGACTTGCACAGTCTAGACAGTCACTCAGAAACTGTAGGTTTCTGCATCAGCTTATCCTTCACCATCAGTGCTAATTAAGGACTGATGACGAAGAACCAGTCACAAGTCGGTTTAGTCCTACCCACAGTGTTTTTTTAAAAACACCCATCTTGCTTTTGTTCTGATACTGCCTGTCTCCAGCCTCCAGCCACTGGGTTTTGCTAAGAATTTGCATCAGTGCTGTCACATCCTTCATCTTCAGCTCAAGGCAGGTTCAAGGCACCCAGCTCTTTCACCAGGGAAAACTCCCAACCTGAGATCGCCCTCAGCCCTGACCCCTTCTGCACTGGAAGGGGATTTTCACTGTGAGCCCTTTCCAAGAAGCTAAGTAGAAGGCAGCTACATCACAGCTACTCACGAAAGGTGTGTCTTGTTGGCAAAAGGTAACCCTGAAGGAAGAATTTGCTATGTAATTAATTTGCAGAGAAACAGTATGAACACTGCAGAGAAATGGTCTGACTTGTTTGCACAGTTTGTTCCAGTGGCATGCTGGGGAGGGATCAGTCCTGGCCTGGTCTCTGGGATCATAAAGGGAAGGCAGAGTTTTCAGAAGATGAGAGATCCTGGAACAAGGTGAGCAAATGAAGGGCAATAAGCTGCCAGAAGAAGACAGCCGAGGTGTGAGGCCTGAGCCAGCAGAACTGCATCGAGATCAGCATCTGGGGACCAGGAGACATTTGTATGGAACAGGAGACTGTTACATCAAGGCATCCAGGTAAGGAATAAGAGCGAGGACAACTACAAAAGCTTGGAAATTAACCCTCCTCTTACAGCATGGCTTGATCTCTGGGAGAATAAACAAGAAACTCTTCAAGGCTGAGCTGTGATTGTCTCCTAGGGGGTTTTACCCCTCCTTGGAAGTGTCTGACCTGCCCCCAGACAAATACCACAGTTAGGCAGACCTGCTGATGCCCAGGGTACAGCTTTCACTACATGTACGTGACAGCAGGCTGCCTGAGCCCCATTCTTCCTCTGGCTGCTGTGCCCCTGAGACATTTCACTGCTGTCTCTAGTGTACCATGGTGAAGGTCAAATAAAGGTGGATGTACAGGAAAAATAACAGAAATGGTGTGATGGACACTTACTCTTTTTTTTAGGGCCAGAGCCAGAACACAGAACGTAAGCAGGAGGAAGAGGGTGAGTGTGAGCCCAAAAGTAGCCTGTCCACTGAAGATGATGGGCGGGCTGGAAATCTGTGCACCTGTGAGGAGGAACCATAGTTAAGGACAAGGGGAAGGTCGAGTTTGCACTGAGTCAAGGCTGGGATTGCACAAAGAGAGGCAAACTGGGAAAAGGTGCAGGGAACTGCAAGGAGCAACAGGAGGAACTGGTGAGAGCTAAGACACGATGACAACAAGATGGGATCTGAGCAGTCAAAGGGGAGAAGGATGGTGAGGCTGGAAGAGGAAAGGGAATTGAATAGGGTGAGAAGAAGGGATCAGTTACAGATCCATGGGACACGGTACCTGTGATCTGCAGCCCATACTCCACTGCTCCCAGTCTGCCTTCTGGGCCGTGTACACTGCACTCCCATGTGCCCATATCCTTTTGTGACACACGGAGAATTTCCAAGGTAGGGCCCATGTGGGGTCTCTGGCCCTCCACGTTATGAGAGGCAGCCACAGCCAGCTTGCTGTTAGTGGGGGATGAGTTGAGGTGCTTCCACTGGAAATGTTCATGTCCCCGGGGATGTGTGAGGCTGCAGATGAGCAGCAAGCGAGATCCCTCAGAAACTGGTCCTTGGATGCTTGAAGTGACTGCAGCACAGGAAAAAAATACTCTCAGAAAAGGCTACAGGCAGGTCCACTTCTCCTTCTCATCCCTCCTTCTTCTATTACAATCCTCCTTTATTGCTTTCTCTAATTTATTTTATCTTCCACAGTCTTAAGAAGCTAACTTACCCAGGAAAACCCCTGCTTTCAGCAGAGTCCAGGGCAGTCAATGCCCTGAATAGAGACCTTGTTTCCCGCCCTGGGAGCAGGAGCAACTCACGCTCACTGCACTGATGTGTGGGGAGGTTTATCTGCAAGCAGTGGGGAACCCTAAAAGGGTGATGCACCTCCTTGTGTCTCCTCTCACCTGTAACCACTGCCAAGGTCACGTCCCTGCTGATTGTCTTGCTGCCAACAGAGACAGTACAGCGGTACTGCCCTGCATCATCTGTCCCCACCACAGGGAGACGAAGGTGGAAGCTTCTGCTGCTCGAATTCTGGGAGATGCCCCTGTCTTGCAAGTGTCCTCCTGCGGGGCGGCTCCAGTGGGCTGTCACCACATTGATCCCAAGGGCACTGGGAAGGTAGCTCAGGGTGCACAGTAGATCAGCTGCAGAGCCAGCTGCAGCATAGACCATAGGGTTGGTTGGGCCATCAAAACCTGAACCAGAGAGGGAAGACAGCATCGGGTGGTGGTTGGAAAGAGTTCTGCAGGGAGGTGACTGGCTTGGGAAGCGAGGACAGGGTGGGAGCTGGGGAGCTGGATCCACCGGAGTTGGTCAGTCACACTAAAGGGAGCAATTTGGGGATGCTTGAGTAGCAACACAGAGGCTGAGCTCACCTAGAATTTGCAGGTTGTATGTGGCAGAAATGATCTCATTATCAGAGTATCTGAGCTGGCAGCGCCAGGAGCCAGCATCACTCATGGCAGTATGGAGGATGGAGAGAGCCCCATGAGAGGAACAGAAGGACCCAGAGGTGGGGACTGAGCGCCCATTGTGGAACCAGCGAGTCTCCACGAGGCTGGCCCGGTGGCTAGAGTTGCAGCTCAGAAAGAGTGGCTCATTTTCTACTGCAGGGCTGGGTGGACTGAGGGTTACTGCAAGAAAAAGAAAGTGGTGGGGGTGTGTGTGAAACCTAGGATCACAGGGGGACTACCAAACCATCCCTTTGTGCCCTTCCTGTCCCAGCTTTGTCCCTCAGGCTGTCTTCTCTCCAGAGCTGAGAGCAGACAGCAGGAAGCTGTGAGCTTTCAGGGGGCTGCTGCCTGTACAACAACCTGCCCTGGCAAACACATCATCCCCACCCCGTCCCACCATTACCACCTCCCCAGACCTAAAATCAACATTCTCTAGGGTTTCCATCTTCTCCTACCTGTAATTACCCCCAGTTCGACCTGGCAGGTCTGGACCTCCATGTTGTATGTCACCTGTGCCTCATACAGCCCGGCATCCTCGCTCCGAACCGGGTCGATTTGCAGGGAGAAATTGCCGTGGCGTAAGGCAGAGTCCTGCACTGACACTCGGGCCCTCATGGGCAGTGCTGTCTTCCGGAGGCCCGAGTACCCCACCTCCAGCACCATGTGTGGCTCCTGGTGGGCGCTGGGAGGGGGACAAGTGAGTAGTTTGGGCTGGAGGCAAAGGTGAGATCAAGGGATGGGGGGAAGGAAGGAAGGAGGGAATGTGGGGAAGGAGAAAGGGTGCTTAAAGTGTCTCCCACCCTCCCCAGTTCCCCAACAAGGACACAGATCTGTCCTGGCCTTGGCATACCTTCCCCCATGCCGCTTCCACAGCACAGATGTCTTGTCAGGCTGATGCTTCCAGCTCTTCCCCATCTTTCTGGGGCTCAGGTGGCAAGGCAGCATGGCTGAACTCCCCGCTCTGGCCCACACTTTCTGCTCCTCTGCTACTCCTGGTAGGATGAGGCCAGCTGTAACGAGATGGAGGGTTGAGCAAAGGGTGGGGCTTATGGAGCAGAGGGCAGTATCTGCCCATCTTCAGTGGGGTTAGAAGGGCACAAATTCTCCCTTCCAGACCTGACAGGGACCAGCTAACACCCAGACTCGTTTTACTGAGCTACTCTGCCCTCCCTGATATGTTCAGCCCCTCTTACCATTGAAAGACAGCAGAGTGAAGGTGAGGAACAGCACCAGGGACACTGGCCTCATGGTGACATCCAGGAGAGGTGAGGGGCTGCGTCTTCTCACTCGGGTCTGTGCTTGATCAGTCCAAAGCTTGAAGAGATCAGCAAAAATGAGGTATGGGCAAAGATGTTAGAGTGAGGGATGAGCCAAGGTGGGTCGGCTGGACATGCTTGCCCTCATGCAGTCTCTCTGATCAGAGTATTTTCCTAGATGCCCTTATATTGCAGGTGGGCAGCTAATTTCCTCGTATCACTAAGAAGATGCGTCATGACAGAGAAACCAGTATAATTCTGAGGCACGTGAAGGCAGAGCTGAAGCCAGTGAGAGAGAGGAGGGAGGGACCAGAGACACTAGTCTAAGCATCTTTTAGTGGAAATTCTTTGGGTCGCTGTTGTTTTTCTCACAAGTTTCGCTACTACATAGACAGTGGAAAAAGTGTAGAAGACACTTCCCAGCAAGTGCCCTTCATGTTTTTCTTTCATCTCTTACCTTTTTTGGTTTGATCTTTCTGCCTTTTACAGCTTCTCTTTAATTTTTTCAGGGCTTTTGAGAACATGTTGGACATTTTTCTTCTTTTTGTTGTTGTTGTATCTTTTTTTCCCCCCCCCCCCCCTTCTTTAATCCTTCAAATGTGCTGACTTCTGGGCTTTTTCTCACTGGCCAGCTCACAGGCAGCATGATGAAAGGCTCCAACCAGGGCGTATGTGAACCATCAATCCAGAGTCTGGGGGGAATACAGGACAAAGATGAGGTGGTCCGAGGAGACAGAGAGGAGCATCCAGGAAAAGCAACCAGTACTGAAAAGAGGGGCTGCATGCTGTGGCACTGCAAAGGGTGTGAGGAAAAGATCCTCCTTCTCCAGCAGTGCTGGGGAAAACCCACCCGAGCTTAGGTGCTGAGGGGGCTCATCCTAGCCCCTGTGTAGCTGCTGAACTTTGAATAGGGCAATACATTTCCATCCGTGTGCCTCATTCTGGGGCCCCTTTTGCCTCAGAGAACCCCCACTGTTGTGGCTCACACTTTCCAACAACCCACTGGCTCTGACTCTTTTAGACTTAATCAGCCCTTCGTGATTGGTGTCAGACACCCAAGCCCCTCTGCGGCTCATCCCCTGAGGGCAGGGCTGGGGCTTTTCCTGGGGGTGAGGGAAGGGAGGTGACTCAGAGCAGCTGCTTCTTCACTGTGGAAGAATCCTTGCTCACTCTCTAGTTTTCCTCAGCTGGGCTGGTGAAGGTAGAGGATAAAAGAGAGCAAGGGGTACGCCTTGCTTTGACAGCTCCCTGTTCTGGTTACAGCTCTTGTCTCTTTTATCACACATGGCTCTTCAGCCTCCTAAGGAGCAGAATCAGTGTATGGGAACCTGGTGCAACCTCCTGTCCCTCGACGTCCCTGGGGGACTGCTTTGTAGTGGTCCTTCGTGCCCTCTGTGTTACACAGTCATGGGATTGCATGAGAGAGGAAGAGAGGAGAGAAGATGGGGGAGAACTTGTGACAGTTGGTAGGAGGTGTTTTTTCCTCCTGTTCAAGAAAAACAGTTTGTGGTGCCCAGTCCAAGTAGAAAACATCAACCTCTCTTTCCCCTGAATCAGCAGTGCGAGAATGGTGTGAGTGTGTGGGTGAAGATAAGAAGGGAGATGGAACCGTGGTGTGGAGACACGTGCAGCTCCTCAGCCTTGCATCATCTGCTCCCCCTCCCCTGGCTTCGCCCAAGGGATGTGCCGAGCTCGCTGCTCTCCCCCTCCATCCCGACCCGCTCTGCATTCAGCATGGGCACCCTGGCACTATTTCTCTCTAGTCACCAAAACCACCTTTAACTGAATCTGTGCTCTAGGAAATGCTTGCTTCTTGTAAGACCCAGCATAGGAGAGAGGCGTATCCCCATCCTGCTGCTGCTTCCCCAGCAGCGGTCGAGAGGGGGTGATGTAAGTGACAGGAGGTGTCTGGGCACTGGGGGACATCTGGGGCCGAGAGGTTATTATGCCGAGTGAGCATGTTGTGAAATGAAAGTTTTGGAGGCACTGTTTTACTCAGCACCAGGCTATCTTTAGCAAAGAAAGACACCTATGACGTTTTTCTCTAATGACCCATTTTAAATGCTGACTCCCTTGAATGGCACTTTCATCATCTCCCAGAACAGGACCCCGCCACAGAAATAACAGTGACTGAAGCAAGGTCAGCATGGGGGCATCTTCTCAGAACCACCTGTGTGCATCCCTGAGGCAGAGCCGCTGACAGGAATGTGTGGGACTCTGGCAGAGCCATGGGGAATGGGGTGGGCTATGACAGCAGTAGCCCAGGACAGGGATACAGAAGCCCATCTCACTAAATACTCCTTTGTCCATGTTAGGCATTAGCTAGCTTCAGCCAAGGTTCCAGATTTACCCGCAGCAGTCACTCTGAACACAACCTTAATACATGGCTTTTCTTGTCTCTCTTGACATGTCTTACGGGTGCAAACTATGCTTACCAAGGAAAATAGGAATAGAAAACACTGTTCTGCAGTATCATTGAGTTAGTCTTGCTGAAGGAATTTTCCATTGCGTTTCCAGATTTCTGTGATACCATGTTTTTCTTTAAGCGTTTCCACTTTCATGTTCTGGTCCTTGCAGCATCAAGTCTGAAGCTAGTCACAATCTTCTGCTTTATGCTGACTTTTTGAGGTGCTTCATGATTTATTTGCAGACTTTAACCAACCTTAGAAATTGTGCTGTGACTTGAAGACTGGGTTATCAGCCGTGCAACTTGAGATCAGATGGTATAGGTGTTCCTGAGATAGAGTGCTCACCAAAAGGACCTCATGTAAATATCCTGATTGCTGTTTGCCCAGAACTAAAGCAAACATAACAAGCAAAAAGAAGTTACTAATAAGAGATAACTCATAACTTTGTAGCAAGGGACTGTAAACAGAAAGCAGCCACGCCTGGGGAGGCAAAAGGGAAGGTCTGGCAGGGGACCTAGTGTGAGCAAAAGCTGCCCGGCAGGGTGGTACTCGACAGGCACCACGGTTTTCAGGGGTCAGACTGGGATTAACTGAGAGGCTTCTGGCACTGACTGGGAAGCTCAGGGAGCTAAAAGAGATCTAAGTTCAGCTCCAGAGGGGAAGTAGTGGAACTGCCCTTCCCTGGGCATGCAGAACAGAGGCAGTGGTTCCCAAGTCAACATGTTCTGGCTGCAGAGGGGCCAAGCATCAGAACACTAAACCAGAAAATGCTGGTGCCCGTGGCTTGGCAGGCTTTGAGTGAGATGCACAATGTGGAAGTGTGTTGAAATAGGCACCCCTGAGGAAGAGGGATGCAAGCCACTCTTCCCCCACAAAGGGCTGTGATGGTTTCTGCCAAGGTGCCAACCTCAGATCCATTCTGTATATGAAATTGCTCAGCTTCTCTAAGTCCAGGGTGGGTACCAAACATGCTTCCTTTCTCGTGGGAGGAAGCGGCTGCTCCAGACTTCTGTCCCTCTGTGATGCCTGGAAGCAGCATGTTATCTTCCCAGGGCCAGGGTATGCCACGCATCAGAGAGTGGTCTTGGAGGAGGGACCCATTAATCTGGGGTGACACATCCCAAAAAGGGGTGAGGAGAAGAGGATTAGAAAAGAAAAAGTTCATGTGTCCCAATAGATCTAAGAAAAAACAAAATGTGCCTCTGCAGAAGTGCTAGCAGGAAGGAGAGTGGCTGGCTGCCTGACATTTATTGGGAAGCTCTTCTAAAAAGATCTTTTTTATAGGATTTGCTGAATGGGCAGGGCCTGAGTCACTGCAGGTCTCTGATGTGGAGCTGGGTTGAGTCCAGCAGTGGTCTGCTTCCCCAAATCACATGTGAACACCTTTAGGAAAGCATAGCTTTATGAAGTCTTAGGACAAATCTGCAGCCTCTTTCTTTACGGTGCTAGAAGGTCAGTGACCTTTGTATGACAATCCTCGGCAGATAGCTGAATATCCCAGAGAAACCTGAATTAGAAAGTCAGGAACAACACTGGGGGGTGCTGACTGAAGCTGTGGGCTGCATGTCTGCTAAAAAAACCACAGTGATTTAATCACTGAAGAAAATCTGCAGCATTTATGGGCATATTTGGCAGCTAGCATCTTGTATCTGGCCAGCATTAGCTGTAGAGAAGTGTGTAACTGTTCTTTCAAAAGGCTTCCAGATCCCTCGTGGTGGGGAGATGCGATGCTGCAGGACGCTCTTTGGACATCCACAGCTACCTGTGGAGATGGTGGTAGATATTCGGTACCTCAGCCAATATGTTGTTAAGTGGTGTCTTTGATGCTGCAGGATGTCTTTGATGCCACAGCCTCTGTATTTTGCAACACAAAGGGTGAGGTGGATCAACGACAAAAATCCATGCAGCACGCTAGGTTACATTTTGACTCGGTTCTCGTTGCAGTGTTCATGCCGTGCTTTTAATCCACTGGAAAAATATGCAATAGCCCAAACATCCCAGGGCTGCAGTGAGTTTTCTCAAGAGCAAAGAGGTACCCAGGAACCCAATGCATGCAAGGGATGGGAGAAGCATGTCAGCTGTGAGGAGGAGGCTCACAGTGACCTTGACACTGAGGTGAAGGAGTCGGGCACTGACCCAATGTGCCACGTGTCACTGAGTGACTGCAGCAGTAGCAGAATGATCTTAGAAGATTCCCTTGACTCAGGCATGAGCTGAAAGGATCTGAGCAGTGCTCTGATAGGAGCTGAAATTTGGTCTGAGAGTGGGACTCTCAAAACATGGTTTTTCCAGGGGTAGATGAGAAAAAAAGTCTGACCATCCACAGGCTCCTTGGTCCACGGAGGGCTGGAAGCTCCAGTGCTGACAGCAGAGCTGGGTGACCAACTAGCGCTGGACATCAGGGGCAGTCCAGAAAGCGACTGGGAACTGGCAGAAATGGCCAGCAAACAAGAACTCTGAAAGAGCTGCCAGCACCAAGACTGTTGGTAAGAGTGGTGTCAGGACAGGCTGGGAAGATGATGCTGGATGTGTAGTGAAACCAGGGCTCCCAGAATCCCCCAACAGATTATACGCAAGCCCCTTCTTAGGTGTGGCTGCCTCGGTTTGCCAGTCTCTTGACAATTTTGCAAGGAGACTGTTTGACTGCTTTTCCAGAGAGATGTTTTGGCCTGGGGATCTCCAGAACCCATGTGGTTTGTGTCTGCTGGTGTAAGACCTTCCAGCATCTGATCTGGAGGAATATTGGTGGTGTCCTGGGTGCCAAGAGACAGATAGGCTGATCCACATATGCCAGGCTCAGATCCCCATTGCTGCTGTTACTCTCAATTGACAATACAGCGAGTAGCCCCTCAGAGAAAAACTGCCACAGAAGGATGTGCCTTCTGCTCATGGGACTGGAATCTTCTCTCTGTCTGACTCGTAGCAGCAGCGTGGGTCCCTCTGGCACAAAAGAGGCACCTTGGACTTGTTTCAGATGCTGGGGGATAAGCATTGCACAGGGCACAGAGGACTTCAGCTCTAGGCTTAGTAGCATGTGTCCTCAGGAACTGTGAAAAAGTAGATCTGGTCCATGTGCTGTGTTTTCACAGTGTATCATGCAGGAGAACATAAATCTTATGGTACACTGGAGCTCTTGGAAGCTACAGGCAAATAGATATTAATAAAGAACATGTTCTTTCTTAGTGAGAAAGCTATGTATAAAAAAGTAGAGGGTAACTAAAGGAGCATGTGATGCTATGAAAAGTCATTTGCAGAAGAATACAATCTCTGAGAAGGTTCATGTGGACAATGGCACAGCAAGGAAGGGAGACAGCAGTGCTCCAGAATACTCCTGAAGTGAATAAAGTCTCTGATTTGGTAAACCCCAACCACTTTTCTTTTAACAAAAATTGCTACGAGGGAGATGGTGCATTTTTAAACTGAAAGGGCTCATTGTGAATCAAAATGGATTTATTCTTTATAGTTTAGTTTTCAGCTGGATCAATTCTCTGATGCTCATCAGTGTTGACAAAAGAGAGGCAGCAGGAGAGATGAAAGGGAAGACAGGATTGCCCCTTTCTGCAACACTATGCATTTGTGATGGATTAGCATCATTGTGTGACAGACTACAATTCAGAGTGTGGTGGCAGCTGAGCTGTTTTTTTCAATTTTCTCTCCATTTGGCACCTCATGGCAGGTAACAGCCTGCATCATTTTGTAAGATAGCTTCTACTGCCCCACTAAAGTAAAAATGCAAAATCAAACCAACCTACTTGTTAGTCACAGCATCACAGAAAGGTTCATGTGAGAAGGGTGACTCTCAAGCTAGACTGGGTTGCTCAGGGCCTGTCTCAGGCAAATTCTGAACACCTCCAACTGTGGAGATTCTCCAGCCTCTCTGAAAACCTGTTCCACTGTTGAAATACCCTCACAGGAGAGACTTTTCCTTGTGTCCCATTTGTTGCAAACTGTGAGCCTTGCCTTGTACCCTTTCTCTGTGCCCCTCAGAGGGGCGATCTTCTCTCTAACCCACGTTGGGCAGTAGCAGGCAGCAGTTAGCTGCCCCCACTTCTTCAGGCCAGACAAATGCCCCCTGTCATGTGTCATGTCCTCCACCCCACAACCATCTTATAGATTTCTGCTGGACTTTCTCCAGTGTGTCAACATCCCACAGTATTGCAGGTGTGGCTTTTCATGTGCCATGAAGATGGGATTAATCACTGCTTGCTGTGTTCTTGCTAACAAAGTCTGGCATTTGGCTAGCCTTCAGCACTGCAAAGAGACCCTGCTGGCTCTGGAAGCACTGCCATCCTCACCACACTGAAAGACAACTGGCTATCACGGCACATACAACAGGCTTTGTTGGTGTAAGGGCTGGCTCTTATTTACTTTCAGAGGGGACTGGGACCAAAGAAATGGAACTACACTTCTGTGTAAAGGGGCTTTAAAATTCCCAAGAAAGGGTGGGACCTCCTGTGTCACGATGAGGGCTGGGAGAGTTCTGGGTTCCAAAGACGGAGACCCAACAAACTAAATACTAGCAGGTTCTGCCAGGAGTCAGTCACTTGAGTGCAATTAAGACCACATTGGGAAAATGTGGGTTTAAGCTCAATTTCTTTGGTTTGGTGCTGTTTATAATTTTTCCTGGTTCTAAGAAGGTTCTGTTTGCAGATGTCAGGTCCTGTTCTCCAGGCAGTGAACAGGCCACGCTGAGCAGTGCTCTCTCCATTATAACAGGCTTCTCTGCCAGGTGTTTCTCAGAAAGCCACAAAAGACCAGAGCACCCTCTCTAGCTGTACAGTGTGTGTGTGAGACCAGAAGATAAAGCAGTTAATTCTTTTGTGTCCTGTGTAAATACTTCAGAGTCTTTACTGATGAGGTGAAAGCATCCTAGAAATTCAGACTTTGAGCTTCCAGTGCTAGACTGCCACATGATTTGTTCAACATCCAACTGCTTTCTGATGTCCATGGCTGTCTTATGCTGCCAAAATGTGGTTAGGAGGGCTTCACAGCTCTGCAGGTGTGTCTGTCTCTCCTGGCATGGTGCATACTTTGTATTTGTCAAGGTTAATGGGAAGCAACTGCCTCCTAAGACCCCTGGTAAAATCACACTTAGAATTAAAACATAAGGTTATATCTTGAGTATGTGGATCACACTTCCAGAACAGAATACAGTATCCTGAGAAGACAAGACTCCAGGGAGTACATGATAACATGCTGTATAAAATGGGATCTCAAAGAGCGAACAGATTGTGTTACCTCTGTTTACAGCACAAGCTACTGGAACATGTCTATGATTCAAAAAAAAGGATGTGGAAAAATGGAAAAGGATTTAGAAGAATGGTACAAAAAAACCTGACTTGGGGCCTGAGATTTTGCTTTCAAATGTACAGAACTTGAGGTGTTTGATGTATTTTGCCTAATCCAAAGGAAACAGTGGTGAGCTCACACAGCAATTTTTACTGCAAACAAAGGGAAATTCATTTTATGTGTCATAAAGATGGTAAAATTATTGTTAGAGGATGCTGTGGAGACCAGGTGTATAAATTAGTTCAAACAGGGATTGGGTAATTTGTGGAGGATCAGTTCCTCATTGGCTTTTCAATATGACAGCCTGGCTATGACTGCCAGCTCAGGATGTCCTTACTCCTGTCTACAGGAAGCTTCTGTGTGATGCCTTGACTCTCAGTGCCTTTCCTTAGGGATCTTGTATTGGCCATAGCAGAGCACTAGGCTAGAGAGACCATCGGTACCACCATTTTTACATTCACAATCTATCTTTGATATTTTCTTCCCATGAGGAGAAGATGTGAAAAATAAGCAGGTTCTCTACTCCAGTGGAGGAGCATAAGGATGACCAGTGGCTCAACATTAAAACCAAAATCTGGCTGGAAATGAGATACATGTTTTTCACACCAAGGCTCTGACACAGAGAAGAACTCTTGTGGTGGCCCCTTCACCACCTGCCAACTGTTCACATGAAAAGTGGTCTGTAGCATCCTCTTGCTCAGCGCTAGGATATGAGGCTCTCTGCAAGAAGCTGATCACCATCATGAGAATAAAACACTGTCTATTCATAATTCCCCAGGCTTTTCTCTCACTCACAGCCCTGACTGGAGGGCTTCCCTGAGTGCATGTGGGCCCTTTTTAAGACTTAGGAAAAAAGCCAGCTGGTCTTGCTCTGCAAGGAAACTCCATCTCAGGACTGGGAAACAGCAGAGGAGCATGGCTGCTGAGCTGAGGCACATAATCCACAAGGAAAAGGAAGGAAAAGAGTTCTGGACTCGAGCTGAGGTGGTAGTGGCATGTGGCTGTGGGGACTTTCCCCAGGGTTTAGCAGGGACCTGCTGTTTTATCCCTAGCTACAGGTGGTCAGAAGGCTCATTTGTTCCAGACTTGAAGGAGATACAGGGGTTTATCTTTTTTTCTTTTTTAAAAAAATGTTTTTATTACTATCATTTTCTTCTGTGTGTTGTTATAAGGTCAAAATAAAAGTCACTCTGAAAGACTTGTAGCCTCCAAGGTTCTGTGTGCCTCCTGTCTGAACTGTAAGACCAGACCAGCTTGTGCAGAGGAGGAAATACAGACAAAATGGTCCAGTCATGAGCCAAAGTAAAGTTCAGAAGCCTTAATAATGGAAAATGAGGCTACAGGCAAAATACTGGCTCAAAAGTAGTTACTTAAAAGAAAAAAAAAAATAAAAACACCACCCAAGACTAACAGCGTTTCCTGCCTTGGTCTGTGAAAAACAAATGTTTGGTGTAAATATGAAAAACAGAGAACTCCTCAAAGCAAAGGGGCATGCTCATTGAAGGGTCAGAAGATTACCTGGAAACCTTCCTAGGTGCTTAAGAGTGGTATTCCACCTTACTGCTGCTCTTGTGAGGAAACTGATCCAAGAGACTTTCCCAACTTTGCCTTCCTGTCTCAGTGCCACTGGGCATGACTGCCTCTGGCTTCACACTCACCTCCCCATGCACAATTTGTGATAATATGGCCCTTCATGGGGCTGTAAGCCAGAGCAATGTAAACATTAGGTTTAAAAAGAGGAGGAGAAAAAAAGGTGCGTGTGTAATTAGAACAGGGAATAACTCAAATGACTTCCACGGCAGGTTACTACAGCAGTTGCTCTAGCACAACTGAGTGGATGAGAAACTGTGCTGAAGAGTGAAAAGGACAGAAAACTTTTAAAATACCATTGCTGTCATGTAGAATTACACTCTGGATGACGAGCTGATACCTGTAAATGGCTCTGGGAGACGTGGACAATCCAAGCGATGTCCTAAACCCAGCTGACAGTGCAGCACTGACAGATTTTAAGATATCATACTTGGGGCAGCTGCAGTTGGTTGCTCTGGGACTTGTGGACCTGCCAGCTAAACCCAGAAGTTTGTTTACGCAAGAAAATTCTGCAACTGTCAACCCTAAAACAGGTTCTTGAGAAAGTTGCAGTGATCTCAGGTACTGGCTCTGCTGCTGGTTCTTGACAACCAACTGGAGTTGTAGACAGGGAGAAAAACAGGCCCTTTACTTCATAAGGGGGAACAGTCAAACTCCAAGACCCTACCTAGGGGATCAAATAAGGGAGGGGAAGCTCCTGGGAAAGGGTTCAGAATCAGTTACATGTGAGAAGAATGTAAGTAAGTGGTGTGAATGTGCCTTTCTAGTGGAGGTCCCCTAGACCTGCCTTGGACTCTCTAGGCAAAGGACCGTTTCTCCTGGAAGCCAGAGAGACACCCGTGTGTGTGCAAATCAACCTGTGGGCAGCAACCAGGACAAATCTGATGCTGACTGACCACACAGGGCCTTCTCAGTTCTCCAGGTTTGAGTTAGGCCTCTAATAACGCCGGCAGTGTGATCAGAGCCGTTCCTGGTTCCCCTGAGAGACAGCTCACAGCATGCTCCGTGCCCGGCATTTTGGGTAGAGACACTCGGATGGAGATTGCTCACAGTATTTCAGTCGAGTATTTACAGACATTGTAAATTCGGTTGCCACCAGGGGGCCCTTGAGGCAGGAAAGCTGTAGAGCCTGGCTTAAAGGACTCCAGTAATTCCTCTCCCAGTAATAAATCTTTTTGAGAGGATCAGGAAAAGCAACATAAGGTGCACCCACCAAGCTGAAAGAGTTATCAGTTTGAGCTACATTTGGTTGTGCTGCTTATTTTCCCAGAGAGGTGCCCTTTTTCAGCACAAGCAGAGGTCTTGAAAGAAGAGATTGGGGCTTAGCCTTTGTGTCCCAGGTAACACAGAAGGACTGGGTCCTGCTGGGGTCTTCAGTGATGAGAGCACATACAGCACTGAGATGTTCTGATGTATAGCAACTAGAACACCGCAGATGTCACCACTATATCCCAGTTCCACGACTGCAGTGTTCCTTCTTGTCCGCAGTCTGGTACCCCATCAGCCATTTGTAAGCTTTTCACCCTTGGTCGTAAAAGTAAAAGCAGCACTGGGGAATACTGGGCCACATATAGGAATCCTGCCACAGATGGAAGCCCTTAAGTAAGGATTTGATCTGGAAACCCTTTAAAACACAGAAAAACTGAGGTGGAACAAGATCTGCTCCCAGCAAGAAACTACAGTTAACACAGTGCAGTTAACATAGCAGTGCTGTGCAAGAACACTTATTTCTACAGCTATGAAAAGGGATTCACAGACCCTGAAGCGGTTTGTATTTTCTTTAGTTACAAGCAAAACCTCATGACTCATTTGAATTACAAGGCTGGTTTTCCTAAACTTCTCTACTGAATCTTCTGTGAAATTTACCTTGTGGAAAATGGGCAAATTCCCAGCTCAGATCTGGGCCCATATCTACCGTGCCGGAAGCACAGGAGGTTTGTTGGAGCCATATATGACAGCATGAGCTGTTTTCAAGGCTGGATCTGACATAGGAAAAGATTTAGAAGTACCATTTAAGAACTGTCCTTCACACAGGAAAACAGCAACTAGCTCTAAGTTGGAATTTCTGGTAGGCTTATGGACAAGCCTAAGAGAGCACTACCTGTGTTCATGCTTGTGGAAGTGCTGTCCAGCAAAGACCCTTTTGTGAAGTCATTTGGATGTGCAACAACAGGAAAGCTGCTGAAGGACTTTGCTGAAGGATGCTTCAGGTAAGGGCCTTTGAAAATTTTCATTAAAAATTATGCAGCCTAATAAATGCATCCTAAAATTGTGGGCTAATTGCTGTAAAACCTGGGAAAGTCTCTACCTGAGCTGTCAGAGAGGTATTGGCAGACACAGGTAATCACAGAGCTCTGGAAGCTGACTATTTTTGCTACATGTTACAGTCTTTACTGGTTTTAGGATCTTCCATCCTGAATGCATGAAGTCCCGGTAACATTTTGGACTACAGGACAAGATTCTTCATTGCAGGACATGTGGCCAAACACCCTGCTGACATTATGACACCGCTTAACGGATTAAATTATTAAGTTGAGAATAAAGCATCTTGAACTCCACTAGGACACTGGAAAATTTCAGCTAGACTTGTTGAGACAAAGTGTGTAAGATACATGGTAGAGAATAGGAACAATAAATGTCACTATAAAAAATGCTGGAGATCTGTAGAATGTGCAGCTCCTACAGACCCTCGATGACAAGCAGCATCAGCCAGATATCACCCACAGCACATACAGGGGTCATATGCTCTTCGGTTCTCTTTAAGGGGTGATTTACAGCAAGTCACACCATCATCTGCCATAGCCTGCCTGCACAGGTACATCTGACAAGGTGAAGCTTGTCTGCTCTGATATCCCAGGCCTCCAAAGCTTAGCTAAGCTTAGATCTACTGTCATGCACAGATACTTCCATCTGGGATTCAGGCTTCCTGAACAGCCTGAGATGGGAAAGCATCCTCTTCTGTGTCTGACAGAAAATGCCTCCCACAAGAGTGAAGCTGTACCTGATGGCACCACACTTGTCCCATAAGCCATCTTGTGTGGCTGAGACCCTTAAATACTAACACCTTAGATCTCTCCTCACCCCTGTGACTGTCCGTGTTTTGCTAAAACCATAAGAGCTCACCAGGAAACAAACCCCAAACTCACCCACTGATACGCAGCACTCCAGTCCTGTCCATCTGCAATATGTCCCCAGTCTGAGCCCACACATGTAAACACAGACTTCTTCCCTGAGAAAACACACAGACTGGATCAGCCATGAGTGTGTCTAACTTTGACTCCACTCTTGAAATGAGGGAGAGAGGTGGGAGGGAAAAGTACACTGGCTTCTTAAGGATCTGGGAAGGTGAGTTGTTTCAATTTCCCATATGGCATATGGGAAGAGGCTGCGCAATGCGTCTCCAACCAGAGGCCTAAAGAAGCCCCTCATCCCAGAGGAAGGGGTGGAGGAGAGAAGTAATTAATCTTCACTTTTTTTTTAAGCTAATATGACAGGGTAATTGTGGACTTTCCTGAAACAAGAAGAGTTTTCCTCCTAGACCAGCAGTGGCTGGAGAGTTCACTTTTTCCAAGTTTGAAGGAGAGTTCACGATTCTGCCTGTGTGATGGTTTTGATTATGCTGGTCTTGTTTAATTTATTGGCTTAAAACTGGTGTGAAAGACCAAAGAGGCTGAGAGCAGAGGGGACCATTTGCCTAAGGGGAGAAATGAGGAGGTGACAGCTGTAAGACACAGAGAACATTCATTCCTGGGCTCAAGAGTTCAAAGTATCTTCAGACTCAGCTCAAACTTTCCATCGCAGGTCTCTATTTTTACAAAAAGAGGTCTCTATTTTTACAAGTATCACAGAAATATGTAGATGGGAAGGGACATCTGGAGATCTCTAACCCAACCTCCTTGGTTGCAGCGGAGCTGACTACAAGGCTAGGTCAGGTTGTTCTGCTTAACCAGAAGCATTAACTGGTTTTATTTAATCAACATGGAGTTCAGCTGCCTCCTCTCACGCTTGCTGCCTGCAGCTCACCACCGCAGCCAGAGCTGTCCTCCTCAGGAGGCTGCGCCTGCACAGTTACCCAACAAGGAGCAGCTTGCACCCCACCAGTGGGTGCAGGTTCTGCACCCCCCACAACAGCCACAGCTTCAGATGACAAGCTTGCCACCTCGACAGGTCCAGGTGCCAGCCGTCCAGTGATCCCCACTGAGGAGCAAGGGTTCACTTGCTCTTCTGAGCTAGGACAGGATGCAGCTAACACCTAGTAGGCTTCTTCTACCTCTTCGCTGCACCAGTGTCTGCATTTGCTTTTCTAAATCACACAAAAGGGCTCTTGGAAGCAGAAATTGTCAGTCTAGAGGGAAGTCTAGCAGAGCCTGTGAGAGCATGACTGCACCACCTCCACAATTCTCTCAAAGCAAGCAGCCCCGGAGGAGGATGAGAGAGAAGGAAATCTCCGGTTCCGCTCAGCTGGCGGGACCAGAGCTGCTAGAAGATTGGAGAGGGTGCCATCAGAAGCAAGGAAGGGACAGTTGAGGGAGTTCTGCTGATGAAGGTCACAGATGGTCACAGGAATCAAAGATTAGATGAGCGGAGAATTAGCACAGTGCCCAGAAAGGTGTATAAGGGCCCCTATCATTACTTCTGAGGAATCACTGTGAAGATGGACTTTATTCTTAGTTTGATGACACCAGCATGACACAATTGATCTCACTGTAGCTGAAAAACCACCAAAGCAGATATTCTTCCAACTACTTCTCTATCTGTAGCTATATCTTCTAACTATCCATAGATGATGACAAAGGTGTTAAAAAAACCTGAATAAGATGGAAGAACTAGTAGAAGTTGTGGGGTCAAGGGGTCCATAAAGACATGAGGAACCTGCCTGGCACTTCCCTCTGTCCAGCAGTGTTTCCCTCAGAGGAAATGAGGGATGGCTGCTCACCATTGCTATTGCTGGCCTAACAATGAGGTGCTGCCTCACTTCCTTCTGGGTGGCTGGATAGAGCCAGAGGCACTGGTGTTATATCCACATAGAAAGCAGAGATGGAGTTCTCTCTCCACAACTTCTCATTGGCAAGTACATTCTTCAACACTCATAATGAGGCACTGCTGCAGTGGTGGGGAAGAAGCATGAAAGCTGTAATCAGCATCTGCAGAGATTGTATCATCCACTGATCCATCTTCAGGACCGAACAGTAAAAGGTGACTGGTCAGCAGAAAGTTGGAGGGAGTCCTGAGAACTTGCTCCAATGTGAAAGCATCTTGAACAGAGACTAGAATCAATAATTTTTTAAAATGGAGTAACAGTAGGAATCCAAAAGCACAAAAGCGCAGCCAGAAGGTACATGCAGGTTGGAGCAGCATGTTGATCACAGTGCTCAAGGCAGATGGGAGCCAGGAAAGGTGTTACAAAGTCAATCGCAGGCAGCAGCTACCTGCTTTAAAATGCTGTTCATGGTGGGAAGGCACCCTAACCGGCTGTGGCTCCCGCAGCTGAGGGAGATCTGTGGAGCACGATAGCGCTGCAAGGAATGTGGCTGAGGCTGATCCCGGGCAGCAGAGAGAGACCATGGTGGCAACAGCCATGCTGCCAAGGCCCCTGAACGCAGAGCCCAGCACAGGGCTCCAGCTGGAGATGGGGATGTAACTGGACCAGAAAGGCCTGTTTGAAACAGGCCCATCCCTGCTGGAGGAGAAGGGCCCAAATCCCCTCCCTGACACCGAGCTGGGAAGGAGGGAAGGGGCAGGAGCACCAGGTCTGTCATGGCCCTTGGGCTGAGATGGGTCCAGACACAGCAGAGGCTCCACCACCTCATGGGTGGAAGTTCTATGAGTGCTGGGGGAGCAGCGCACCCGCACGCTGCAGTGCATAGATCCCACCGGGCAAGCACAGGCCCCCAGAGATGTTCATAGGTGGGAAGGGGCTTGGCAGCAGCTGTGCCCTTTCCACCATGCTTGTGCCCCCCATGCTCCGGGGCCAGGCCTGCAGCCAAACACAGACATTTGGAGAAAATGATAGTTGACGCTTTGCCCCGCTAGAGACAAGCAACTGTTTGCGCTCTGATCTGTTGCTGCATCTGTTGGACAAGCACAAAGCCACTGATGCTCAGACAAAAGTTGGTATTATTTACAGCTGCCGGTCTCAACAGCTCATTGCGCGATTGCCAAAGTACAAGTTTAAAAAGGAAGAACCGCTAGCAGCAGCTTGAAAGGTCTGCAAAGATAAAAAGACAAATGCTTGACAGATCTCTCCCAGGCAGCTGGTAGGACAAAGAACTGAAGCTTTTGACCCTGAAAACACTCCACTATTGCTGCGACTGATGCTGAGCAAGTCACGCCTGAAGCTGGCCAGGGCAGGGAGGCCGTAGGGCAGTGTGGGGTCAGAGCAGCCTGTGGCCACGTCCAGCAGCTGCACTGAGGCTGGGTTGCAGTTTCAAGAGTTTCATGATAGCCCTGGAGCTTTATCTGACGTCTGGGCTGTGCCCTCGCTGCAACTGCCTGGCAGAGGGAGGGAGCGAGACCCCAGCACAACAGCCGTTCAGGTGACTCACACGGGCCTCTTACCTGACTTAGCCCTGCTCTGTACCTGCTGCTGCTCCAGCTACCCCATCTTTCTGCAAACCACCTCCTACTCATCCAGTCAGCACATAACCCAGAATGTACAGATACAGCTATCCACACAAGCTGTTTGAAATATTTTTAAACACTTTTATTTACAGTGCTAGTTGAAAACAATATATATATTTATATTTATCATCCTCGTGATGTCTGTGCCATAGAAAAAGCTGTGGCTATACTGCCTTTAATTTACAAAAAATGGTCACAAGAAAACCTGGAGGGAAGAAATGGAAATCGAAGTTTGGTCCCCAATTGTTTCTCTTGATTTGTTTTTAAAAAGTCTCCAAATGAAAAAAAAACAGGCAGTTCAGATGAAATTCATATATAAAACCAACCCTTATCGTCTGAAAAATTCACGAGGGCCAGCTTGTGGTCATGTAAACTTAAAAAAAAAAGCTTAAAATAATTCTGTCTCCATGTGTGGTTTAATAGAACCATTATTTGCTTGTAATATTCTTTTTCTTTGTCAGGGTTTGGTGGGAAAGCAGATGAGAGGAGGCCTAGGACTGGAAAACGCACCATGAGATCTGTGCCCGCAGCCTCCTGGGCTCAGGGCAGACATCTGACAGTGGGTCTGGGGAGCAGAAGCTGTCAAGAATCTCAGTCGTACTAGTGACAAAAAAAAAAAAAAAAAAAGGAGGGCAAGTGAGAAGGGAAGGAGAGGTGCTTGCCACGTGAGGAGCCCGGCACAAGGGCCTGGCAAGGTTACACAAGGGGCCCCAAGAAACTATGAGATTCTTGAGGGAAGAGGATCATTTTAAGTGGAGCACAGCTGAAGGGATGTGGGGGACTGGAATAATTTCAGCTGGGGAATGACACAGATGAGCTAGGTCTTCGGGTGAGAAGGAAACTGCAGTCTTCCCTGTTTGAGAGCATTTCTGATCTTTCCTCATCTGAGATTGTGTGAAGCCAAAGGTTAATGGACAGTGCAAGCACAGGCTGGAATGGCGGAGGAGAAGAGATGGACGGAACAGAGGAGATGGGAGGGAAGGACTCAAGCTGAAGACCCATTTTCTGTCTTCTGTCTCTTTGGATCCACTTCATCCTATGTAGGACATAGAGAGGAAAAAAAAGGGGGGTTGCCATCAGTCACCGCACCAAGGCACATCATTTCTCCACAAAATTCTTACTGCTGCTCTTTCCTCCACGTGGAAATGTTTGCCCCACCCTAAATCCACTCCTTTAAAAAGGATCTTTGAGCATCCAGCACAACCATTCTGTTGACAGCCACAGTTAAGACATGAACAGCTCCATTTAGAGAGAAACCCACGCTTATTTTGGGGAGGTATAAGAAGCCCAGGCTCACATCGCTTCAGACAGACCCTGAGATCCACCTGTACAAGCCCAGAAGCTGCAGGTGCTGGAAGGGTCATTGCCCAGCACAATCACAAGCACCTTGACTCTTAAGCACACTGACTGCTAGCGGAAGGACCGGCATCCTACAAGGAGTCTACAGGGGTTTATTTGCCACATCAGATTTGTTTAACCATCTGCTGCTGAAGCCGTGACATCCAAGGGCAATTTGAGATGCTCCTCAGCAGCCCCCACATGTATCTGATCAGCACACAGAAGGTAACCCAGTTCTTTCTTGCTGCCATTACTCTCACACTATCACTCACCTCTTCCTCCTCTGCAGATCGTTTTTCTGCATGACCATCCTGCTCTTGCCCATTCTCATCTCCTTCTAAGCACAAGCAAGAGAGGAAATTGCGGGTTAACTGAAGTAGCATTTACGGGAATGTAATCTCAGTCAGAGAAGGAATTTCCCTCCATGATCTTCTATTCCTCCACAGACTGATTGCTCCCATCCTCCTTATACCAACTGTTCCTACCTTCATCCTCATCACCACCTTCTTCATCCACATCATCAGGATTCTCTTCCTCATCCTCTTCTGCTCCATTTTCCTCATCCTGAATGAAATAAAGTGGTCAGAGCAGAAATTGGCATCAGGATGACATTTGCTGCAAGTGCAAGAACAATCTTCACAGCTCCAGCCACTTCAGACTCCAGCCTCAGGTGTGCATCAAGTGAGTGACCTTGGCACTGTTACTCAGACACAGCTATTCCCACCGTCCCTCCTCCCAGACAGCCCTTCTTGATAAAGCCAATCTTTCCAGTCCCTCCCCACTGATATGAACCTCCTTGACTTCCACAAGCTTACATCCCAACAAGATGCTGCCATCCCAACAATCAGAACACCTCTCTGGTTGCAGGCTAATGACTTAGCCTATGCTCCTAGTTACCCTTGCTTCTAGATCCCTTCTGACCTTCATCAATCTGTGCGTTTCATCACTGTTCCTCCCCCCACCTTTTTCAACTTACACTCCTTATGCACCTCAGGACACTTCAGTGGGCACAGGAGCAGGTCTCCTGTGCCATCTTAACTCCTACTTGCTCTTGTCTCCATTCCTTTCTTTCAACTTTTATCTTCTTGCTGGGCCACTCCGACTACGCCAAGTCCTTCAAGGCTCATTCTCCATAATTATCCTGTAGCTTGCTCTCCATTTGCCCCTCTCCCTTATGATCTCCTTTGGCCTGCCCTCTTTCTTAATCTCCCATATTGTCTTCATATTCATTACCCACAGCGAGCCAGGCTAACCGCCTCTTAAAAAAACCTCCCCGACGCCACTAAATCTGTCTGTCAGAAGGGCCTCACCTCTACAATCTCCTTCTTCTTTTCTTTGTGGACCACTTTCTCCTCCAGTTTTTCCTTCTTTTCTTTCATTTCCTATACGAGAGATGAAAAAAAACCCAAACATTCCAGTGGTCAGTGGCGAGAAAATAAAAAGATGGGGATGCTTAAACAAAGAGGGTTTTAGAGGAAACGGAGAATAACGGTGTGGAGAGAAAATATATTAGGCATTAAATCAGCCCGCCCTGACAAAGAAAAAGCAGCGAAAACGCGTCAAAGCTACTTTCAGATCACACACACATGCGGAAACCAGAAATACGGAAGAGTTTAATGGTTTGGTTTTTATGGTGTTTTCTCTCTAAAAAAAAAAAAAAAAAGAAACCCTGTCCGTAGGATCGAGGCGTTTCCGGCCTTCGCCTGCCCTCCCCTTCCCCGCGGGCCCGCGCTTTGTGTCCACACAACTTTTCTGCCCCCCCCCCCCCCCGCCCCGCTGCCGTTAAACCATTTCCTTAACGGCGCCGCCGTCGCCTCCCGCCCGGAGGGGAGACCCGACGGCACGAACCCCCCCCCGCCGCGAGACCAGCGCGCGCGCCGCCCGGCCAATGGGGGGGCGGGGGCGGGGCGGGGGGCGCGAGGGCCCTCGCGCCCCCCGCCCCGCCCCCGCCCCCCCATTGGCCGGGCGGCGCGAGGGCCCCGCGCGCGCCCCCCGCCGTGCGGGCCCCGGTGTGAGCGAACGGGGCCGGCGCCTCCCCCCCCGCCCTCGATTCCCCCCTCCGGCCGGGAGCGGGCCCGGTGGTGAGGGGGAGCGGTGTCTCACCTTAGCGCTCAGCTCCGCCGGCGCCTCCTCGACGCGTTTTTCCGACATTCCGGCTCGGGTAGCGAAGGGAAGAGGCCGGTGGGAGCCGTGTGAAGGAGCCTCGCGGGGAGAGGAGGAGGAGGATAGGGGCGGGGAAGGGGGTCAGCGGCGGGAGCGCAAAGTCCCAGCGATGCGGGGGCGGCGAGTTCCCGGCCCGGGGACTAAAGTACCAGGGTCTCCCGCGGTGGGGGGATACGCCGAGGAAAGGGGATTTATACAGTGCCCGGTGACGAGGGAAGGAGGGACCTGGGGAGGGAGGGGAGAGGGACGGGAGGCGGAGGAGGGAGGGAGGGGAGAGGGACGGGCCGCGCGGCTGGGAGCGCGGCCGCCAGAACAATGTGCGCTCAGCAAGGACCGGCGGTCGCCCGGCAGCGGGGGCGCAACCGCAGCCCCCTCCCCCCCCCCAAGGCACCGCCTCTTCTCCTCCGGAGCCGCCCAGCCCGTCGAGGCCAGGCGGGGGCGCGAAGCACGAAAGCCCCGCTCCGCTCGTCCCGCCGAGCTGCTGGGGGCTGCGACACACTAGGGGGAAGCCGAACCCTCTGCCCGCCGGACCGGGGCGTGGGGAGGGGGGAAGCGGCCGGTCCTTTTGGCCGCCCCTCCAGGAGGACCCGGGGATGGGCGAGGAGCGGGGCCGTGGGGGAGGGGAGGACTGGTGACGGCCGGGCTCACGCGGCCTCCTGCCTGGAATTTTCCACTCCAGCTGCCCGCCCGTCTTCCCTCTCTCCCTCCCGCTGGAAGCGCTCCCAGCCGCCCGGCTCCTCCTTCCCGCCCCTCCCCTCCGCTGGGCCCCTGCGCGGGAACCTGCCGGGTGGGGGCGGGGCGGCAGCCAGGCTACTTTTCCCGCGCTGTCCGCGGCGGAGGGAGGGGGCGTGGCCCGGCTCGCGCGCGCCAGCCCGGCAGTTGGGTGGGGGGAGGGGGGAGATTAGCGACCGCATCCCTATTCCCCATATAAGGAGGGACCAAGGAGTGGGTGCCCGATTGGGCCATTCAAATGAGCCGTCTGCCTGACAACAGGCTTCCCATTGGCTGCCGGGGGCAGGCTGGCGGTTGGGGTACGGGTGCTGCAGCGAGGGGGGCGGGGCCGCTTGGCACGTGGGGCGGTGGGACGGTGCGCGAGGGACGGGGGGCGGCGGGGCCGCTCCTGCACCCGCTGCGGGGCTCGGGGCTCCAGCCCGGGGCCGGCCCGCTCTGCTGAGGGCGCTCCAGCTGCCCTCCCCGGGCGCGGACTGTCAGGAGAGGGGCCCGGGCCTGTTTTGAAGCAGCGCGGGCGTTGTGTGACTCTTAAACCGGGGGGGGGAGCCCCTCGGTGACCGAAGCGCCGCGAGCTACCCACGGTACCGCGGTGGGTGTTAGGGCCGCCCCGGGAGCTCCCCGCCCCCGGTGCCCCGCTGCCGCTGTCGGCCAGGGGCACCTCCCAGCTGCCAGCCCGGCCTCCCGCCCCGGCGGCGAGGCAAGGCGGGGCGAGCGGCGGCTCGACCGCGCGGCACGCAACGCTGTGCAACTCTGCCCCCTGCTGTCTGCCGCAGCGCCGGGCACGCAGGCCGGGGAAAGCAGGCCCGTTCCTGGTCTCCCCGCGGGCAGGGGGTGGCCCGCTGGGGACGATCGCCACCCAGCTCTGAGTCTCATTTCCAGCAAAAGTCCCTTCTGCAGAATGGCAGGTTGTGTCTTGCAGTTGCGAGGATTTGATGCTAACTAAACACATGTTCCTGATGCTTCAGACCGTCGTTTAATAGCTTGAGCAAACCAGGATGACTAAATCGGCTTTACTTTCCCCAGAAGATTGATGTTGCCCCACTCTTAGTCACAGGCACACAAAAAAAAATTGCATACACTTGCAAGCCTACGTACAAAAAAGTAAGCATGCACATGAGTGCGTATGGGTGTACACATGCCAACAGCCATTCTTACAGGTACATGGCAAGGTTATTAATCCATCTGGTTGGAAAAAATGTATTTAGGCACACAAGTCCTTGTCCTTCTGATGTAAACAGCCTCAGTGCAAAGTCAGAATTTAGAACAGGTGCTCTGAGTTTAATCGAGTAAGTTTCAGCTTGAGCATTTAATAGAAAAAGTGATTGTGGAGCAGGGAGGGCAGTAAGTATGTATCTCCTGAAGGAAAGGATGAAAAAGATTGGATAAATTGTATTCTATGTGACAGGGAGGTAGGAGGCCCCCACCTTGTCATCTCATCTCCTCCACAGCTACAGCTGCTTCTCTCATGATTTGACTAGTCTCTGTTCTTCCTAGCTACACACAGTGCATGGTGCCTGCCCCAAAGAAATTATCAGGTAACCCAAACAAACAGATCTAGACTAGTACCAAAATAACGAATCATGAAAATGCATGCATTAATTTTTTTTCCTTCTCTTTCACAAAGCTCCTCTGGCCAACTTCTTAGGTCTAGCTGCTATCAACATTCAAGCCCTGGCTTGGTTCAAGTACCTCTCTTTCATCCCTCTTTTCTGCAAGAAAAAACTCTTAATTTCTGGAGCTACACTTAAAAATTGGATCAAAAAAAATAATTGAGAAAGTTGCCAGATGTTGTTCCTCTGCTCTGCTTCTCAGGAGATGTGTGGCTCTGCTGTTCTCCTCACCAATCCAGGTTTTTTATCCTTTCCTTCACACTCTCAACTACTGAAAATGCAAAATTACACCAACACACACACTTTGGCAGAGACATTTTCCCATTAATGCACAAGCAGGCTTCGACATGACATCCTAGAGAGGAGAAAGCAAGGCTTATACTCAGTGATATCACAGTGCTCAAAGCGCCTTGTTGACACCGCACACCCGCAGACACCAACAAACACCTGTTTGTGCGGGGGAAGCGTGTTCTGTGACCCCTTCCTTCCTTCTGCCCTGCACTTGCAGTGTACAGCCTCTCATTTTCCCTTCTGTGCCTTCCACCGTATCTTCTCTGCAATTTTCCCTCACCTGTTGCTTCTCAACTTTTGCTTCCTACCTGTTTTCTTGGCGGCATTCTTCCTGTGGCCCTCTGAAGTGCTAAGGCTTGGACAATAGGCCCAAGCCAGAGTTGACCTATAGATGAATCCTGTATATTTTATAACTGAAACCATTGTGCTAACAGGTGTTATACTAAGTTATAACAAACCACCTATCCTGATGTAAAAGGTGGAAGTGTTGAAGCCTGAGCAACAGGCCCTGAACCTAAACTGTTAACTCAGAATGTAATCCTTGAAATATGCATGGAGGATGTAGCTATCTTGAATGTATCTTTCCCTTCCTTTGTATGTGAACAGAACAACAGAGTCATGGAGGCAGGTGTCTGTCCCCTAGACCTGATGTGAGACCTCGTGCATAATCCCATCAGATAAGCAGAGAAACTCCCTTAGCTTCTTCCTTGAGCCCTGGCCAGGCTCTGGGGGGAACCTAATGTGAGAATGAAACCAGGTATTTCTGCTTAAAACAAAGGTGCCAGCTATTCTGGCTTGTTGATTTTGGGGTATATAAGGCTGGACCCACTCACAGCGACTTTGGAAGCCTCACCTATGGGTGGATGGTAGGATTTCCCACTTGTAGGGAAAGGCTCTCCAAATCTCACTGTAACCTGGGCTCTCCAGCGACTGCAGGTCTGGATGATGGTAATGGGTACAAGTGGTGATGGATCTTTCTTAATTACTATTCTCTCTCTCAGGTAGCAATGATATGATGCATTACCCTGTATCTTCCTATTTGTTTAAGTGCACTATTCTGTCTTTTCTTACTGTATGTTTTCTGTTATTTCTAGTAAAATATGCCTGCTCTTCTCACTCTGGTGTCCGAGTTTAATTGCTATCCCTAATCAGCAAAACACGCTCTCCCTGGCTTCTCTTTGAGACATCCTTTAGACCATGTACAAAATTAATCTCACACCCCCCTCTTTGTTTTCCCTGTGTCCCATTTTGCCCTGTAAGCCTGTATCAACCACATTTTTCCCCTTAAATCCCACATGAAACTTCTTCGTGCCATGTGACATGTCCGTTTCTGCAATCCAACTTTTTGCCCTCCAGATCCTGATGGTGAGATTCCCTCAGCTTCTAGTGTGCAGCTGCTTTGCTCAAGCCCCAAGGGCATCCCACAACTGTCTCACCTAACTCTTCCCCGGGTCTTCTCCTCTATCTCATTTGTGCCGCTCTGCCTTTCGCCTGCCAGCTCAGTTTGCAGCTTTTCCTTGCTCCCCTCCCACCTGTGTTTTTCCCTTTGTTGCAAACACGAGTATACTCATTGTGCCATCTGCAGATACAAGTCCCTTTTCAGTATGTTCCGTAATCTTTGCCTCAAGTTGCTTTGCTAACCCAGCAGAATATATTCCATCCTTTTCGGAGTCTTACATCCTTAGACAAAATGGGGGAGGTGCAGAAGTTCCACATTCTAGCATTGTTGGGGAACGCAGACACTGTGCCTGCCTGTCTGCAGCCTGGACGACAATATGAACATAATTTTCTCCGTACAAGAAGTTACAAATTTTGTGCTGTGCCCTGTTTGTGCTTTGTGTTTATGCAGGTGTGTGCATGTGTTTAGATGCAGTACAGTGATGATATTTTCTCTCTGTTACATGCATTTACTTTTGTGAGTATAGAAAGAACAGCACTTTTCTACCAAGGCATGTGTTAAGCTTGCATGTGTGTGTCTTTATACGTGAGCATATGTGTCCGGACTTTCATGTGTGGTATGTTATTTTTCTGCTTCTAGCATATGCAGGGTGCATGCACCTAAAAGCAAATATTTAGGCGTATTGTTTTAATACCTTGCTGTCGGGGACACACACAGATGACTTTTTGGTTTATGTTGAAGGCTGAAGTAACTGAGCCATTTTCTGAGCAAAAGCAAAACACAATACTGGCTATTATTTCAAGAATTTTGTTTTGTGAACTAGCTCATAAGTGGTTCCAAAGCTCTTCCAAACTGTTTGCTGAACAACAAAAGAGCAGAAGGTTATGCATCTGCATTAACTTTTCTTAGATTGACACAAATTCAAACACAGAGTGTACCTGTCCTTGCATTTACAGTGAAACTAGCAAAAATTCAGTGTGCAGAAGGTATGTGAATGCATTTATGTATTTAATCCACACTGTTCATCTTTCTGTCCTGTGTCTGTTCAAAATCCAGGCGGATAATCAGTTTTGTTCTTCTTTCATGCTGCTGGACCCTGAAGTCAAGAGGAAATACCTAAGAATTCAACCACTGGCCAACTTTGCATTGGGAAGTGGCTTCCTGAGAGGCAACACATTTAAAGAAGCACCGCGGAGGGCTGGGAAGCAGGGTAAGTAATACGATGAGGGGAAACAAGAGGAGTTGAAGGGAGTGATGAGGGGTGACACAGCCTGTCAGGAGACTGGAAAGGGGAGGGAGGTTTTCAGTCATGATTTTTGTGAACGTCTCTCTGCTAACACAGCACAGATGAAGGTCATGGTTCTCACTCACAGTGTGACAGACACATTCTTAACATGAGCGAAATATTCTGAAAGTAATTGCTGCTGTGCACCGCAAACTGCAGCCACCACAGGCTGGCTCTAGTATCCCAAACATGAATTGTCACGTTTGGGGATCAAACGAGAGCTGTCCCTCTCTCAGGGTGCCCTTCATCTTAGGTCAGAGTTAGTTGTTGGGTGAGGATTACACAAGAGGCACAGATGAAGGGAACCAATGAGCAAACGGCTGTGGGTAGCTCTGACTTCTGATAACGAGGATTTCTTTGTATTACAGGTGTCCACATGGGCCCTGGAACGTTTAGACACATTGAGAAGCTGTTTCTGCCTTCCTGGCCAAAATGATCAGTCCTTGGAAGCAGAAGGTAACAAGGCATGATTTTTCAGCATACTGTTTGTTTACCTTCAGCACGTGATACTCGGTTTGCTTTTGGAATGTTCTACCGTGGCTGCCCCTTTGGCTGACAGCAGCTAAAGGTGATGGTGGTGCTGGGAGGAGGCTGCCTGGCAGCAGCCAGCAGTAGGAAGGAGAAAGAAAGGCCGGAAGTGCCATTCATCTGTCTTCCATTTTGCCCTTCACTCACCTCCTGCTGAGCTCCT